>NW_025223257.1:1381398-1724021 GCF_014066325.1 Apis laboriosa
AGAGAGAGAGAGAGAGAGGGAGAGGGAGAGGGAGACTTGGCTGGCTTTTAGAATCTGCGCTAAAACCCGGCCGGAGGCTCACGCCACACCGAAACTCGAGAAAAAGAGATTGTGGTCTGGTCTATCCTTTTCCCACGAGCACATTCTTTTTCCATCCCCACGCCCACCACCGTTTCCACCACCGTTTCCATCTCTTTCTTTCGACAGGCCTTACACTTGAAGAAATCTTTCGCGAGGGAGAGGATGTGGAAAAGGATGGCCGAAGGGAGGCGAGGTAAGGGGAGGGAAGAAATTGCGTCAATTACCCGCTGATTTCGGCATCTGATCCACGGATTACGCCCCGCCGCGAATGCTGATCCCTCTTTCGTTTATTGAGCGACGTTTTCGAAATGACACGTCCCGATTCCACCGGTTTCGCGATCCATTCCGGGGCACACCCTCCGCTTTTTGCCGCTCAGATAAGAGTAACGAATGCGTAATATACGAAATTGAATGTTTTAATAAACCGAGCTGGAAACTCGAGGGAGAAAAAGACACCCTCCTCCTCCTCCTCCTTCCTGGATGAATTAGAAAAAGGAGCTAACGTTATCGTATTCCTCCGATAGTTTCGTTCGCCGCCGAGTCGAGGCGATCCACGCATTTCTCTCGTCTTTTCTCTCTCTCTCTCTCTCTCTCTCTTTTTTTTTTCTTTTCTTTTATACAAATGAAAGTGAGGAAAAAAGAAGTGGAAAGTGGGGAAGAATTATCCGTCGATTAATCCGTCTTTCTCGCGCCCGAATCGCGTCTCTCATCAGCGACGAGGGGAGGGGGCGTTATTCGATGGGCATATTTTCGATTATCGGCCAACGAAGCGTAATCTCGCCGTAAATAGAGGATTGTCCCTGTATATAGAGAGGAAGATGAGGTGGCTGCGGGTTCATGGGAGACTGGGACGAGGGAAGGAAGGGAAAGAAAGGAGAAACGATGCGTGAGACGAGGGTTGGCGGGAAGGAGATGGGAATAAAATTCGAAAGGAGGAGGGAGGAGTGAGTGGGTGGGTGAGAGAGGTTAGAACGTCGGAGGGGGTTTGGCGGAGAGAGGGTATAGCCACCAGCGGCTCTTTAAAAGAAAGCGGGATAAACAGACAGTTGAGGAGTTCGAGGAGGGAGGAAATGTAAATTTCCAGCGAGCTGGAAGGAAGAGAAAAGAATAAGGGCTCGAACACCGTGGCGTGGGTATATTGAGTGAGCGACTGGCCCTTCCACCCGCGTCGCCTCGCCCTTGCTTCTTTAAATTTCATGTGCCAATTGTGCGCGATTGTCTTTACTTTGCCTCCTCTCTTCCGTGCTCTTCCGTGGCAACCCGGTCGGTTTATACCTCGCCTTTCTCGTTTCGAGGCCTTCTCCTCCTCTCGACTTTCACGCCAACATTCACACCGACGGCCCGCGTGACCGTGAGCGTTTTCCGCCACCGAATCATCGATTTAAACCGATCCTCCCCCACTCGGCCCGGCTATCGTTTTAATCGTAACACAGAAGGTATATATATATATATATCGCGCCGACGATGACACGTTAAATACAAGAGACGCGAGAAAACAAGTCGAGTCAGCTGCTAATGATGCAATTCGCGCAGGTGCAATTTAACGCCGAGTTTATCGCGTTACTTTCTCGACTCTGATTTCTCCGCCGAACGAATCGAACGAATCCGCCAAGTTTCCCGCTGGAAACGCGCGAAATTCATTTCTCGAGAGGCTATTCCAAATGAACTATATTTCGGCACGAAATTACGAAAACCCTTCCATCGAGTAGAAAGATTGGAATGGATGATCATCACCTGGAGGCGATGTACGAAACGCGTACGACGCAAAGAAGTCAATGTCCCTCGGGCGGGCTCGCTCTCTCGATCAGAGATGAATCAAAGAACGAACGTTGGCCTGGACGAGGCGAGAGACAGACGTGGCAAAAAACGTTCGAAACGTCTCGTCGGGCGGACACGTCGTTCCTTCTGACGAGGTTGAAAAGGGATGCAAGTCGACGTTCGCGGAATGATATTCAGAGGGATGAAGGGCACACAGAGAATGAGAAGCAACCGATGACGGTAGAGAAGTTTGCCGGATCGGTGTCCACCGATGGATGAAGCGAAAGATTCTCTCCACGCGAGGGGAGAAGAGTGTCGCGTGACAGGGGTTGAAGAAAGGAAACACGCCAGAAGTCGAACGGTCACCCTAGAACGTGCCAAGAATTTCTCGCGGTTGACCTTCCCTCGTCCACTCCTGTTTTCAGCGTGCCGAGTGTCTGTCTTTCGATGTTGCGTCCCCCGTTGTTATCCCCGACGAGGGGCGGAACAGGAAAAAGAGGAAAAGAAGAAGAGGAAGAGGAGAAGGAGGAAGAAGAAGAAGAAGAAGAAGAAGAGGCGGTTGTAAGCGAGAGCAACAGTCGCTGAATAAACACAAAGTCCAGTTAAAGTCGTAATAAATGTCTCCTCCTTTCCGATGGGCTCTTCCTCCTCCGTTGTTTCTTCCTTCCCTCTTTTTCCACCCGTTTTCCGTTTCCACCCTCTCTTTCCCCTCTTTTCACGCTCGCCGTGCTTGCTTTCCTTTCTTTCGCGGAGACAAACGGTATTGAGGGTGAAAATTGACGGCTTTATCGTCCCGCTTCCGCGAGAACTTTCCGAGGATTTGCCTTTTCCTTCTTGACGGTTTCGTATTTTCCGCTAGACATTTTCCTTCCCAACTTTTCCCACCCCCGTTTCGCAGCGGCGATTGTCTCGGGGAAAGTCTTTAAGAAAGACTGATTGGACGCAATCATTTGCTCCGTTCGTTTTAATCGCGCCACCCCTCCCTACTAATCTCCCTCGCCCTTCGTCGCGGGTTAAACAAATATTATTTTTATCCGTCCGAAAAATTCCGCGCGCGAAATAAAACTTTGAAAGTTTCTTCGGTAAAGAAAAAAAAAAAAAAAAAAATAAGTTCGATTGATCGACAACGGGATTCCCCTTCGTGGCGGTATCCATTATATAAAACGATCGTCGTACCTGGAGATCGAGTGTAACAGCGACAACGATAAAGTTGCTATGTATACAGCGATATCCGACAACACCGAATAAACACATGGCCGATAGATATTTATTTTTCTGCCTCGTGGCGGCTTAAACCCGGACGAGATACGCGAATAAACAATCCCGACATATGTTTCTCTTCCACTTGTCGTGCAGCTTTACGTGCAATCGTTCGCTTCAATTATATAACCGATCGTTTTATATACCGCTCCATCTTCGCCCATGGCAAAACCGGATATCGTTCTTCTTTGCTGCGCAAATTCCTGGATACCGAAATTATTTCGTACGACGTTTCGTTGGAACTATTGAATTGGAGCCCCTCCGATCGTTGTCCTCCAATCGTCCAAATCCTCCACCCAAACTCTCGCACGATCGCGATAAATTTAATGAAATCGAAGGTTAAGGACCTTTGGAAAATGCGATCGATGCTCGAGGATGGCCCGAGGCACTCGCGGCGGAAATAGCGACAACGATGACGCGCGTTTTTCTTTTTTTTTTCTTTTTTTTTTTTTTTTTTTTTTGCCAAACGAACGATGCACATCGGCCACTGGCGGGATCAACATTCCGCTTGAACGCTGGTGTATGACGCTCTCGATGACGCCAACACTCCCACGCGATTTTCCAGGCGCCCCCGAATGGTATTCGGATCGCGAAACAAACATCCTGCGTTCCACCAACGCGGGGAGAGAGATAGAATACGTCCTTTCGAGCTCTGTTGTTTCGACTCGCCACAAATATTTACCAAATATCGATCCCCCTTCTACCATCGCAACCCCTTTCCACCCCTTTCCACTCTCTGCAACGTAGAGAGTGGGGAAGGGACGAGGATACGCAAATTGCATTTGCGTTGACCGCCGCTGCTGCCTCGACATCGTCGATATTTGTACTAGGTTGTGTATCGAGGCGGAGATTGGCGGATCGCCAATTAAAATCTGCGTATTCGTTCGCTGTTCGCGAGGCAAGAACCGCTCTGCCCGAATTGTTATAATCGCGGATTCGCTTATGGACTCGCGTGGAGCAACGTATTCCAAGCCTCTCTCGGTACGTGGCCCGAAGCCACGAAATCGGCGAAATCTTGACCGCGTCGAGGACGATCAATTTGGCCAGATCTTCCGTCCGTCCGTCCGTCCGTTCGTCCGTTCGTTGTCGAGAATTCAACTTGTTGGCGCAAAAAGCGCCATCGGCTGGCATCGGATTCGACTCGCGTAGATTTTCGATCGTATCGAGAAATGGAAATGGAGACGTCGTGGCACGAACGCTCCTGAGCTACGCCACCGCTCGACACGTGCATTATGCATACCACTTGAATAACGGTACAGCGGTCGTATGTTGACTTCCCCGGCTGGTAATAGATAGTAACGCGTTTATTTTTAACAAAATTGCCGGCTACCTTGGGATAATGTTAGCTTCCGTCTTTGCACACGAGGTCTATGTAACGTCTTATCGATCCGTTACCAACGCGCGTATCGGATATTTACCATCCGCAATTTCTTTTTCATCCAAGGACTCGGCCTTACTCAGGGCGTGTGCTTAACCCTCGGACCATCGGTTTCCTAATGAGTATTGACTTTGAAAATATTCCACCGCTCGATACCAAACGGAAGACAAACGCGAGCCAGGTAATCAAAAAATTTGATCGGGCAGCCGCTTTAATTACGCGCGCGCGCGCGCGCGGCGATCGGGTGGGCAGGAACGAAAATAATTAGATAAAAGGGTTGGCTTAATTATCATCGAGCCGAGAATTCGAGTTCGATCCTCCTCCTCCTCCTCCTCTTTGTCGCCGCCACGTAGGGAAAAACGTAGGAAGCGCGGGAAAAGGTAAAGGTGACGACGAGCAACGGCGTAGGTCGTTAAAATAATAAAGGTTGTTATTGAACCGGCGGGTATTCGCGGGCAAAAATTTCAATTCCTCCCGATCTGCATCTGTCGCTCCGCTCTTTCCGCCCTCGCTTTCCTTCTCCTCCGCCTCCTCGGCGTTTCCCTTCGGCTGGCCCGCGAACCCTACCCAATATCGAAGAGAGAGAGCAGCTCGCGACATTATGCGAGCTATCGATACCGTGCGCGGTTTGCGGCCACGCGACGTCGTATTATTAAAGACGGAGGAGGGAAGAGGGAGGGGAGAAATCTGGCGGAGAAAAAGAGAAGAAGAAGCGGGGCGAAAAGACGACGAAAAGGGGAAAAAAACGGGGGACGATTTCGACGATGCTGTTTTTTCTGTTTCCGTCGCTGCATGAATATTCCAGCACGCGCATCTGCATAGGTTTTTCGTTCGAGAAAAAGTAGAGCGAAGCTGTGCGGTTGGGGAGGGAGTTGGTGGGTGATGGTGGTGGTAATGGAAGAAGAGAAGACAGGGAATAAAAAGGAAAATGGAAAAGGGAGATATACGAGGAGGAGGAGGAGGAGGAGGAGAGGAGCGAAGCTTTCGGGAGGACAGAACGCGAAAGGTGGAATATACCGGAGGCTTGCCTTTCCACCGGTGACGTATTATGCGAGAATAAGGAGAGGAGGAATAAGGGGAGGGGGGTGGCGGTCTGAGACGGGGGGGGGGGCTGGCTTGCGAGGAGGAGGCAGAATGTGAGCGGTTGGAAAGGTGGATGGCGGAAGATGGAAGGCGAAGAGTGAAGCGGGAGAGGACGTCGTTTGGCAATCTTAGGGGATTCCGTGGATACAATGGGATCTCAATACATCACCTCGCCTAACCCGACGCCCACCCCAACCCCCTCCAACCGCCTTGTACCCCCCCGATGTTCCTTCTCTCGTGCCACTTCCTCGTACCTCCCCCGCGTTCGTCCCGTTTGCAGCACCAGCACCAACGAGCTTCCCAGATGCCGTAATAGCTTAGGAGCCGACGTAATAGCTGCCACTGCCTTCCTAGAGAGAGTTATAGTTCAACAACGCAGAAATGGAATCGCGAGAGAAAGCTGCAGCTCAAGAAAGAGAGAGATATAGCGAGAGAGAAAGAGAGAGAGAAAGAGAGAGAGAGAGGAACTGGCAGGTGGAAGTTGTATAAGTAGAGCTGTGCCAGCAGTTGTGGAGACGGTGATGAAGCACACGGGAATGGTGAAACAGAAGAAGGAAGAGGGAACGAGGTAAGAGATCTCGAGTCGGATGCAATAACCACGGTGGAGAAGGAAGAGACGATTACGAGACGTCGCATCGCTTGTTGCAGTTGAAGCAAAAAACGAAATAATTTCAAGATCTTAAACTCCTCTTCTCCAACGTCTTAATCGAAATTGAAACGTTCGTTCCAATCGTCCAGTTTCTCTTCTTGAACGATTTTCTATCTAATTATTGTAGATAAAATCGATCGTAAAACCTCTCGAAATAAAAATTGGAATCGTTCCTTATTGCTGTCGAAACGACGACAGCAGCTTACGTACGATGTATGGGAGCGATACATCATCACGTTACGTCGTCGTTTTGCGAAAAAATTGGCGGCAATGATGATAAGAGAAGAACGAAAGGGACTATTAGGATTATCAATAGTAGCTCGATTAAAAAGAAGAAATAAATTCGAATAATTCGCTATTTGTCTTTTATAAATTTTTTACACAGATTTTTTTTCGGATATGCATATCAGGGACTGGGGATTAAATCAATTGACGTACGGAAGAACAGTAGTACACTTCTCTGTCGTGAGAGGAAACCGTAATTAAAGCGTTTCGCGAACCGGTCACGGCAACGAGCAAGAATGAAGAATAATTAATAGCAGCGACGCCGTGTGTAACGAGATATAAGTATTATTCAGGCCGAATCGATCCCCGACCGGTTCGATGTTTGGAAACCTTCGAGTATTTCAAATACGTTTATCGAGCTTAAATTTCACGTTTCTATCTCCTAATACGAATGGATCGTAACGCGATATTCGTTCCCCGAACGATTTATTTTATACCCCCGTACCAGACGTCCGCGCCACGTCGTTCTACGCTTTATTTCCATCCCGATCATTCATAATATATATAAATCTAACTGACGTGCATACACGGTAATACACCGTTTTGCCGGCAAATTTCTCGCTATTTTCAATTTTGAGAGAGAGAGAGAGAGAGAGAAAGAGAGAGAGGCGAAAGAACAAACCGGTATTCTTCGTGAAACGAGATTACGATCCGAGTTCGAAGCTCCCCAGGCGAAAATTTGTTCGAAAGTAAAGATTAGGAGGGTGGAAAACGGACGGTGGATGGAGAATCGGAGAGGAAAATCGCTCGAGTTCGAAGCTGAAAATCATGCGATCACGTCCGCATCCTCGCGCCATTTCTGTTTACCGTGCACCTAGCACAGATGCGTTACGTGATGTTGAATACCGTGATCCCGCATTCCAGTCGCGGGCATCCTGCAAGGCGGAAAGAATCCCGGCTCCGCGCTCCCCCTGTTGTCCTGTCTAACCACCACCCTCCCCCTCCAGTTTCCGCCCCACATGCTCTCGCTTCACGCTACCTTCCTCGTTCGTGCCACCCTCTCCACCTAGGAGCCTAGTGTCTTCCCCCTCCATACCATCCGCCCCCCCCTTCCCCGTACTACACCGAAAACGTAGAAGGTGCATATTCAGGAGAGAAGCTCGTGGAAACTTCGGGACGTTGACACCAGAAGCTGGATTCTGGATGGTTGGGTTGGACACAACCCGTCCGTTAACGTAGTACCCCCTGTGCGAAACTGGTAGGGGGTAGGTAGGTGGTACAGGCTGTAAGAGCAAGGTGAAGGGAGAAGGAGAGGATGGAGAGAGGGAGGGAGGGAGGGGAGAGAAAGGTGGAAAAGCAAGACAACGAGAAGGGAGACGTGTCCCGGCAGCTAGACGTTTCATGGGAGGAGGGGGCGGAAAATTCTTCGTGCACCGTTGTTAGACGAAGAAGACCGGTTATTACGTCGACCTCGTCGTCGTCGTCGTCGTCGTCGTCGTCGTCGTCGTATCGTCGTCGTCGTCGCCGTCGTGGCTGTCGACGTCGACGTCGTGCAGTTGTAGGCCACGTCGCCCCGTGGAAAAGGCGTGGCAACGTCGCGTTCGCGCACCTTTGCACCTGGTGCGCCGGGGAAGACACGCCTCCGTGGAATTCCTCTCTCTGGTCCGCCTACACTCCCGTTCCTCTCCTTCCCCATCTCTGTCACTCCGTCCGCATCCCTCTGCCTCTCTCGCTCCACCTCGTCCTGGCTCGCTCGTCCATCCGTTCTCCACTCCTCCGTTCGTCTCGCTCATCTCTTGGCTAAGAGGAGATCTCGCCGATCTCTATTCTCTTCTCTGCCTGCCCCTCTACCGAGCCAACGTCACCACTACTACGTCCTCTTTCTCTCTATCCGCTACTTCTGGAGCTCCACCACCAATTCTATCCTCCGTAGCCGGGAGAACCAAGCTCCTCCACCACTACCACCACCACCACCACCATCACGACCACCACCACCACAACCACCACCACCACCACCACCACCACCCATCACCACCACCACCATCGGTCATCACCGTCTCCTCTCCTGGACTACTCCACCGCCACTATCCTGCTTTAAAATCGTTCCGGTTAGATGCATGTGTGTTTCGTACATAGAAGTAGTAGACGAAATCCGACGGTGACCGAGACGCATGCCCGTAGAGTATGTGCGATTGCTCGCTCGTAAAGGGTATAACACGAGGCACCACGAGTGTGCTTGTGTGTGTGTATATCCACGCGTGTATATATGTGTATTCGACTTCTATTCGCGTGGTGGAGCTTCACATACACACGTTCAAGTGCGCGCGCAATGCTCGCCTCCGCTAGCTAGCAGTGCCATCCGCCCACTCGGTATTCACGCCGTTCCACGTGACCCCCCTTAACCATGGTACCCCTTCCACCGACCGAGCTTTCGGGGGAAGGAAAGGAAAGGAAAGGAAAGGAAAGGAAAGGAAAGGAAAGGGAAAGAAAGGAAGGAAAAGAGAGAAAAAATATAGGGGGCGAAACGGAGAATTCGAGTAGAGGAGAAATGCTCGCGAGCGGGTGCGATTACCGCAGACTCGCGGAATCCCTTTTCACTCCCCAACCCCCGTTGTGAAGCTTCCTTTTTTTCCCTTCCTCCCTCTCTCTCTCTCTCTCTCTATCTCTCTTTCTCCCTCTCTCCCTCTCTCCCTCTCTCTCTCTCTCTCTCTCCTTAAGATGCGAGCTACTGTCGGAACGTTACCGTGCACGCGTCTACCTAGGCGGGGAGGAGAGGGGGAGAGGAAGGACGTACGTATTGATCAGGGCCAAGTAATGTCTGGAGATGCAGTCGGAATTACTTTGGGTCATTTGATTTCTATGCCCTGTCACGAGGAGTCGATGGAAACCGAATTCATCCCCTTCGAATCGTTCCGAGCGAAATGGCTTGCATCTGTTTTGAGTTTGTCGATAGTTTGATCGACGAACGAAACGTCTTTTTATCCTTAAAAGAAAGGTTCCTTTTTTTTTCCTCGAGAAAAAGAAGAAGTAGACGAAACTGTTTGAAATTTCTTTTGTTTGCATGTTTCCATTTCTTCAGTCTTGGTGTGACGACGAAAATGGGGAAAATGTATCGTCTCGAAGAGACGATAGAAGTTAACGAGAACGAAACTTTGGACGTTAAAGAAGTCGTATATGTATACGAACGAAGGATGGAGATAAAGGGAAATTTTCCTCTATACGTCTGAGCGAAGAAAAAGGAAAAGTCACGTTTTCGGGCTGTGCGACTCGATCTCGAATGTCCCTTATCCCGAAGTCTGACACTCGTAACGAGTAGGAAAGAAAAGAAAAGAAAAGAAAAAAAAAAAAGAAAAAAATCACCAAGAGGACGTAAAATCAAAACTACGCTTCTTTTATAACCCCTGTGGAATAACGCGTGTCGTAAATTGCTTGCCTTCGATCGACCGACCACCATCTTTCCACGAGCGAATGGAATTTTCCCGTGAAAAGACGCGAGTGATGCAGATTTAATTAAAACTGCGCTTCCTCGAGATTGAATTAAAAAAGGGAAGAAGTTAATCGTCTTTTCGTGTATCGATCCTAGAGATCCGACGTGGACCTAAATTCCAACTGGGCCGGAAAATTGGAAAAGGCTCGCCGCTCCAGTTAATTATCCTCCTTGGCGATCGATCGAGGAAAAGCAAATCTCGTCGTCTCCGAGGAGGAAATTTGAAAAAGTCCAAGGACGAATAGTTGAAAGTCGACCACGCGATTTACTGAATTAACGATAACGCATGCACGAAACGTGCGAGCGTGCTTGAAAACTTCGTGCCCTTTTTTCCAGATCGAAATCGCAGGCCGAGAGTGTTCGAGCGTGAGATCGCGCCTGTTGGTAATTATTTACGGAGTGTCGAGCCTCTCCTTCATTAACACACTAATTACGTGGCGTGCGTGTAACAAGTTGGGGAATATATAGAGAGAAACTGGAATCAGCTCCTTACGACGAAACTTCCCACGTCGTATCCCTTTCTTGCCGAGTATGATAACGTTTGCGCGAATCAAACATCTGTTTACAAAGTTGCAGATTTCGGTTAGCACATCGACGCGTCTCCTTCAATTAATCTACTCATCGCGATATCATTAAATATTCACGCGCAAAACTTGTCGTTTCGTAATATTCTTTCGCAAATATACGATGTATTTCTTAAATGGATATATACATATACAAATCGATCAAAATTGCAGAGCGAAAGCGTTGCTCCGTAAACTTTTTTATAAGAAATTTAAGGAATCCTACGTAACAAGTTTCGTTATTAAATTGCGTCAATTTTGATAAAAGACACGAGGAGGGAAAAAATTGTTCGAATCCTTAGAGGAAGGAAATTAGATCGTTTCCAGGTTAATCGAGGAGGGTAGGATGGAACAGGTTTGGAAGAGGTGTGTCGTGCAACAGCACGTGGTGTTTCGCGCGAGAGGCTGCGTTTCCCACGCGTGGGGGATGACAGGGGTGTATACGGTCGGCCGATCAGTGGGTAGAGGGGTTGTTTAGAGCGAGCGAAAGAGAGGAAGACAGACGGTAAAAGGGAGGAGGAGAGGCAACGAGGAGGGGTGAAAAGCACGTGGTGCAGGCGACGCGCGCCTCTCCAGCCACGGCTGCCTGTATATCTATCGAGCATTCCACCCCCAGCATCGCCCCCACTTGTTGTGCTTTACCGTGTTGTGTTGCTATGTTGCCTTGTGTATCGAGAAAGTTCAACGCCGGCTAGACGATGTTTCCCATCCAACACCGGCCGTCAGAATCAACAGGCTTCTCTCCTCTCCAAAGTCCGCTCGTCTCCTCTCCAAAGAGGAGGAGGAGGAGGAGGAGGAGGAGGATTCAAGAACGAAACTTTTTCAACAAGATTAAAATTTCATGATACGTACAACGGCAAGTCGAGGGAATAGAATTTTGATCGGGACGAGGAAAAACTGGCCTCGACAAATCTCATTTCGAGATTTACCACCGTGGCCAACAACTTTCTTTTTGATTACGTCGGGGACGTTGCTGCGGGAGATCGATTTTTCTCCCCCCCTCTTTCTCTATATTTTCTCCCCTGCTACTTTTCTCTTCTCTTTTCCTTCTTTTTTTTTTTTTTTTTGAAAAAACTATCGTATCATCAACGAACGATTTTGAAAACTCTTTTCGAGGAGGAAGAGATACGCGAGCCAGAGATACGCGTTTTCCGACAAATGTGTCGAGTCTCGATGAACTGGATTACAGAAATTAAATTTTTCCGTTCGATAAACGCAAGATTATACGATATAGGGCAAGTTTGAAACGACGACGTCTGCCGATTTTCGACCGGCAAATTCGTTGATTATCGAAAGGGTAACGCGCAGAGATGCCGAGTTCTTCAAGGGGATGTATGATTATTGAACGCCCGTTCTCGGTCGAATTTTAAGGGTGGCAACCCTAAAGGGAATATTCCCGCCGTTCATTTCCTATCATTTGTTCGCAACTTTTAATTCCTTCGCGTCGATCCAAAACCTCGCCATTACAACAATAATAATAATAATAATAATAATAATAATAACAACTTTTCAATCGATATTCGAACTCTCGAACTCGTCAATGCATTCGTACACAATGTATTGCTCGAGATAATATCGCAACAGAGATAGATTTTCAACGGTGTCTCGAGAGGTGTTTAAGAGGGTGTCGACCAGGCAATTTTTGACAATTCCCCCCCTCCTCCCCCGAAAACGTAGTCCACCGTTTCGAGATGAATGGGAGATTCGAGCGATACAAGTGACTACCCCAAAGGGAACATCCCCCAGGATCTTTAACTCCGTAGTCCTTCCAGAAGCAGGCGGCCCACTTGGTATGCAAGAAGTATAGCCATTCATCTCCCGATCTCCGGCAAAGACCCGACCTCCGGATATAAATTAGCTTTTGTTTAGCATTCAATGCAAGCCGCCTTTTCCACCGGCCATCCCCCACCCCCACGGTTGATCCACGGTTAGACAGCCACCTGCTCGAACCACCCTCGCCAATCCGGTGCAATTAATGTAGCCACTGGCTGCCTCTCGGTCCAGCCAATTAAACATTTGCGATTCCCGTGAAAAGGAATCGCCTCCGCGTTAAAAGGGAATTAAATTCCCCAAGGTATTGGGAGAGGAATATCCTTACGTAAAAATTTCCCCTTTCCTATCTCTCTCTCTCTCTCCCTCCTCTCCGTGAAGAAGCAAAAGAAGAAAAAGAGAAGGAGGGAAGAAAGAGAGGGGATGGTCGATATCGATATAACCGGACGATATTTTTCTTAAGCAAAATATCGATCGAGAATGGATAAATGAAAATGAGAGATATACCCGTGCCAATCTGCATTTCCGTATCAAAGTCAAGGGGGGAATTCAGTCAGGGAGTCGTGGTGAAAAATCTTCGAAGATAAGCTGGAGGGGAGAAAAGGGAGAACGAAGAGATGTCGAGTACGTGAGGTACATTGTCCGTCGCCGAATCTAGGAGAGGTTTAATCTATCATTACGCGGCAGGGAAGGAACAATGTCGGGAAGGGAGGGGGAGGGCGAGAAGCCGCGGTAACTAACTACTAGGAATAATTAATAAATGCGAGGAGGATGCATTAGTATGCGCGATGGCATAGGATGAGCTCGTGCGGAGGTCCGTGCGGAGCGAACGAGTGGGCGCGAGCGAGTGTGCTCTCCGAGGTTCTGGAGAAGGGAAGGGGAGAGGAGAGGAGAGTCGGAGGAATTATAAAATAATAAAGAGAAAATTACGTAATGCGAGGATCAGATGAGAATTAGAGAGGACAATGAAGACGACGCGGGTAAACCAGCGTCGTCTAACCCGGCTAGACCGTCCAAACGTGGGTGGGAAAATGGTGTAAGATGGAGAGGGCGAGGGCTGGAAAAGGGATGGAAAACGGAGGTCGAGGACCAGACGTCTTAATGTCTGCAACGTCTCTGAACGCGTCCCTTGCGCATGACTATCTTCTCTCGCGAGGTTACGTCTTTCCCGATAAGGCTTCCACTCGCACCACGAATAAACTCCAACGAATATCTAACGAATTCTTGTTTCCTGCCCCGATTTCAATAAATCTTGAATACAAAAAGCTTCGAAAATGGGCTTCGAAATTTCCTCCTATTTCCGTGAGATCGATGGAATAATAATCTTTAAATGGATATTCGTCAAAGGGACGAAATCTCTTCCTTCGAGAGGGAATCGCACGAAATTTATCGAACACGTAGGGGGAGGAGGGGGAGGGGAAGGGGGCGTGATCTCGTCCGTTAATCGGGCTTCCTAATTAGTAGTCAGACGACGTATACCCGGCTGCGACTTTGTAAATGGTAACAATGTTATGTAATTAGGTAAAAAGTTCTGTAATCAAGAAGTAGATCTCCTCGAGCGAGCTTCTCTCTCTCTCTCTCTCTCTCTCTGTCTCGAGCCATCCCATCCCTCTCATTCGTATTAAAATAGTCTCGCTAGGAAAGCGTGCGTTGCGCCCTGCATATCTTAAAACCCAGGGGTTGCCCGAGGACTAAGATCCGCCACCCCCATCCGGTTCTGATTTTTCTCGCGATTCATATTGGCCACGGAGGAGAGAGCGTACGGATTATGGTTCGTGAGAATCGTGGGCGTCCCTCCTTTTTTTTTTTCTTCTTTAAATTTCTTTTCCACGCCCCGTGAAAAATAATATTTTTTTCCCATCCGCGATTGAGCGTGGCGGGCGCGGACTCTTTATTTATTATAACACGAATCGAAACGAAAATTCACGGGCGTCTAATTGTGTTTGTAAAAAAAAAAAAAAAAATGAAAGAAAAAAAGAACGATCGCGATAAGTTCAAGCGCATTTAATTATTTCGCAAGACGCAGAGAAGTAAGCGTTGCCAGTTTATTCGAGCGGTTATTCGATGTTTAATGAAACAGGATCGAACGAGTTGACCAGGTATAACGTTTGCACGTGCACGATCGGCATTAGTCTTCCTGATATCATCGTATAGAGTCGAGAATCATTCGCAAAGTCAACGAAACGAACCGAAACTGTTGACGTCAGTGTTTCCAACAAGCGTATAGTTCGAGCACGATGATCTCA
Organism: Apis laboriosa; assembly: GCF_014066325.1. Lineage (NCBI taxonomy): Eukaryota > Metazoa > Arthropoda > Insecta > Hymenoptera > Apidae > Apis > Apis laboriosa. The sequence continues at coordinate 1,395,899 of NW_025223257.1, forward strand.
TTGTCCGATACATGTGCAAACGTATTAGCCGGGCAAGATTTTTCGCGTACGTGTGTGTGTGTGTGTGTGTGCGTGCGTCGAGGAATCGAGCACCGTTCCCCGGCAACACGTGTGCGTTTGTCAGCTTCTTAGAAAGCGACGAATACGTGTTCGCATGTATAATTTTCCTCGTTTCCATGGCAACTTCTATCCTGTTCTTGGCCCGATTATCGGACAACTCCTCGTAAAAAAAAAAAAAAAAAGAAAAAAGAAAAAAGAAAAAAAGTAGCTCGACTTTTTCTTTATCGAACGCTTGAAACTTTGTAGCGGTCGAAAGAGTTGAAACTACGAGACGGGACTACGAGAGAACCGAACCGAACCGAGGATTTAGAATCGATAAGACGAAATGTCACGTCTCGACGAGACGAAGACAAGAACGATATTAGATTTTCGAAGTAAATGAAATCGTGTATCAAGCGAATATTCTTAATCGAAATAGCTCGCGGACGAAAGATTTGAAAACTATCATTAACTCTTCGCCCGATCGCGCGCGCTCTCGTACTCGTATCGAAGGGTAGATACTGCGAAAGGGAACAGGAGACAGGAAACAAATCGCGGACGAGTTTGATCGCGATGCGCATGGAGGAGAGAGAGAGAGAGAGAGAGAGAAAAAGAGAGGAGGAGAGGGGTGTAACTCGTAGGATCGCGTGCAATAACGGCTGGTGGTTGTGTATCGGCGTGCACTGACACGCCGAGACGAAACGATTTCAATAAACAAGCTTGACGCACACGTACGTGCAAAGTGGCACGAATGGTTTTTTCCTAGAGCCGGCTACGTGCGTGGGCGGCATCGGCTTTGCTTCCCTATCGCACGTAAAAGCCAAGATAAACATTATTTATTTTTTATTTTTTTCCTTTTTCTTTCTCTTATTCCACCGCGCGTACGTAGACGCGAAGATGTGTGTGGATCGTGGTGGTGCTAGTGGTGGTTGTGTATACGTGTAAGGTTGCGCAGATTGTGTCGTGTGCATAAGCATCGGTGAATGAAGACGTTGTATCGCAATAAGGCGGTACGGTTACTATTCGATAAAATTAAATCCGGCGATCCTCTGAACGCGGATATTGCGCCCGAGATCGCCTCGATGTAAATCGTTGGTAAAATACGACGAGGCCGGTTACGTTAACCACGTTGGCAATTGCGTGTTACATTCGTCCCTCGTTGCTTCGTATCGCGTACGATTTAGATTGCACGTCACTACCCGTTTATTTAACTTTACCAGCACGCGCATTACTTGCGTTACAATACAACGTTTACGTCACCGGGTCCCCGTGCCATTTCATGAAAATTGTGCATTCTTTTAAATAACGATATATCAAGTTGCCGTTGTATACACCCGAGTATGCGCGAGTATCAAATAAACCGTCAAAAACCGTTCCGTCCCCCGGAATATTGCAATGCGAATTGGTAATGCGCATCGATTGCATTTCGCGTCTCCTTTGTTTACGAACGTGATACGAACGGCGAGACTCATTCAATATAAAATCGAAAGTGCTACTCGCTCCTTCTAAACGGCGTCTCGTGCTAACTCTTGCCAAACCCAATCGAACTCCTCAATTTTACAATTCCCATCAATCGCGACCGATTCGAAAAGGCGAGAGGAAGGGAGAGGAAGAGAGAGAGGGAAAGAAAGAGGAAAAGAGAAAGAGAGAGAGAAAGAGAGAGAGAAAGAGAGGAGAAATTGATTCGGTAAAGTTTTCCCTAAATCGTAGGACACGTTTCGCTCGTTAAGAGTCGTGGACGGATAAGTAACGACGGCGCCGAGCGTTGGCGGAGTGGTCGGTCGGTCGGTCGAGAGAGAGCGAAGAGAGGAGGAAAGGGAATGGTGGAGGGAGTTAGGTGGTACAGGACGCGGGAGCAGGCTGGAATTAAATAAAAATAAAACGCGAGATAATAACGTTAGCGAAGGAACCGAGAAGCCCAAGACAAATAGCCGAGGGAAAACAAAGCGTATTATAAATACCGGGTGACAGGACGAGTTGGTATTGGAGAGTGAGCGCGCGACAGAGTAAGAGGGTGGTTTTCAACGGGGGCGAGGCGGCGAGAAGAAGGAAAAAGAGGGGGTTTGGTCGGTGGTTGGCAACGACGAGGACGAGGACGAGGACGAGGACGAGGACAACGACGACGACGACGACGGCGACGACGACGACGTAGTGGCCGTGTCGTGTTCTGCGCGGAAGAGAGAAGAAAACGTTGGGAGGAAAGCAGGCAACGATGCCCCTCTAGCATTTTTGCTACCTGCGGACACAATGAGTGGCCGGATTTCTTTTTCCGCGGTCGTTACTCACCCTCCCGACGAGGGATAGTATTCTTATCCAAGCCGGAATTACAAATTTCAGACACCGAGCCCTTGTGTCGGACAGGATTCTGACTGCGCGTTATATTCTCCTCCAAAGTGGCTTTGCTTCGCGCGCGCTCTCCTTTTACAATTACCCTATCTACCCTACCTCCCTTCTCTCCTCCTTTCTTTCTTTTTTTTCCCCCCTCCTTTTTCTCCACGTGTCTCTTTTTCCTCCCCTCCTCTCCTCTCCGCTCTTCATTTATTTTTTGGCATTCGGACAGAGAAGAGACGAAATATATATATATATATATATATATATACGTTCGAGTGTATGATAGATTACTCACACTAGGACGAGCGTGGCCGCGCGGATTCAGCTGCCAAGGAACCGTCGATGGCTGGAATTGCTCCTTTCCCCACGAACCGTTGTCGAACGGGTTCTCACCGATGTGTCCCTGAAACAAAAAATCCTTTTGGTCAGTACAAATCGGATCAAACTTTTCCTAAATCTATCTGTTCTCGCAAGCATCCAACGATCATTGCAATACAAACTCTTACACTCACCTCTGACAAAGCGAAACGAGAGAAAAAAAAGGAATGCGAGGAGGAAAAGTTCGAAGAAGGAAATTGGACGGAATAAAATCACGCGATTTGACTTTTTTCTCGTCGAGCAAGGTACAACTGCTCGTTAACGCGAGGAAAAAAGAGAGAAAGGGAGAGAGAGAGAGAGAGAGAGAGAAAAGAAGTTTGCTCTCCAACAGTTTCGCGAGAAAATATTTATTCCTCTGGTGGTATTTTCCTCGCGAGAGGAAAGCAAGCGAGCGAAACCCGCCGCGAAGAAAGGAGACATCGATCTCCCGGAGTTCGCAGTTTCAAAGTTTTTTTCTCCTCGATGCTCCTTCACGCAGCGCCGAGCTTATTTTTGTAATATATTCCGCGCCCACCACCGCCCCTTCCCCGACTTTGCACCCCGTAAGCCTTATTTTTCTTTTAACTTTATTTCTAACCTAGAATCCCGCGACTTCAACAGAGGTGGCACGCGCATAAATCAGCCGGTATAATGAGAACACTTCGTCTTCGGCCGGCTCGCCCTCTCGCTCGCAGACGCATCCCTTACGGGGCCGGCTATTATATCATTCTTTACTTCGCCCGCGTGGATCTCTCTGCCCGCCGCGATTATATTAATATTCTCGCTCGCACGATTCCGTCATCCCTTCGTCTCTCCCTTTAATTTTTCTCACTCGTTTCGATTTCCAACAAATTTTTAGCCCCCCCTCTATATAGGATTAACCGATTATCCGATTTACATCTATTAAAGTTGTCTATTTAAGTTGTTTTCGTTCGCGATATATGAAAGGTGAAGCGACACTTTTTCGCGTTTTGAAAGTTTACCGAGAATTCTAATTTTTCCTTCTTTCTCTCTCTCTCTCTCTCTCTCTCTCTCTCTCTCTCTCTCTCTCTCTCTCTCTCTCACCCTTATTATTTCGAATTCGTGAAACCTCATGAATATTTCCTCCCATCATCCACCAATTACCTATATTTGCACACGTGATACATTTATACCAAAATTTCTCCGAGAATAATCGGATAATCGAACGTTAATAATAGATCAGAATGACAGTGTATATTTCCGAATAATTCGTGGTTAAGAGAGATTGAAATTTTTCATTTCTGAAACCTGTTTACCACATTCCCGCTCGCAAGCGAAAGGAAAGAAAGAAAGAAAGAAAGAGAGAAAGAAAAAGGTGAAGAAAAAAAATCCGCAGACCTGTCAAAACCGTATTATATCATATGTATAATCGTGCCGCGGAATTTGGCCGTGAACACGCAATATAACGCAGCTGTGCAGATTTTAATCGAATTACTTTGCCGATTTATAATTAGCCGAATCTCTGTTCTCACGGCTCGCCATTGCGCAATCTTTTCGAGGCGTGTTCCTGCGTGGGTGAGATGGACCGTGCAACAGAAGAAAATGGGAAAGGCTCGTGACCAAATTCGATTTATAATTAGAAGAAGAGATACGTATACGAAATTAGAAGGGAGCCAGGCAATAACCGCGAATATAGAGATACGATTTTAATATTCCGTCACGCGAGAAGAACGAGAAACCGCGATGCGCAATTAATCGATGCGCGATCGAACGATGAAGAAATTCCTGCATAATTCAGATAAATCCATCCTTAGGAATCCATCGTCCTTCCTCTTTTCACGAACGATCGAACGCACATCGAACAAACGGACGACGACGACGACGACGATGACGACGAGGCGATGCCATTTTCTCACGGATCGAGGCTTGATCGTTTCGCGAAACCCATCGACGAGCGGTTTATTCCAGGAGGAGGGGGAGAGGAGGGGGAAGAGCGACGTGTTCCGTTCGCGGCGAAGTACAAGGCAGAAATAAACAGTGGCGGTGGAAAATAATGAACCGGATAGCATATATAAATACCCGACGGCTATTGAGGCACATTGTGCGCTTCATTTGCATGAGGCAGCCGCGTTCTCGACGCGCAGCTGGACATACACGCGACAAAAGAAACGCGCAAACAAAACACGCAACACGGCCACGTCGTGTGCCACCACGCACTCGCCTAACGTTCCGCGTTCCTTCCACCTTCTCGAGCATCCGCGTGGCATCTTATCGTATCCGGTGCACAGCCAAACCATCGGTTTCTCAACGTCCCACATACCTTGTTCCCTCGAATGCTGGCTGCGTTTCGATGCAATTAGCCTCCCCGAGGAGGAGGGGAGCCGAGAGGGAGCCGTGTGTCGTTGTGTTGCGCCACGTGGACAGATGGGTTAACGGATGGATTGACGAGCGACGAGCGTGAGAGTGGCGCATAACTTTCCCGATTTCGACGACGACGAGTTGATAGCGTGCGGTTGGCGCCCTGGATACGATGAACGATAAGCCGGCTTAATATCGCGGGATCGAACGGAGATTAGAGTTTGTCAGATTCGACGGGAGTAATTTCCGCGCGGTGGATACGCTATATTAAATTTGCGGGGCGAAATAAAAATAAATGAAACGAGATAAGAGATGCGGTGACGACACGCGACGCGTCGAGAGGAAAAAAAAAAAAAATAAAAAATTGCGGGGAGAGATGTAGAAACGTAGAAAACGCGTTAGATGGTTACGGGTGAGAGAATTGGCGGCGAAAGCAATAAAAAAAAAAGAAAAAAAAAAAAAAAGGTTATAAAATTAGTATACAAGGCTGATAATAAAAAAACGATGATCGACGAAGATTACTCGGGGGGAGGGGGGAGCTCCTCGAAAGACGGCGAAATGAAACGTTTTTATCGGTCGCTCGTGTCTTCGAAGAGGGATGATAGGGCGAAGGGGGAGGGAGAGGGAGGGAAGGAGAGGGGTGGCGGCGAAGGAAGAATGGAGGAGGGGAGGGGTGGCAGTGATTGTAATCATATTTTCAGGGGGACGGATTTATGCAACGCACCTCGTCGTCTCTGTACATAAAACGCATTTAAAATTCTCGAGGCAGGCGGGAAAGGTGGCTGCTGTCCTTGTCGATGGGGCAGGGTGACGGGGGGAGGGGGTGGTGGAGCGCCGCGGGGGTTGTAATTGGCAATATCTATCGAATTTTACAATAAATCTCACCGAGCCCCGAAGGAGAGCCGACGGGGGTGGGGCGTAGCAATAAAACACCGGGTAGTATCGCGAGGGGCTGCCACGCCATGCACTTAACGACTTATCTTATCTTGGAATTAGGTCGCGGTTAGAACTCCTTTAACCCGGGACGGCAACGAATGCCAACGATATGCTTTTTCCTTCCCGATTGTTCCTACAAATGCACAAATTCGTCACGGTCGACGATTAAGTCGCCGTTTTGCATTCTTTCTCGCGTCGCGTTTTTCGAATTTTTCGAGAAAAATTATTATCAACGATTATTAACGTAAACGAGAAATTTAAGATGTAAGAGTGTCTTTTGAGAAAGAAGGAAAGATAGAAAGAACGCGTTGAATGATAAGCGATCGGAATAATTTATCGTTTGTGCAATTTTCTGATTCGTTGGTGGTCTCAAAAACAATTCGTACAACGGAACGACGTAATAGTAGTAGTAATAGTCACTGTCGCAATTAGCGTTGACTTCACGTTTTAAAATGTGAACGTTCCCCGTTCAGAGATAATGCAATCATTTCCACGAAGCGTCGCCTATATTAGCGGCTGTAATCTAGAAAATACGTACGTCGAGGTTTTTCTTCTTCTTTTTTTTTAAAGATTTCTCTCGCGGCGCGCTCGCGGCACTCGAAGTGTAAATCGAAGGACGAGATCGAAGAAGAACGGAGGGGAAGGAGAAGGAGTTAAGAAATTTCCAAACACACACCAACGGTATTTGTGGCCCCGTCAATTTTTATCCTCGGCCGTTAAGTCTTGTAATGCCAGCAAATAGACGCGAAGGCTCGAGCAAGCGGCCGAGCAAACGAGTTACAGCCGTGGGGCCTCTAAAAATAAATATGTTGTTTATTCACAAGTAAACCGGATGCCGTTGTTTGCTTTGGAGCAAATTGTTTTGTTAAGTTTTGCCGTGCGAGAGAGCGTGGCACCGTGTGTGTGGGTGCCGTGTCCTTGCAGATGAGAAGTGTGCGCGCGCGAGAGAAACGGTTTACCGGCAGGCGGGAGAACAAGAAAGAGTAAAAAGGAAGAAAGAAAATACACGTGAAGTCAACCATCGTCTCTCCTCCGTCCGCGCTTTTTCCGGTACGCTTTGCTCCTCCTGTTGCTAGATACCTCCAGCTGTACGCGGATTCCAACGCGAATAAGCGAATACAATTACGTACGATCGTTTCGCGATGATCGATGGTCGCCGAAATAAATAATCAAAATTGACAAGCTGATCGAAAATTCCACGTCCAGAACATCGATGCATCGATCGTAATGCGGAGGAAATGGTAAACGAGCCAAGCGCGAAAAGTGTTTTTACTATTGTTTGCAAAAGAAAAAAAAAAAAGAAAAAGAAAAGAAAAGAAAGAAAGTTGAAAGGGGCGTTTCAAATGCGAAAGAAAAGCGATAAAATCGTGCAAAGGCGCGAGTTACTGTTCTCAAGATCCCAAAAACACGGAGGAGAAGGCCGTGAGAGAGAGAGAGAGAGAGAGGGAAAAGAGGGGGGAAGGAAGAGACGGAAAGAGAGAAAGAAAGAAAGAGGGTGACGGGGGTGAAGAGGAAAAACAAGAGGTTGGAAAAACGGCGGTGGAAGAGTGGAGAGAACAACGGGTGGGCTCGTCTACGGGCCGGGCTAATTACAAAACACAATTAAAATGGTATCACGAAAACGCGCTAAGTAATATCGTTTCAACGAGGCGAGTTTAACCGGACACCCGGTACAGATTCGCAGATTAATGCCCTTTAATAAACAGACCCCCGTACACACCGGTGTACAACCGTGTTCCTCCCCGGACCTGCGTCGCCTTTTTCCATCCCTTTTGCCTCCCCCTCCCCTCCTCCTTTTTTTCCACGTTTAAAACCACGCGAAAACAAGGAAGAACAAAAGAAAGGAAGAACGCTTCACCTTCGCTCTTGAATGCATACCTACGCGCGTGAATGCATTTTCGTTGCTTTCTCCTCGCGTCACCGCGACTCGAGTATCGTGATTTAAGCTACGTACATAGCCGCGAGCTTATCTGAGTTTTCTCGCTGCTTTGCACACGGTGCAAAGCGTAACCAAATTTGGCGTAACCGAGGATCAAGAAAGATTCCTCTCCCGCACGAGGGGAGTAAAAAAAAGTTTGATTGGAATATGAATTAACGAGTTGTCCGGGCTCTCCTCGCGTGCACGCGAACGTTCCTCGACATTGTTTCTTTCTACTTTCACTTTTATAACGATTCCATTATGCGAGATTGTTTACGGCGACCTCGGCGTTTTCAGTGGACTCGTCGCGACTCGTGCTTTGGAATCGTAGCCGATTATTATTTTATTATTAGAGGCAAGATCGTTAATTTTCTATCAACGATTTGAAGAAATTCGTGAAAAGATCGGATACAAGTTTGAAAAGAATTCCTATTGCATTTGGCGAAGTTGAAGTTGAAGGAATACCAGTAAAACGATTAATTTCACCTGGATGGAGAGAAGAAACGAAGTTGAACGAGTTCAACTCATATTTCTCGTCATTAGTCAGGCTAAAATTATTCGTGATCGTTCACGTGCCGACAAAAACTTTTTCCCCAATTTCGACTTCGAATGTCGTCACGAAACACTTGATCAAACATCGTTTGCCGTGTATATAAATAATCATCATCGCGTAAACAAAATTAACACGCGTTCTCTCTTTGCGATTTCGAAAGTCGGGCTCGCGAAACGTGATCGATGTCCAGAAAAAAAAAACGAAGGAGATAATACTTTGAGAGAGCAAGTTCTTATAATTTCTACAAATTCGAAGAGACGACAACCAGTTAAAAGAGAAAAAGCGAGAGACGGAGCACGTCATTTCTTAATGGGAAAACAACGTGAACGCGCGAGGCGGGCTCTCATCTGTCAGCTGATTCTAAGAAACTGTGAACCTGACCAGTTCTCGAGAGGGCAACAGCATCTCCCAAGGCCGCACGGTATGAACACTACCGACTTGCTTGGTTTCGTAACCACCCAGGTTCCGATGACGAAAACTGATCTCTAATAGAGAGAAGCCCCCGGGGAGAGCCACCGTTTCTCCTATTCAAAAATTTAACAGACGTCGCTAAACGAGAGACAGCCACGTACTGTACGTACGTATTATCGTCATTATACGTTCTTCTCACCGAGAAGAGAGAGAGAGAGAGAGAGAGAGAGAGAGAGAGAGAGAGAAGAAAAGAGAGAGAGTAGAATTACAACGTAATTACCGGACGACTTTTTTCCACCGGGTTCGCACCGGGTATGCAAATTTGTATAATTCGCCGTACGATGATACGTTATTTAGGCTGACCTAAATGCTGAATTGCAAAAGGGGCGGACGACAGAGTAGAGTTTAGTGAATAACCCCTTCTACAGTCTAGGTAGTCCGGTAATCTCGCAGCTAATCTTGATTTAATCCTTGACACAAGCGCTTAAACGTTTCCACGACTAGAATTAAATAGCACTATTTAACACGGTGCTGCCACGGGATGGATTTACACGGGTGCGCCGTTACGTTCACCTTTGCACCGGCGGTGGAGACGGTCGCGGTGAAAAATATTAAAATATTAAAATAGAAAGGAAAGGAGGGGAAACCGTTGTTCCGTTAATATAATCCAGATGGAAAAATATTCGAATTTATAAAGCATCTAACTAAGATTCTATTCCCCGATTTAAAATCGGCGTTATTTCGTGAAGGGAGGGACGGAGGGCGAAGCGAGAGAGGAAGCGATCGTATTTAATTTTTATTACACGCGACCGTACGCGTGTCTTGGCCCTCCATCTTTGGATATACGAGACGGAAAAAGATGGCAGACCGTCTTGGATATACAACCGGGGACTGTAAACGCGGGCTATATGTAAATATAGCATGATACATTGGATACTCGCTTATAAACACCCCATTTTTATTCGGCGAGCGTTTCGCCACCCCGCGACCAGCCTCCCCCGAGCCCATTCACCCCCACGCCCTCTTAGATAGTCGTCTTCTCCCCTCCCCGCGAGAACGACGAGACCGCAACTTATTATTTTTGAATTTTTGCGCGACACCACGTGTCGGGAAAACCCTCCTCTCTCTATGAAAATTTCTCGCCAAATTGTTCGCGTATTTTTTCGCCAACAACATTTTGACAAAAAAGTTTCAAAAAGTAATATTAATACGTTACGAAAGACAGGTTGGGAAAGATGGGAACGATATCGATCAACCACGAGCGTTTATAGCCCTCGACGAGCGTCCTCTTCGTTTAAGGGAATTTCCGTTTGATCGGGCTTTCCCTTGCCGACGAAAAGGGTCCCCGCGCGATTTGCCTGATTTTCTCGCACGACCGCCTCTCCTGATCATCGCGCTAAACTCCACGATAAACGTACGTCGGCGTACCGTATATTTCGTAAACGAAGAACGAACGATAGAAACGGGAAAGATAAAAATTCGCGAGAAAAGAAAAATTTCTTGTCTCGATCGACGATCGTTATAATCGTGTGGTGGTGGTTAGAGAACTTATCAGAGATATCTTATGCGTCTGGTGTTGCTTCATCCTCCCGCCCGCGTCGTTGGAAGTCGACAACCCTTGGACTTGATATTCAAGAAGAATTCGACGGTATCCAATTGAATTTTCGGTCTGGTTTACAGGCTTGGGCGTCGAGGCGGGCCGTGATTGCCGTTGATTCGACCGCGACCTTTTTTCGCACGAATAATATTCACACGGGTCATCAGGCCTCTTCAAACACGGGAGGGGAAAAGAAAAACTTTCTTCCTTCTTAAAGATAAAAATCTTGGAATACTCGAAGCAATATAATCCGCGCAACTACCGGTTGAATTAATTTGACGGAATTAAAATGCTCGGGACGTTTTAAGCGAGCTTTGCTTAAGATTCGCGATCGTTAAAAGATACGCGTTTACTTGTTTATTATTTGCGATTCCGCATTCGTTGTTGGGATTCCAATCGGAAACCGAGGAATAACCGAGGATAATCCAGAAGATTCAACGTTGCAAATATTCGCATAACTTTTGCGCCGCACCCTGCGATTCGTAATTGGAAAAATTCGTAATACAACGTTATGCGCGTGTTTGTCAGTGATTGTGAAACACGGAAGGAGTGTTTACAATTATCGAATCGAATATACATGCACGAGGTTGCACGGGTGGGAAAAAATGATCGAGGTTGGAAAAGACGTTTCGATTCGCGATAAGATTAAACGCGATCGTTGCACAAATCACGATGATCTATCCAATGGGAAAATTCTCGCGACATAGCACGGTCGAGGTCACGTAGGCAACGTATATAACGAAACGGGGTGACGGAGAGAGAGAGAGAGAGAGAGAAAGAAAGAGTATAACCCGGGGAAACTGTGTATCTCCTTAGCAAAGTCGACGTAAAAATAATGGCGACGGGGCTTACGCGATTATTTATTATTTCATATACAGGGCCGAGTCGATAACGGGCGCGACGTTGCATTAGCATTTTTTTGTTGTTTAAAAATGAAATATACGGCCTGTTGTCGGCGAGAGACTCGCTCGGTCTAAAGTCGTCTCGCTCGAGGGGGGCTCCTGATCTCCAAATAAGTGGCTATACGCGTTCCGGAATACTAAGTCATGCACGGAAAAAAAAAAAAAAAAAAAGAAAACTCTTTCCATCGCGAGCGCACCAAAAGTATCGCGAAAAGCATCTCGAGGAAAACTTTTTCACAGAAAAATATGAAACGCGTGATACCTTTTTTATTCTTCCAAATAACGTTTTTTTATAACATCCTCCTATCTTACGCGTCTTAACCTGCATCTCTACCTGCGTACGTGGTAGAACGAAGACATGTAATTCCCATAAATAAAACTTCACTTTTAATAAAACAAAGAAACATCGTATCCAAACATCGCCCCTCTCCATCCATGTCTCCATCCAAGAATCCTTAACATCCCTCGATAAGTATAATAAATCTGGGAGGGAGGAAGAAAAAATTCACGCGCTAGTTAAACGTAATTCAATGACGCGTTTCGCGGAAGCAAATAGCGGGAAGAAGGCTTTCGGATCCTTTCAGCCGTGGCGTTGGTCGGTGCACGAAACGGTGTTATTATTTGGAGATCAGACCGAGGCGAATATCTAATTGTAGTAACGACCGCGATACGTAGCCGCGCCATCTGGCACGCCGTTCCCTCCCCGCCGATTTGAAACTGTCTCGGGCGAACGCGGCGCGGTATCCGTACGCGGCAGACAAAAGCTCTACCGACCCCCCGCTGCCTTCTCCCGGCCCGGGGTAAAATCTGTGAGGTACACAATCGCTTTCGTCGCTCCTAAACTGTACCAATTACAAACACTGGCGGCTTCTCCATCCCCGATGTTAACTAAACACTAAATACTAACGACACACATCCACACCGTCGCCGCCGCCGCCGCCAAACGGCGCGGCCTAAACGTTTATCCTCCTCGATCCCTCTTTCCTCCGCCCCCCTCCCTCGTCGCGTCTCTTCTTCTCCCTGCGACCGGCCAACGTTTAACTCGATCTTGCATCGCTCGTTGATTACTCGTTTACCGACCACGATTCATACACCCTGCGCGCGTACCCCGCTACGGAATTCATTAACCCTACCAACGTATCAACGCTCGTTACTCGGCTGCCTGCGGAGCCTTGCCGATTTTCTTGCTTCTCAAAGCGACGCTGCTACTATTAATGGTCAACGAATTGGCATTCGAGGGGGGATCACGGGGGACATGTTTGAATTTAAAGTCCATTCGATCGAGAGGATTCTTGGCAAAAATTATTACACGCATTATTTCTCGGGTATAAATATTTAGATATCCTGTACAAATAAGAAAAAGCTCGATACACGGAATTAATCGGTTAAAATATTCTCATCCCCCGAGAAGGTGTATCCCCCGAACGATGATAGCACTCGAACGAATCCTTATCCGAGTATTTACATACGGACGGACTTCTCGGCCGGAGCTCCATCGGATTTTGGGCTCGGGTTCGCTCGCTCCTCGAATCCTCTAATTAAATCGACGAGGCAACGGACCGTCCCCGCCTCCGCCCGCTCTATCTCCAAAGCCGCGTTAATTAATTTTCAACCGGTGTTTACTCGCGACACCGTGCAAGAAACAGTTTTTGTTGCCGCGGAGGAGTACGCTGCGCGAAGGAAGGAACCGGCGAAACACGTTAACGGCGAACAGTGAATTGCAAGATTCCGTGTTTATTGCATTTAACGGATGGCATTGGCCGGCCGCATGCAACTCGGGTATACTAAGCGGTTACGTATATACCTATAGGCCGTATAGCGGTATACGTAAGTACGTACACTTGCCTCCAAAAATATTGCACTCGAGTCGAGCGAGTCGCTGCTCGATTCGAGAAAACGTCACGCGAACGAAGATCGTCGAGATGGTTTGAGAAAAGTTGGACGAAAGCTCGACGATAATCGATTCGTTAATCATACTTTTCTTCTTTTTTTTTTCTTTTTTTATTTCGTACGATCGACTCGATATCGTTCGAGGATAATTTACACTACAGGTTTATCGATACCGAGATTGCGTCCTAAGACTTCTTTTTTTTTTTTCGAAGATGATCATTCCGAGACAAACATTTTGCGAAAGAGTGTACCAGTTGAAATAACTATGCACACGATACGCTTGAGCCCTGCTCGTGGCCCTCGAGCTCGTCCGCCACACCCTCCCATTTCTAGTATTAAATCTGACCCGATGCAACCCCCACGTTATGCTTTATAGTCTGTGCACCCTGTACAGTGCACGTGTACATACCTACGCTAGAAGATGGAACGCGGCCATTCGATATCGTGCAAAATTTACCGTGTAATTCGCCTAAACGCCACGGACATCGGCCACACACGCACATACACACACACACACACACACACACACACACACGCGCGCGCGCGTATACGTACACCTATACCACCCTACGCCCGTGCACCTTCATTTGCATATTCCGTACGTTGTGTCGATAACTTAAGAGCGAAACGCCACTACCAAGAAACCGATCTTTATTTCCACTCCGATATACAATCCTCGGCGGCGAGTGAATGGGAAGCCCGTATCGCATCCTTCGATGGACACGTATGCGTTTAACCGTGGAACATGGAGACTAATGTAACGAGCGGGGAAAGGGAGGGACGAAGGAGTGACCGAATGAGACGGAGGAGAGAAAAATCCCAAGCATTCTATATGGAGGAATTTACGAGGCGGCGACCGCAACCACTTCCCCTTTGCGCGAGTGCAACTTCGCCCCTCGATTCCGCAACTCCTCCTTCCGCGCATCTCGGTCCGCTGTTTTACTTATTCGCCCGGTGGCAACCGGTCACCCAAGATACTTTGTATATAAATTTTGGTCACCGGCCAGGCCACCTCTCGCCCGTTTCTCAGCCTCTGGTAATTTAGTTGCGTTGCGGTTTTCAACGTTCCGCCAGGATCCTGGGTCAGGGAACGGGTGTTCCGCCTCTTTCCACGTTCCGTGACTCGCGTTAAGACGACGCGAGTTATCAAATTTCTAACGCGTTAGGGTGACAGGGTGAAACAGTTCAGTTTCGACAAACGATTGTATATACGAAAGATAATATTTAAAAACTCGACTAGAAAGTGGAAAGAAGGCTCTTTTGAAAGAGGCGAGGCCTGACAGCAAGCCTCGAAACAAAGAAGAAGAAAAAGGAAGAAAAGAAATTAGGATCGAGGTATTTTCCCTTCAACCCCATCCCAAGGGTCGTCGTCCACGCTAATCGAACTCTGGCTCGAAAATAATAGCAGCCCTTTCTTCATCGAGGAACCATATAACGTGAATCTCGCAAGTGGAAGCGAGGCCCTGTCCCGACTACTGCCTCATTACCCGCTTTTAATGAAACTCTTTTCTCGGGGCAGGCCTCGGCTAAGCACCGTTGCCAAACCTCGTTTAGGCGATAGGGATCAGCACGCGGCCAAGCAACCAAGCAACCAAGAAAACTTAACGGGCGAGTAGCTCGGGACCGACCGGTCGAAGCTTGAAAGCGTGGAGGGAAGGGTGGCTCTCCGTCTCGACGTGGTTTCGTTTCGTTCTCTCCTATGGACAAGTTCCGACAAGCTCCAACTTCTTGCCAAGTTTGCCAAGTAACGAAAGGCGAACGTCTCTCTTTTCGCGGCGCGGCGAACAACGAAAGCGAACACGAAATCGACGTGCAAGCATGGGGGTGGAAGCATGAGGAGAGAGTTTCGTTACGAGAGAGAGAGAGAGAGAGGAAGGTTTAACGCGTGGAAGGAAAACGATTTCTCGCACGAACCGCGCGCGCACGCTTCTCTCTTTCGCTCTCTTTCGCCCATTCTTCCCCCTTCTTCTTAGATCGTTCGCGGGGGCGGTCCACCGCCGATATATCCCCGGCTTGCTCCTTCCAGCTCGAGCCGCCACGCTTCAGCTTCGCTTGCCGACCGAGGCTACAACCCTTGGCAAATAAAGGGGGATGGACGCCGCTTTGAACCAAGTTTCGCCAATTATTATGATCCGCGCCTATAACCATGGGCCACCGCAAGCCGACGCCAAGCCACGACACGACCCGTGCTTTGCACTTGCGTGCAGCTTGCGAGACGCAAGCGTGCTCCGTTGCCCGAGTATTCCGCGTCCCTTGCGGCCACGAATCGATGATCGGGAGGGTAAGATGCTCGCCTTAGCCTCGTGGGGGTATTCCTCGGTGAATTATGATTATAAATTCTTAGGAGGAGCGCCAAGGTCTGGTTTGAATCGCGACTTCGTCGAAGGAATGACGTGTAACGTTGGAGCTCATTTGAGTTTGCATTTAGATCCTCTATATTTAGTTTCCCAGCCCAACCTGGCCTACGTTGCGTCAAGTGGAATCGATTATTGAAATGACAAATACGAGGAAGCGTCGACGCTCGAGTGTTAAGAACAGAAGTATTAAGATAGATCCGGAACGAGAACTTTCTGAATTTCAATTATTAAAATCGTTTCGAACTTTTTTTTTTAAATTTAAATTTGATGCAAGGTTGAAAACGTTAATTAAAAAAATCAATTCTCGATCGAGGTTCACAGAAACAATCGATAATTACGATAAAATTCGTGTGAAACCGAATCGGTTAGGGTAAGATAATGCTGTGTCTGAGAGAACGGCAGAGAGATAGATACTCGCTTATTAAGCCTTCAACGAGGCTGTACACGCGACGTTCTTCATTGAGTAACAGGCGTCGTGTTCACAGTGATCTCGTTTGGCGAGATGTTGAGGACCAAACGAAATGCAACATTACGGTTTTTGCCTGCCCGTCCTCGTTGTCATAGGAGAACGATAAGCGCGACAAATCAAGAATTTGCATTCCGACACCTACGTGCACGTTTTGCAGGCTTATTTACATTTTAAGACACGTTGCCGCGGTCGGAATATTAATTTCTCCCGGCATATAATACACGCTCCACCATACGAAGATGGCATGCTTGATGAAGCGCGTGAATTAATCACCTGGATGTTCCATTTTCCACGGGTTATCGCGAAAATTATACCCGAATCTTTCGACTTTACGCGATTAATGCCAATTTCGCGTCAACTATCCTTTCGATACGTCATTTCCGTCAAGGAAATTTATAAGAATCCGTGTTGGTTATCCTGTTGTCAACACATATTCGATTTCCATTTGTAACTAAGAAAATTTGTCTCGTTATTATTTTCGTATTTTTTCCCAGATTTGTCGGTCGATTTATCGGTCGCTCTTGCTCAACGAATGCAAAGATGATGAAGGAGTCAAGGATGATGGATCGATGTTACGTCTCCAATTTTTTTTTAAACGAGAGTTCCAAATATGTACAAGGATTTCACCTGTCGGATTAACTCGAAACGGAAACTCGGTGTACCGTAATGCATTAGCTGCATTAGAAATGCAATAAACGGCGAGGCAACGATACGGCACGTTAGTTGGAGAATACAACAAAAACACACACAGCGAAGGCGTGCAGACGTGGGTGCGGCGTTTGCCGATGATTCACATGGCTTGCACCGTTATTACACGCGCTCTTTGCGGGAGACACGACAAACTCTGGTCGAACTCTTTCTATTCCCGAATAGAAGAAGGGATCTCGAATAGAATCTCTCGGGGAAAAATTCCTCTCGATGGTTCGTTCATCGGGAGGGATATGTAGAACGGAACATATTTCGAAACAGTTGTGAACGAGTCATCCCGATCCATAGAACAGTGATAATTGCACGCTTGTAACTGGAATATCCATTTGAATATCATCGCGCCGTTTTATGTTCTATTCTTCTTTGCGAACGATCGTAGCGGAAAAATAATTCTTGGCCATAAATCTTCGAAGAGCATGACGCGTGCAACAACATAATGTTCATAAATAATTCATAACGCAACATTCGCGCGCAGCATTGTTCGCGATCTTTGATTGCTCGACCGTATAGAAAATCGCGACCTTAAATCATCTAATGAATCTGCCGTGCTACATATCCTCCATTTAACGCGATTCTTTTAAAAACAAAACAAAAATGTACGCGACTCTTGACTAATATTTAAAAAAATATTAATTTCCGGCACGAGACCGAGAACTTTAAAGTTAACGAATCCTTTAAAGTTTAAAAGAAATACCGGAACATGTCCGCATTGACGCGTTTTCAAGCGCGCCACGAACATGTCGGAGGGACACAATGGGCACAGGAATATCGAGAAATCTCGATTCGATTGCGCGAGCATATATCCCTGTACACGCGCCTGTACACCTTTCCCAGTGGAGAGTTATACCGGAAGCAAGATGCACCCTGACTGCGGCAAAGCCTTGGAATTAGTTCCTCCTTCTCGAGTGGGCTGCCCGGCCGGGGGTGGGTGAGTTAGGGTGGGTATAAGTGCAGAACCAGCCCTCACGGACGGTCTACATCGCGGAAGGAGGCCTACCGTTGATGACAAAATAGCGTGATTACGGGCCATCAAATAAACACTAGACTTACCGTTATTCTGCGCCACTAGCTCCTTCGAGCTCCCCTCATCACCCCCTCGGCTCGACCACGATGCCAACAACCCCACACTACCACACTAGTCTGCCCGCCACACCGCTGAACAAATACTGACCTCCTCCTCCTCCTCCTCCTCCTTTTCCCTCTGCTTGCTTCGACCAGCGGTTTAAAAGTATCGCCGCGCTCGATTGATAGATCTTGAACGAGAAGGTGGAAATTAGGCCGCCGATCGCGAGCCGGGAAAATCGGAATCGTTGTCGATAAAAGGCGCCGTAATCCGAGTCCCGTTTCTTACTCCGCTCTTCCAAAGGAAATTCCTTTGAAATGTGATATCGACTTGCAAAGAGAACATTGTAGAAATTGTATATATGTTTTGGACGGAACACGTGACGTTCAAGGAACGAAGACGGAGCGAGGAGGAAAGGAAGAGGAGGAATGAAAGAGGAAAGGAAAGGGAGAACGTCTTGCGCGATTTAATTTTTTTTCCTTTCTTTCTTTTTTCTCCTTTAATTGGCTAATCACGAAATTATCAGCCCCATAAAGCTCGAAGAGGCGCCAACCCTTCGCAACCCTTCGCGCAAACGTTCGGACGGCGTTCAAGCGCCGCGGTGCCAGGGCGTTCTTAATTGCAAATTGGTGAAATAATTGAAACAACTGTCGTAAAAATAGTTGAAAAGTCGTAATTCGGTCGTAAAGGCTGAAAACCGCAACGCACCGCCATTACCCTCCTCTTCCCCCCTTTTACGCGGCGGTTACTCGGAGGAAAGGGGTTGGTTGCGGCGTCGAGGGCGCCGGAACAGTTTTGTCGGATTTTCCAAGGGGTCCGATCTTCCTCCCGGATAAGCCTCACGATTCCCGCGGGATGAAATTGCACGGCCGACGTCTAATTGCGAAAATAAAATTGCGGGTATAAAGCAGCGCGACCAATTCCGATTTTGTTTTGTATTTATAGGGGAATATAGGTGGATGAATATTGGACGAAAGAAACGTGGTATTTTTAAACGAGCGGGACGTACGTGGACAATTTTTAGACGAGTCGATAGTGTGTCAAGACACGATTAAATCGTCAGGCGAGAGGTAAGGTAAGAAAAAAAAAGCAACAAAACTGTGCCAAATTGAGGTTACACGGGGAGGTTCACGGGCTGTCCATGCAAAATTTATCGCTTCATTTACATGTTACCGGCCGGCTCGTGCCTTCCACTAATACCTTTCGCGATCGATGAATTATTCATAAAATGCTACCTCTTCTTCGCCGGTGTTTTGACTTATTGTTAGCCTTTCTCGGTATGTTGCAAACGATCCTTGATGCCCGCATAAAAATCGCCTCTGGGTTTTCTTCTTTTGTCAATAAAACGGCCATGAATATCCGTATTCCAAGGAAAAGTGGCTAGGCGCACCCTGTTGCCTTCTCCTCCTCCTCCTCCTCCTCCTTCTCAACCCACCCTGGCGCCCGTCCAAAACTCGGCCGAGTCGGCTGAACGGAAAAACCATTTCGAATATAAAATTTCGATTTTTAACGTTCCGATCTTCCCTTCCGCGTAATCCCTTCCCCGAGAGGAAGCACATCAACGGGCCCATACATCACACTATTGCCCGTCATTCCCCTCCATCGTCCGAGCAGTCGAATGTATCAATCTTATCCCGTGTTTTGCATACCATCCCGAAACACTCACTCCCCCCATTATTCTCCTCGCAAGGTTACATTATTGGGAAAATCCTTCTGATCGAGGAGCGAACACGCGAAGATCGACCATCTCGTATCGATTACGTTGAACACGATCAACATCGCGATGCCCCTCTCTCTCTCTCTCTCTCTCTCTCTCTCTCTCTCTCTCTCCTCTTCCTCTCCTCCCCCCGGTATCTCTAATATCCCCACACACCCTCCCCCTCTCCCGTCTCTCCTTCAATCTCCAACTTCTTCATCCACCCGACCCCTGCTGCCTTTTCCACCAGACCAGACCTCGGCCTCTCCCCTCCTCAGCCACCACCAGCCTCTCGGTTCTCCACCTCCTTCGCCCCGCAAGGCAGAAAATCTGAGAGCGAGATAATTACGGTTGGAAGCGCGGATATTATTTAACCAACATTTCGCTGCACAGACCGAGGGAGTGGATGAGCAGAAGAGGGCCAAGAGGCAGCGGAGGAGGAGGGCTGCTGGTCGGAAGGGTAGCTGCGGAGGAGCTCGAGGGTGTTCTTACACGAACAGCCCAATCAAATATAACGGGGCGCCGGTGTAACGCCGGCTAATATCGCGCGGGAACCTCTCCTTCCATGTTTTCCAATCTTTTCGTCGTTTTATATCGCGATAGAAAAACATTGGGCCGCGCGTATTTCGCCCCCAGGCCCCCTCCTCCCCCCCCTCTCTACACCATAGATATAATATTTTACTTTCCGCGGTAGAGACGCGACCGAGAGAGAATCTAATCCAACTGGTCGGTTATTTCACACACACACACATATACACACACAGGTTTCTTGGGAGGAAGACGGCTCGCGGAATTATCCGTGCACGCTATATGCGAACGTTGACAGAAGTGAGGAGGGAAGAGGAGACACGAATTTTCTCTATTCTATCACCCGTTAATTCTAGTTGAATATTCAAGTTGAACATACTTGTCAAGAGATTGAACAAAATCACCTGGCTGCAAATACAATCTTCCTGCCCGCGCTGTTTCGACTCGAATGGCTTCATCGCAGTTTAATAACTGCGTAGTTAAGAACACGTAGAGAAGAAACGGTCCGTCTCGTATCAGTAGATCGATGTGTTTTGTTCTTGCGTGTTTTGTTGGAGCGAAGAGCGAGAAACTGATATTCGTCCCGGTGAAATTATCGGATTATCGCTGATGTCGGAACACGATCGAACGGAACGAGTGTTCTCGAACTCTCTGCCTCGAAGCTCAATGACTCATAAATTTCTGGCGAAAAATTCTCGACTTCCTAAATATTCCCCCCCCCCCTCCCTCCCCTCCAATGTTATGAAAGGACGCCAGCTGACAGACGTGTCTCGACGGCGTTTCGACGTTTCGCAATCCCCGGTCCAATTACAAGGCTCCCCGGATTTCGGAAGGCTCCGCGCGATTCATCCTCTCCCCTCTCCTCTCCTCCTCCTCCTCCTCCTCTCCTTCCTTCCTTCGCCAACCTCGTTCTCCTTCCTTTCAACTCTTACGCAGCCACCCTTTCTCCACCGTTAATGAACCGATGGAGAGAAAGGGAGAAAGGATGGTGGAACAGAGAGAATCTAAACTTCGCCCTGTGCCCGGCCACTTTCTTTCTCTTTCTCTCTCTCACTCGTGCGCGCGCGCGCGTTTTCTCTTCCTCTTTTTCTGTTTTTTCCCCCCCTTCCCTTTTCTTTTTCTTTTTTCCTCCCCCCCCCCTCCACACAACGCAGATTTCTCGCCACAATCGGAGAAGTGAACCGAAACTTTCGATTCCCGAAATCAATGGCATTATTATTATTATTACCAGTTTACTCTTTTTATTGTCCGAGACAATGAGGAACAGAGAGAAAAAGAGAGGGAGGGGGAGAATCGGACATTTATTATATTCGGAAAATTGGTAATTGGTCTCGCGAGTTCGACGAGTGAGAGGGGTGAAACGAGTGAGGGACGAAGGGAGGGAAAAAAGGAAATAAGAAAAAGAAAAAAAGAAAGAGAAACAAAAAAAAATAACCACGAGGAAGGAGAAGAAAGAAGGGGGAACGACTAAACCGGGAACGTCGTTAGCCGGCCAACGATTGAATCGCGATAAAAAATAAATAGACCGAGAAAACCGGGGAGGGGAAGAGGGAAGGGGGTCGAGAGGCGCGTGAACGCGCGTACACAGGGGAAAAAAAGAAAAAAGAAAAAAATAAAGAGAGAAAATATCGCGACGTTCGAAAACGGAATTTAACGAAACGGAAAGAATCGAATGAAATCTCGCGATATTACGCGTCCACGAGAGAACCCATAGGAACGCGTAACATCGAACCCGTTCCATCCTGCACCTTCGCGCGATCGATTTTAGCTAATTGCAAAGCGTCGGTATGCGGCCACGGGAGAAGGGTAGGAGGGAGGGGGGGAGGCGAGAGGGTATGGAGAGAGTGGGAAGAGAGACGAGAAGTGGTTGAAAAGGTGCCGGTTAGCTAGTCGATAGGGGTTGGCCAATGGTACGGGAAATATGCAAAGTGTTTACGATCGCGCAACATGCTGCCAGTCCACCTTTTTTTCCCCCTATTTTTCCCCACCCCTCGAGATGTGGGGATGCGGCGAAGCTTGGAAGGAAGTACGGTCGGCTCGCCACTCGTGATATTAATGTACAAAAGCTCGAATCCCAATTCACGCCACACACGCTCCCAGAATTTTCGAGCGGCTCTTCTCCTCTCTCTTCCTCTCTCTCTCCCTCTCTCTCTCTCTTCGTTCTCTCTCGACGGTACTCGACAACGGAGAAAGCTTCTCCTCGGGATACGGGAGAGAGAGCTTTTCGGATTAATAAAGGTAGCGAGGCTCGGCTTGAACGCGGAAGGCGTTCAAGCATGAAAAAGCTCGTACCGCGGGATGTTTCGGAAAGACGCGTTTCTACGGAAAGATGTTACGAAAATCTGGTCTGGTCGGCGAGCTTAACGTTAACAACGTTAACAATTCGGACTGTCGAATATATATGTATATATATATATAAAACGCGGTGTGGAAAATTGCGAGAGATTTTCCTTTTTTTTTTTTCCTTTTCGAAAAAGATTCGCGGGGGATGACGGGGGGCGAGCGACGAGGTTACGCGAGAACGATGCGCTTTGAAAAAACAGGAGTGACGATTGAGATAAAAAAAGCCGCGGCTCTTTGTGGCTCTCTCGTTTCTCGCTGGGTCCGCTTATAAAAACGCAATTTCCTTGTAACAATATAGCATAATAAATGACACGGGGGGGGGGGAGGTTGCCTTCTCGGGGGTTAAAGAGGCCACTTTTACTCGGCGCGGACCAAGCAGCGGCAACCTCCGATTCGCCATTACACTTTGTAATGTACTTACGTAACTTGTGTTTATACACCAACTTTTCCCTCCCTCTCGCTTCCTACGCCCCATTTCAACCCTTGTCCCGCGGCGTTTTGCCCCAATATCATTTTTAATGTCTGAAAATTATCCTCCTCCTGGTCCCCTCCCTCCTCTCTTTTCTCTCTCTCTCTCTCTCACTCTCTCTCTCTCTCTCTATTTCTCCTCCCTTCTTCGCCGCCTTCATCCCTCTCCTTCACCGTTTTCTCCGAGAAAAACATCTTCGCGACGTAGAGTCGAGAAACTTTGGATCCCTTTCGCGAAACTACTCTTATTAAACAGCGTTTTCAACGCGAACGTTTAACCGGCGGCCGCGAACTCTCGGATGAAACAGCGGCCATAAAAATTGGTGGCACGGACTTCTCGAATTCCATGATAAAGCCAAAGGGGGAAAGTTTGATGGCCGCGAGGGGTGAGGATTATGCGAAACATCTGTTCCGCGATCGACGAGAAGTCGACGAAGGAACAACATGCTGGAAAACGTTGTCACGCGTCGACTTGTAACTCGGCGAAAACGATTCGTGCTACGAAGAATCGTGATGGTTGGAAAAGAAAAAAAAAAGAAAGGGAGGGGGAGAAGGAAAGAAGAAAAACAAGAAGAAGAAGAAAAAAGAAAACAGGAACGACAATAACGGAGACGACGCGCGACGACGATACTCGCGAAACGAGGAAAATAAAGGTGGACGGAGGAGGACGAAGGTTTGTGATAAAAAATCCCTTGGCCGGTTGGATATAATATAAAATAGGGGGAATAAGAGAAAGATAGGGAAAAAGAGCTCGTTGTCACGGGAAATTAATTTTTTAAATAATTTCTGACAAGCTCATAACAATGCGTGGAGCTCTCTCTCTCTCTCTCCCTCTCTCCCTCTCCATCTCTCTCTCTCTCTCTCTCGCTCTCGCTCTCGGCTTTCGAGACTGCTCCGCAGCCCCGACGGGGGTGAAAAGAGCTCAAAGCACACTCCGGGCGATGCAATTACGATACCTCGACGAACTTCATCAAGTCGGCTGTTGCATTTTTCGTTTTTTAGGTCAATACGACATTTTACAAAGGGCGCAGTTACCCCGGGTTCGGACGGTAACGATGGGGATGAGGAGGAGGCCGCCCAGAACGCGGAGGCGAGTGGGTTCAATGCAACTGCATTGAAAACAAGCCAGCACGGCGCAGCACGGCGCATCGAAGCCCCTGGGCGCTTATAATCGTTATGTTTAGTCGCCTTGTGTTCCTGCATTTTCCGCGGTATTTACACTTGGCTGAAATCTCATGAAAAAATGATAGAATAAACACCGGCCTCGACCATCCCCCGGAAATAGGATATCTCGATATTTATTCTGCGCTTTGTGTCGTACCCCTATTTATAATGAACGCCGTTTACCAATACAATGGTATTGGGAACCGAATCCTCTCCCCTCCTCCGCCCTTCCTCCCCCTCTAGCCGGCCCATCCTTTGTCGAAAAGCTAATCGGCCGTTTTCCAACGATTCGTCCTGATCCTCCCCATTCCTCGCCACCACCGACCACCACTACCACCGCCACAACCACCACCACCACCACCACCACCACCATCGTCTCTCTCTTCGTTTTAATTCCGTGATCGAACACGCGTGATCCGTAAAAATGTCTAAATAGAAGGTTGCAATTGCTGAACGGGCGAAATTAATTGGTGGTGACCGTGCCACCTGACACTTTATCGTAAAGCGATTTTATTTGCTGTTTCGCTATCCGAACAAAAGACGATTATTACAAAGATTTCCTTTCCTTCCTTTTTCGAATATACAAAGTGCTCGAATAACCCGTAATTCAAACCCTCCCCATTGTGTTTTTAGTACATTCCAAATGAAATTGTCACCAATTGTAAAGGAACTGATAACGTAACCAGCATTTTTTTTCCACCCCGATTCCACGCCCCCCCGCTCTTAAGCGGGCACACACTCGACCGATGTTTATTCCGTGCAGACCATTCAACGACACGTACGATATTTGCTAGGAGTTGAACGGCAAACTAAACGGGAATACGAGGTGGTCGGTCGGTGTCCTGTTGCGAGTAGTAAAGTGACAACCTTCGCCTCTTTCCAGGAAGCATAAGCTATCTCGCTGGCCTGTCGCTTTTGCCTGCAAATGTATTTTCATTGTCCTTTTATCCCCCTTTTCGATCGCCGCCGCCGCCGCCGCCGCCACGAGAAAGCGAGAAAAAGAGAGGCAGAGAGAGAGAGAGAGAGAGAGAGGGAGAGAGAGAGAGAGAGAGAGAGAGAGAGAGAAAGAGAGAGAGAAGGAGGGAGGATGGAGGAGGTAAAGAGATACGTCTACCCGCGCGATTTCACCGCGCGTTTGATTGTTTTTCCAATGAATGAGACGAAATTATAAATAGATACCCAGAAGGCCAGGTATTCTATTACCTTTTCAACGCGCCTCCGATAGATGGATAGAAATTACACGAGCAGAAGTTCAGCCCTGTCGCTCGATTCGCGTGTAAATTGATACAGACGCGCGTATCGTCGGCCTTAACAACCGGCCGAGTAATTTATTGTTAGCGAACGTTGACAACGTACGAACGTACACCTTTCGAACGAAACGCATTATGCTATGTATTACCTACGTGTCTCCCGTTTTCCATCCATCGATCCCATCGGGATCGGGAGAAACAATAAGTAAGAAATTCGAGCCTCGAACGATAAACATTTTACAGATACGAATCCATTACGAACGAAATTATCATCGAAATTATTGTTAATCTCTCGTCCAATTAATCTCCACGTTAAAAAAAGACGAAGAAATTCCGCTTCCAAATTCCGTGCTTCCGTACTTTTACTCCCCCTTTTTTCCGTTCCATCCTCCTCCGCCATCTCCTCTAACCAAATATCGCAAATATATCGCACGGTTCTGTGTGCCGGTTCATCACCGATCGAAATTCAAAGTTTCCCCGAGCGTGACGTCTTCCTTGGAACGGGATGGACGGAACGAGGCAGCGGAATTACCGACGTTTCTAACGATGCAGAACGACGCAAGCCGTCGGGAGGCTGCCTGTTGCAGGCATGGGGGGTTGCAACGGGCGGAAGAGTCGTGAGCGAACCGAGTGAACTCTGGTAAACAATCGAGCGGGGGCGTCCACCACCCATGCTCGGTCCATCTCTGATTGCTAATGAATCCTAATGCTATTATGCATACAACAACCGGTGAAAAAAAAACCTTAGGTCGGAGAGCGCGAGGGCAGGAGTCGGCTGTGTCCCCGGCGCGGCGGCGTTCTCTTCGACGGTGACGTGTGCACGTACGCCTTTGTGCCCGCGCGCGTGTATGTGTGTGTGTATGTGTGTGTGCGTGCGTGTGTGTGTACTTCTGGGACAAAGAGTTGTGCAAACACGAGTTTACCAACCGGGGGGGAGGGAGACATTATTGCCCCGGACCCAGGGCTCGGGCAAGTTACCCAGTCAGGCACTTCGTTAGCGCAATCCTTTTTGCTCGTTACCTTGCAGGTTACTTCGACCTCGATGCGTTACGATCGTTACGATACCCTACGTTTCCACGTACGGACACGCAACTTGGACGTTGTGCAAATCGTCCAAGAGTCGCTCGTTCCTCGCCTCGCGAAATTTTCCAACTTTTTCCACTCTTTCCCCGGATTCCGCGAGAGAGAACGAGAGAGAGAGCGAGAGAGAGAGAGAGAGAGAGAGAAGGAGAAAGGAAAAAGGAAAAAGGAAAAGAGGAAAAAAACATGAAAAACGTTAGGGAGGAAACGAGCGAGAGGATCGATCGGAACGAGCAGCGCGAGTCATTTTCATCCCCCTAATTTCTTGGAATATTCCGGGTTTCACAATGTAGCGCGGAAAATCACGGGTATAGAGGGTTTTCTCAATCAGCGTGCGACCGTGATTCGTCGTGTATTGTCGCGTAAAAAAGGCCACGCTCGAGACTGCGTATCCCCCCCTGTATTCGACGAGGGCATCGTCCACCACCAGGAGGGAAAAAAGAATTTCCGCGAGCGGGCTGCGGCGGCGGTGGTGGTGTTGGTGTTGGTGGTGGTGATGGTGGTGGTGGTGGTGGTGGTGGTGGTTCGTGTGTAACTCCTAATTTTAGAATACCACACCACACAACGGCATTTTCGAGGCGTCGAGGTTGTAACCGTTCTATGAAATTAGTTTCGCGGGAACTCTATTTCGTTTCCATCGTATCACTCCGTGCCGAACATTCCGGATTTTCGCGCGATCATAAACTCATGCATACGATGCATACTCAAATTGCCCGTGTGGTTCGATGTGCACATGGTACAGGGCAGTGCGAGCGACTGCATATTATTCGTTTAATAATCGATAGAATCACGTCATCGCGTGCTCACCTCACGATATAAACTCCCACCCCTTTTCACCGGTCTTACTTCTCGGCCTGCTCGTTCGTATTAATGCACGTTACGTGCTGCCAGTGTTTGCCTGCCCGTTCGTTCGCCCGCCTCTTGTTGTTGTTGCGTCGAGAAATACTACACGGACCGCACACCATCGCCGCATCATCGCCCCCTCCCTCCCTCCTCCCCCTCGACAATAAAACCGATACCGCGCGCACGTATTTACGAAATTGCCATCTCCTCGCGAAATCGACTTTCGCGCGGTGTAATTAACCCTCCCCCGTTTCCCTATCAATCCTCTATACCTGACGACGTAAAAATATACCTTCGACGTAATAACGGTCTCGAAAATGATCTCCTATCCCCAAGATTTGCCACCTAAAAATCGTGCGAAAAAATCTTTTAAAATCTCTTTTATTTTAACTTCAACTCGATCGATCGATCGATCGATCGATCGATAGATGGTCCATACTCTAAATGCTTCGAGGAAATAAACCGATTCCAAGTGGAGGAGGAGGGGAAGAGTCAGTCGATTTATCGCGAAATGAGAGAAGAATCGAACGGAAGAATCGCCGCGGGGTTGGTGCACACGGCGCGATGATCCAACGCTTCATCCCTCTTCACGGGCAAGAGCAGGCGAGAAGGAGGAGGAGAGAGCGAGAGGGTGCAACAATAGCGAGACAGTTACTGTCAACACACTCGGTGCACATTAGTTGTTTCGCGGAAGCGGCTAAAATGTAAAACGAGGATACTCGGGGAACAAAAGGAGAGGAAGAGGGTTGGAGGTGGAAAAAGGTATAGGATCAATACAATAGTATATTTGTACAGACCGACTGATGAGGGGTGGTGCCTTGCAAGTGGGAGGCACGGCTCGGGGTCGGCAGTGTCTGTGCCAGGAGGATGGGGTATGCCTGTTGTTTACCGTGGAAGGGCCAGAGGAGGGTTGTGGAGGTAGGAAAAAAACAAGCAAAGACGGTAGCGCTATAACGGGTCTCTGTGCTGCGACAAACCATTCCTGCCACGTGAATCGTTCCCTGAAACGGCCGATATTCTTGCCTTTGAAAAACTGGAACGTGCCCGATTACTTGGCAGAACTCCCCTTCCTCCTGTCTTTCTTTCCTTTCGCGATATCGATCATCCTACGATCTATCGTATTTTCATCGCGACGAAAATTGATGAAAATTTGACGAAGCGAAAGTTAAAAAGATACATATCATGTAACTTTATTCGCTCCTTCGCGTGAACGCGATCACCGATTTATCGATCAAGATTTAAGCAATTATCGAATTCAACCTCGTCTCTCGGGCAGTCTCTAAATGGGCGGATAATATTTTTCCAAATTTCTCCTACCTCGATAAATCATTCAAGAACGATGCGTGTACGCACACACATACACGCATATATAAATTTTCGTTTCATCGCGTGTTGTTTATTCGAGATAATCCGCGAGGAACTGCGTTGATCGGAGTGGAACAAAAATTCGAAAAGAGTTAAAAAAAAAAGAAAAAACGAAAGAAAGAAAAAAAGAAAAAAATCCGCGGCTGCTTCTTTTCAGGCGGCGAATCGTAATTAATGTTATCGATAGAAATGAAAAACTTTAATGAACAAGGGTGGCGAGGTCGGTGGCTGTCCGTCCGACAGGCAACAAGCTACGCGGTACACAGCCTCTCGAAATCATTATGTCATATCCACTTCATTTGTCCAACCCTATCACGTGTATCCGCCTGTGCATACGTGTGCACCGGCATGCCTGTGCACTTGCGTTGCTAACCCCATTGAATGGAACGTATACAAGCATCCGCTCTCACTCGGACAGAGCTTTTCGCTTTTTCACGTTTTTACCCCGCCAAACAACGGAGGTGAAAACACAAAGGATTTCCCGCCGTTGCAAGCTGCGCGGAGTATCATTAAACAAAAATGAAAGACAAGGCCTAATTAATAGTATTGTCGTGATCTACACATATACTATACAGCGCGCATAGTTTATATACAAACTCGTTGGTATACGAATATACGCATCTATAAACGCATATACCGGTCACGGTTGTAATCGTGGTCGCAACGAGTCAAGGCACGGGTCCATAAATAATAGCGTGACTACAAATATTCGTTTAATAAATAAACCACGATCCCACCGATAATCGGGCCCGAATCGTAATTAATCAACGTTATCAACGCGCCTACCAACCGCCCTACCAACCACCCCTGTCGAGAGACCGGAATTAAAAAAACCATCTCCGCTTAACTTATCAGGCTGGCGATGAAATTAAAAAAGTATCTCGCGATCGCGCGCGTGTGAATTTCTCGTAGCAGGTGGTGGAGATGGAGGTGGTGGTGGTGATGGTGGTGGTGGTGGTGGTGGTGGTCCCCGGGATCGAATACGAATATATTATATATCCAACGAAAATTCATCCGATGGAACGAGGGTGAAGGGGTGGGTGGTGGGCACGCGTTGGCAGACGAGTTACGCGGTAATTAACAAATATGCAATAACTATGATTAGAGTAACAGTATCGCAAATAGAATATTTTCATTTGACAGGTATGTAATCTATGGGAACGGGGAAAACGGGAAGAGGGGAGGAGAGGAGAGGATCGGTCCCGCGACAAAGAGCTCGGGTTTGCAAAATGAGGATCGAAAATCAAAGCCCACTTAATAACGCGCTGATGAAATCATTCGCGCTCGCACATTCGAGCATCGAAAATGTCAGACGTTGAGGGTCATCCACGTTAATGTATTTTTGATTAAGTGGCCCGAATGATGGTAATAAATAATAAAACGGAGCACTTGTTTACAGGCAACCGCAATTGAAATTCGATATCCGCTTGCACGAGCAGACAAGTATTAGCGAAAAATTAAACAGACAGCGGCGTTTGTGCCTCCGACCAGACAATATACGGACACTGTAAATACGATATTGCAAAGAACGGATCTCCACCATCCCGGATCCACCACCGTGGACAGAGATGGTAAAAATTAACCAAAAATCGCGTCCAATTCGATTCCAACTTTCCGATAAATCGAGAGAAATTTGGGGGAGGAAAAAATATCCCCGGATAATTTAGATTTTTCCAGAGAGGATCGCACATAGCGATAATGAAAGTTCGATCCTCGAACGAGACGAAGGACGATCCGCAACCGAATCCGACACCACGATGCCAGCCTGCCGGCCAAATTTCGTCAACAGCGGCACGGGGAGGGAGAGGTGTTCGGTTCAACGGCCTTGAAACGAAAAAGGGGATGAAAGTAACGCGCGTGTGTGTCCACGGGCCCAGGCACGATCTCAAGGGGTTGCGGGAGAAAATTCGGTGACAGTATCTCAATATACCCCCGAGACATTTTCTAACGCACGCGAGAAATTCGCACAAGGGATGGTTGCGCATCGCAAAGGACCCGAATCTCGACGTGGTCCCTCCGATTCCTGCCACCTTTCTCGAATAATCCTCTCTCGCGGACGACGATACGTGGCGTGCTGGTTGCTTTTGCGCGCGGGAGGGAGCAAGAGTCGCGGAGGGGTGTGTGCTGGTGCGTGTGCCCGCACGGGAGAGAGGGTGAAACTTACATATGACAAATTCAACGCGCTCCTTCCTGTCCTTCCTTCTTTCCTACCGGCACTGACACCTATGGCCCTGGGCCACGCTGGCTATTATTATTTTCATTCCTTCCCGCATGTCTGTCTGTCTGTCTCCTCTGTCTGACTGTCTGGCTCCAGCACCTTCTCACACCATCCAGCCCCACGGAACTCTTTTCCGATGTTTTTTTCGCCCGCCCACCTTACCCCTTTCAACCACCCAACCGCCCCTCATCCACCCACCTTCCGCCCACCTCCGCCAACCTCTTTCCACGTGCGCGCTCTTACTTCTTCTTTTTTCTTTCTTTTTTTTTTTTTTTTTTGCACGAATCCTCGAGGACATCGAGACCGCTTTTGTCCGACGAGAAGATTCTCTTCCTGGCGGGACAAACCCCCGTTCCATCGCCACCGATTTTTCTTTTTTTTTCAAAATAGAGGAGAAGGCACGAGCCTAGCCTTTTCTCTCTCTCCTCTCTCTCTCTCGGATATTTTATTTAACGAAGAAAAAGGAGACGAACGTCTAAGGGGATACCCGTTCTTTTTTCTTTTTCCCCTCCTCCCCCCAATTCTACGAATACTTGGCGGTCACGTGACGAGCAATTAAAAGAGGATGAAACGAAGCACCTGGCGAGAGCAGGGCGCGCAACCCCTTGAGGACTTAATAAGAAGGGGTAATAATAACCAATTTTATCGAACGTCACTCCGTTTCTTTGATATAACGGCCGCACGAATACGTGGTAAACGCACATTAATTTCCCAGGCAAATAACCGGGATTCATAAGAGGAAGGGAGGGAGAGGTTGATCCCGTGTGTACTCCCGGAGAATGCGTACGTGTGTCCAGAAAATACGGTCTCCCGTCTCCGTGGAAAATAATGCCATCAATATAAAAAAGGCGACCCACCGCGACGCGGTAATAGAAACCGATTTGTCAGGAAGCTTTTACATTTCGACGCAGTGGGTTTCACATCTGATAGCCCGTTTTATCCCGCGGGACCCTGTCCCGTGTTACTCTTTCCCTTCCTCACCTCCTTCACCACCACTAGCCACCGCCAGGCCGTTTCTCTATACCAGCCAGCCCAGGGAATCACACCGACCACCGCGGCCCACCCACCCCATCTCACCACGTGAACCTCCACCGCCTCTCTCTCTCTCTCTCTCTCTCTCTCTTCCTTTCTCCGTGTCCGAGTCACCCCTCGGTCGGTTGCCTGCCCGATTCCTCCTCGTCTTCCTCGCTTATAAAGCCGAGTAGATAGGAAATCTTGTAAAATGGCCCGGCGAAAGACAAATATTACCGGGGATCACTGACAGTGAGATCCGATTTATTTTGCGGGATTCCGGGCTAGCTACCTTACCTTCCGCGATCAACACACACGGGGGAGGGGAGAGGGTGTATCTTCCGATATCCTTTCCTCGTTATACCAATATATATATATATATTTTTGCTCCGGCTATTCTTACGCCCTCGAACGAAAAAAAAAAAAAAAAGGATTTGGAAGAAGAGATGGTCAACAACAAGTCGTGGAATAATTAGGAAAATTGTTTGTCTTGAACGAAGGGGGAGAGTATAATAAAAGTGGAATTTTTCGGCACAGGCACACAATGGCGGTGACCACCAGCCCCGAAAAGAAGAAAAGGGGGGAGAGGGAGGAGGGGGAGGGGAAAAACGGTGTAATTACACGGTACGAATCGCGCGCGTTCGAGCCGTTTAAAAACTTACAGCTCGTCCATTCCGCGGAACGGTATTCGCGGAAGGGCGCTGCGGAGAATGGCGTAAAAGGATAGGGGAGGGGGAAGGGGCGACTGTTAATTGAAAACTACCGAAAAGCACAATTGCACGAGAATTATTTCTATTCATTAGCCGGGTGGTTGGTTGGTTGGTTGGTTGGTTGGTTGGTTGGTTGGTTGGTCGGTCGGTCGGTCGGTCGGTCGAGCCAGCCGCCGAAAAACTTTTCCTCGACCAGGCGGTTTTTTTCCTCCTCCTCCTCCTCCTCCTCCTCTGTTCCCACTCTCCCTCCCCCTTCTGGCTGGTTCCTCTTCGCGTACCACCCCCTTCATAACTACCTCCGCCTCGCCCCACCGGCCGCACCCCTTCTATCCGCTGGTCGCGCGTGGCGTAATTATGTAACATAAATACAATCCCTCTCGCGACGTAATTTTTGCGGTATAAGCTCAAAAGCCTGGTGGGTAGCCCCACCCCGGCTGGCCACACGGCGGACTCTTCTCTCTCCTCGCTGAGAGGAGCGAGCTTTTTCAGGAACGCTTTCGCAAATCAATTTATGGCGTAACGCGGACGTTCTCATTGTCCACGGGGGTAGTAGCCTCGGCGGTCGCCTCGTGGCTAAACCTTTTGTAACACCGGCAGCCATTGTTGTGACAGAAAATTATATCGTAATGCTTATTTACGACGAAAATTCTGAGCCTGCCTTTGTTGCCGCTTGTCAACCGTTCAATGCAAATGTCCTACTAATGGAGAAATCTTTTTGCTTTTCCTTTTTCTTTTTCATTTTCTTTTTCTTCTTCTTCATCTCCTCCTTCTTTCCTCTTTCCTCTCTTCGAATTTCGTTGACGATACACGCGACGATACGAGAGCGAGGATGGAACAACGATTCGATTCGAAAATTGCTCGAGATATCGATCGAGATGATCAAGTTCGACGACCTAACCACCCTCATCGAAATTGAAGTGGATATGCAACGTATACGTGGATTATTTATTCACCCCCTCGAGGAGAAAAGAGAGAGAGAGAGAGAGAGAAATAGTAAAAGAGGTATCGATGAAATCGAAGAAGCTCGAAAGATGCTTCCAGGAATTCCGGCGGGAGTATTTTCGTCGGTCAATGAATTTACAACCCCTCTTTAACGGAGTTCACCCTTAACCGCTTAACGAGAACTGCTTCACGGCACGTGAGAAAAAAAAGCTAACTGGTTCGCCGTGGATGCGGTGGGAGGGGGAGGAGGGCGTGTAAGCGGTCTTGAGGGGTGAATTAGCGCGAAATAAGTGCAGAAGAGTTTCAACACCCCGGGGGTGGCCCAACGATAGAACGAGCCACACAAGTTGCCGGGTTTCTGTTGTACGTGCACGTACAACGTGGCCCTGGTGTGAGTCCCATAAGAACATCGTAAGGGTGAGAGGGCGGTCTGAGTCGAATGAAACGATACCTACTGCCGTTAGGGTGGCTACGCCACTCCGGGTGGAAGCGAGAGGGCGGAAAACGACGTAACGCGCATAAAGTAAATTGCCGCGAAATCTGCGCGAGCTTCCAGAACGGCGTGGATAAGCGAAACAAATAAAATAAGAGCGAAAGACGAGACGGCGTGGAGATAACGGGGAAAAGAGGTGAAAAGGGTACCTCGAGGGTTGATGTGATTTAAGGGCCGGAAGGTGGCGCGTTTTCGAATATACCCACAAGAAACCGAACTCGGCCTTTTTTTTTTATCACCTATCCTCTTTTCTCGTCTTTCTTTTTTCTTTTTCATACTCGAACGCGTCGTAAAATACCGTGTATACGTATATACATTTTGACGATAAACTTTCTTCTATACGAAAAAAAAGAAAAAAAAGAAAAAAAAAAGAAAAGAAAAAAGCTCGCGGATTTTTCCCTACGTTTCACGTTTAGATTTCGTCCCTCTTTCTGCCGCGGCGCTATCACCGACGATAATCATAATACACCGGGACAAAAGTAATAGGAACAATCGCGGTGTGATGCAGTCTTTTTTTTTTTTTTTTTTTTTTTTTTTTTTCCGCGGAACGTTCTGACGTTTTCCTCTATTCAGTCCCCAAGCCGAGCATGAAAAAGCACACATCGTCCGTTACCTTGGTGCACGGTGTAACGCCCCGCCACCGCCACCGGCCTCCTCCGATTCTCTCTCGCTCTCTGTCTCGCCTCGTCCGCCATCCCCCCTCGGTTTTCCCGGCGTATCGTCGCCACACGCAGACCATTACAATTTCAGTTACATTTTAATTAGCAGAGAATACTAATGTTTCGCGAGTGGCGGTCGCCAGCAAGTAGCCAATGAGCGCCAAGTTGACTCCTGCAACTCGAGCCCGTTCCAGAACCCGACCTCTCTGCCACGCGCGCCTCTCTCCACCGCTCTTTTCTGTCCCCACTATTACACGCCCGGCAACCCCCCGTGAAACCGACATGCATTTCACACCCCATATTCGCCACTTTATACGTAGAGCGGCTGGCCCGGCGAAAAAACGAACGGAAGAAAGGAAACGCGCGCGGGGGTGGGAACAAAAAGAAGCAACGCGCTGTGTTCCTCATTTATGTTATTAGCTCCCACTTTGGCGCCGAGTGTTCTTCACAGTGAGAAGCAAAGAGGGAAAAAGAGGAAAGAAAAAGAGAAAAAGAAAGGAGGGGAAAAAAAAAGGAAGAAAGGAAAAAAAAAAAGGAGAAAAAGAGAAGAGTTCGCAACACCGGAGTTGGAAATAAACCACCCTGTTATTCGCGTTGGTGTTTTCCGCGTTTTCCGCCCTCTCGCTTTTCGCAATTAACGCGTACGCTGAAATGCACCCCGAAACAGCACGGATTTCTCGAGATTGTTTCTCGAGTTTTAATCGTCGTGAAAAATTCGCCGTTAATACGAAAGATTGGACTGGTATCGTATATAAATTTTTGATACGTGGATGAATAGAAGAGAGAGAAATTTGGACGTTGGGAAAGGGACGAGACGGAGGAAGAGGTAAAGGAATACTCGAATAATATAAAATATTCCCTAAGTCATAAACTTCCCTTGCTTCTTAACTGGACGAAATTCCGAAAGTTTCGATATCGGTGGTCGTACAACAAATGCGATTATCGATGTCTCGCATCGTTCATCCCCCTAAAACGACGGGGAGTAAAACGTGCGCCAGACCCCACGAGCTCGTTCAACCCTCTCTCTTCGTCTCTGTCCAACTTACGTACTTTGTTTTGGAACTTGTCCAAAAATAATATCGCGAGGACCGACGTAAGTTATCGATAAAAGGAAAAAAGAATTATACAAAATTTGACACGTCCGACGAAATAGAAAAAAAAAAAGAAAAAACGGAAAGAAGGAGAGAGAAAAAAAAAGAAAAGAAAAGAAAGAAAGAAAAAAAAATTGCACGTCGCGTACAAAAATAATCGTTCAACTCACATTAACAAGCCATGTCACTTTGTCTCAGAAGCCTGGGAAGTATACACCACTGACCTGAAGCAAGAAAACACACCTATGTGTTAAAAATAAAGAGTAAAACATAAAAAAAAATAAAAATAAAAAAAAGAAGAAAAAGAAAAAAAAAAGTTAATTCATTCGTCCGAATAAATAAACGTCGCCACGACTTATCCTTCCCATTGGAATGATTCAAAGACCATCGGCGAAAGACCACCACCTATCGTCTCCCGTCATCGAAACTTGAATCCCGTCAGCCAAGGACAATGTGGCCACGCTTTTAGGGTGGCTTGACTCGTCGAAACCCATTCCGACGTATCCTTCGACTGGACGCGAGGCCCGCCAATGAGGCGACGGTGCCGTTAATTAACGAACTCGAAAAGTAACGTACTGAAAGTACTGAACTCGACGAAGCATTGAGGAGGGATTCCGGGGGAGGGGGGCCGGTCGAGGAGGAAGGGAATGAACGAGCCGAGCGCAGGACGGAAGCGCGCGCGTATAAAGGGTCGGTGTCTGGCCAGACGGGCAGAAATGAAGCAGCAAGGGTTTTGTTTGTCCGGCTGTCCACCCCTTTCCTTCCCCCATTTCACCCCCGCGGGCTGGAGCCCTCGCTGTATGAACCTCGCGGCCCCCTTCAACCCCTTCTTCTCCACCTCGAACTCCATCCTCCGGCACCCCTTCGGTCTCCCTTCACTCCTCCGCTTTCTACCTCCCCCCCTCCCTCCCTTCTTTCTCCACCCTTCTTACACCCTCAACCTCCTCCTACCCCCATTACACCGTGTTACAATGCACGTGTGTACACCGTTTGCCCACATTCTCTCGCATCGTATATCTTCACGAGCTATAATATTGATTACTTCGAACTTCGAATTTCACCTCGTGTAGCGTGAGTCGTTACGTATCATCCACGATTTCCTACGATTTCGTCCATCCTTCCTTCCTCCAACATCCTTCCTCCCCCTTCCCGCGATTAATTTTGTAAACCAACTATTCCAAACATCTATCTTTACTATGTTTTTAACAAGCGTCGCAATGCGGACAAGTTTTCGACTTTGCGACTTTGCCTTCTCGAAATTAGACCCTTCATCCTCGCCCTCTTCCTGCAATTTGGTACCAACGTTTCCAACCCGTGCTACTTTCCGGTTTCGTAACCGGTCAACCAAAGGGTCAATGATTAAAAAAGCTCGGCTACTGGATATATATTTCTGCACGAGAGAAAGGTCGGTTGGAAACTTTTCGTTTCCCTTCAATTTTGCACGAAGATTGAAATAAAGTTTATCGTTTGTCTACAGTGTGGAAACGTAGGTAGGGAAAAAAAAAAAAAAGCGTAGCAGTCCGTGCGCAGTCAATTTTTCGAGTCCTTTCCAAGAGGAGCCGGTGTGTTCCGGCTAATAATTGGCGAATGAAAAATGCAACAATACCAGGGGAAGAGAGAGAGAGAGAGAGAGAGAAAGCCGGTTGTAACTCACGCTGGCAATATTCAGCTAAAAGACTCGTCATTCCGCCCCAGTAAACGGCCACACGACTTAAATTGCGTCACGACCATCCCGCCAACGTTTAATTCCATTCGCGATCTTTCCACCCCGTTCTTCCCACCACGGTTTCCAACCACGGTTTCAACGTTGCTGCTCCTCTCTCTGATTCGCATCACCGCCAACACCGTATGTCGCGAATCGAAGTACAAAGAAGCAATAGTAGAAATAAGATAATTGCTATTACAATTGCAATTTCATCGCAGGACGATGAAGTCGCGGAAAAGAGAGAGAAAGAGGGAGAGCGAGCGAGCGAGAGAGAGAGAGAGAGAGAGAGAGAGAGAGAGAGAGAGAGAAGCGCGAGCGAGGAGAAGAGACGACGAGGTCAGGAGACGAAAAGAGAGAAAGTCAGAGATGGGAGACGATGGTGGTATAACTGCCACAGAGAGTTGAACTACAAAGTACGTTAATGTCGCGCTCACACCCCCTTCCTATATACGCTCTCAGCGTCGCTCCAATGCCGCAGACAGTTTGTTGTCGAAGCTTCGGGGATTACACAAATGAGCTTGTTCAACGAGAGAAATGTACATTCCCGGTACAAAGCTGCTCGTGCTCGGCCACGTACGGAATTAAAAAAGAGAGGGGGAGGGCGGAGGAGGGACGAAAGGTGAAAAAGTTCCGCTTCGCTATCGCTCGCATCGTGGACAATATTTTCTTTGCTGAAAGCCCCTGTGCCGCGTAGAATGGGATTTCCATCGACCCGCTTCCGTTTAAACCCTTCAAGAACGGAACCCGCTTTTATCGGAGACCCTCCTTCCGTCAATATTGTCCTGTACATGTTTTTACACGCATCTTTCCTCGGCAAATCACCCTTTCGCTTTACGCATCGTTCATGGATCGTCAATTGGATGCCTCGTCGATGGTGAGATATTGTTTTTCTTTCCTTTTTTCTTTTTTTTTTTTTATCCTTCGCCGGCGATAAAACGCCGATACGCGTTACGAATACGCGATGCCTACTCGGCGTCGATTAATGGGGGCGAAGTTGCACGGTATCTGATAGTTTCGTACAGACGAGGAGTGGAGGGAAGAGAGAAAGAGAGAGAGAGAGCGAACGAACAAGGAGGAGGCAGTTCAGCCCCTGCACTAAGCATACCGTAGGGGCTAGGGATAGTAATTGTATACGTACTAAGAGAATGGCAAGGTAAACAAAACTATGTAAGATTGCCCCATTAATATACATATCTCTTGGTTCAGTTGGGCCGTGAGAGAGCCGACCGACCCTCTCGCTGTGCCTTCCACCGTTGTGCCTTCCAAAGGGAGGGGGTGAGTAGTCTTGGCCTTAGACTCTGGGGTTAGACTCGTTCGAGAGCAAGAAGGGTACACAATGGATATTGAGACCATAATTTACGGCTGATTGTTAGCCCCGCGATCTATGGATTCCACCGCCCTACCTTCCTCCACCACTTCTCCTTCGACCACCTTCCAACAACGTTCCTTCATCCTCGTGTCGAATTTGCGTTAGGTTCGTAATAAGTGGCGGGAGAATATTCTGTGTGTGTGTGTGTGTGTGTATATATATTCAAAATGGAAGTCCAAGGCATTAGAGGAATCTCGAGGAATCCTTGCTTTCGTAACGTACGTAACATCTCTCTCTGGCGCGATCGCAAAGTATCGCTGGAAGTTAAGATTTCTCGCGAAACTCCGTCGAGAGATCGAAAATTAATCGTAAAATCAATTCACATTGAAGACTTCGAAGAAGGGACGAATAGTTTCAACGGACGAGTTGAAAGATTGTGACAAAATTTAATAGTGGAGGGAAGGAGGGAGAGTGGAAACGAGAGGGATTGATTACGCGTGAAAGCGGGGATAAGTTTGTTTTCGAGCGGTATCGTTAATTGGCTAAAACTCGAGTGGAACTGTACCGTACGAGGTCACTCCGCTTACCCCCGGTCGGGTTCGCAACAAGAACGCCGGTTATAAATTAATTACGAGGGTCAAATTCACAACTGGGTCCCATTCCACCCGACGATTTTGGTAGGGAGGGGAATGTCTTACTAGTTTCGCCGCTGGCTCAAGGGACCGAGTAAAAGGAGGAGGCGATGTTTGGCCTTCCTTACGAGGGACCAACTAACCAGCCGACCGACCAACCTGCCACTTACCGAAGGATAATAACGTAGTAATCCTGCCATGAGACACGGATGAAGTCCTTAATAACCCTATAAGCCCGAGATATATGTTGCATATCAATATAAGCAGAGACAACCCGGTGTAACAACCCGGTGTACATTATACTCCCTCAAACCTCCGCCAACCTTAATTAACTTATCGCAACAATCGTAAGGGTGTAACGATATCGATTAAAGCGAAATATCATTTTACAATTATCACTTTGACAGGACGGCGATATATATATATATATATATATATACATATACATTCCGTGTAACGATCGACTACTTTCGATTTATCGAACGTAATAATAATAGCGAAACGTTTGTTTGTCTTCGTGACTTGTAATAAATTATCCCAGCTGAATATTAAATATGTATCGTATTGCCTTGCCTCGCGCGCGCCCGTAAACGGCCGCATCGCAGAATTCCAATTTCGAATCGATCTTCGGTAATTTTCCAAAATTTTGCAAAAACCCAACGCGAATTTCAATAAAGCCCTAGTAATTAATTTGTGATTATATCACGAATGCCGGCAAATTCGCGTTACGTTGCATAGCGCGATAGGAATGCAACCGAGTTCAACAAGCGCCAATACGAAGTGCGTGATTTAGAGAGACGCATAAACCGTTATTCCGATATACGGTTTCATGCTATACTCGCTGCGGCCAAAAATTGACGAGCGACATGACGAGCCGCGAGCTTCCACGAACTTGTCACATTTTTCCCCCCCTCTCCTTCTCCCCTGCATAGCATCCCCCCTCTTTCCAGCTTTTGTCAATCGTTCGGCAAATTTGATTCGCGAACGGATAAGATTCTTCGACAATTATTCTTTTTTTTTTTTTTTTTTTTTTTACAATTATTCGACGAAACGAACTTACTTCCCTTTCCCGAGATTAGATTGTTCAAAATCTAATCGTAAAAAAAGGAAAAGAATTAAACGATATATCTCCTCCGTTTCGAGAAAGAGACGCGAAATGCACGCGAAGCGCACGATGCATTCGGGATAATGTCGGGCGAGATCGGACGGCGAAACGAGGAATAAACAATCGTGTATATATGTGCACAACTTTAAATATAGAAATCACGGCGGAGAAGATACGGGGGCTATCATCATGGTGGCAGCTATTGGACATAACGACATCGACATTTTATCCGCAAGACGGTCTTCGAGACGCCCCCGTTCCCTTGGACGGGAACAAAAAACAACGATGGTAACTGCGCAGCGGACGACGGTGTGTGTTATGAGCCGTTTTCCTAACCGATGGGGGACAGGTGGCGGCGAAAGTGGACTTTAACAAATGGTCACCGCCAGCCAGCATGGGACGTGCCTACTTGAGATGCGGCACCGGGATCTATGCCTCCCATTTCTCATCGGCGCTCCGCGGCCAAACAATACCCTAAACCGGCTATGTAAGAACTGTCGAGCGCGAGTGAAGGACTTCGGGGCAAGTTGATCAAAGTCAAGGTACTTCCGCAGACCCTTGCCAAAACCGTTCACCCCAACAACGCGTGAACAAGATAGCGCGAGACGAGCAGGAGGAGGACTCGAAGCTCCAAGTTATTTCAAGTCTGTGGAAGACTTGGGTAACGTGGTTTCGTCGTTGGTTCGGTTTGGTAAATCGTCGAGCGTTTACGAGAAATCAACGAGAAGGGAGAGGAGATTTTATCGGATATCGATGTTTCTTCTTTTTCTTCTTCTTCTTCTTTTTTTTTTTTTTTCTTAAATAGAAGAGAACGTTTTCAAAAGGTGGACACGCAGGTGTAATTTCGTTTAAAGAAGAAACAAGCAGGATCAGGGACAAAGCATTCCGCTGAACGATCGTTTCTCGACAGTTTAGAGTTTACCGGGATATCGGGCGTAAACTGCCCTCAGGGACCTTGTTAGTTCAATTCGCCTGAACACCCTTTTCGTCGCGGAAAACTGCCACCCCTTGTTGACCACCCCAGACACCGTGAGTTTTCCGCGTACGTTCCCGCTGTTATGCTGCGTCCGAAGAGGGACGTTTATGGAAATATGCTTCCTGTCGTGGAAAGAGATCTCCACTCTCTGACGAAACTTTGCCCAGCCAACTTAATATCGAACGTGATAATCGCGTGATCGCTTTCTTTTCCCCTCCCCTTCGGTGAAACGTTGCAGGAACGTTGCGAGAGAAAAAGAGAACGAGCCAAAGAAGAAAGAGGGGGGAGGGGGAAATCAGGAGAGCGGAGGGAAGAGAAAAATGCGGATTCAGAATGATGAGAGAGAGAGGGAGGGAGGGAGAGAGAGAGAGAAAGGAAAAAAGGGAGAAAAAGATTGGTCGAGCAAGGGAAGGAGAGGGGGGGTCCACCGCCATCGGGAGTATTGTCAAGGTAGAGTATTGTCCTGTCCTGCTTCCAAAATAATCGTGAACCGGACCTAATGGGGTATGAAGTCCTGATATCAAAATAACTCATCCGTGTCCGGTGCGTGGTCAAACGCTTCGAGCGTTCTTTCTCCTCGCGCGTTCATCGCGCCAAAAAGTTAAAAATAGTGGCAGTAAAAAAATTCCTTTCACTAGGTGTCCCATTGTCCGGCTTGGCAGATAGAACACGGAGAGATGGTTACGCGTCCCTGGCAAAAATCTTGGAAGCGTGGACGATAACGCGCGTCGCTGCTGTCCACCTTTGTCCACCGCGATGTGATAACAATAACGTTTTCCAAGGTCTTCTTTTTTTTTCTTTCTTTCTTTCTTTCTTTCTTTCTTTTTTTTTAACGACGACAAATTTTCCACTCTTGTCCAGGTCGATGTTCACGCCGCGAAAACGATTGAGCGGCGCGGTTTCAACGGTTCGCTATCACGGACGAATTATCGATTATCCACAAATGACGTTTAAATTTTTGATGCGTTTGTATTTTCAGTGCACGGCCGTGTATATCGATAGAAGGAACGGTATATAATGTACAGTAGTGTCTCGAATACGCTGTGTCACAATTTATGCGACACAGTCTCTACTAACGTTCTATTGTTATTCGATGAAATAGAAATCGTTGCCGGCATGTTATGAATATTATTAAAACGACAAGTTAAAAGATCATTTGAATACTGTCGGAAAATTCTCCGGAAGTGGAGTACAGGGTTAGTGACACTGTATCGACGTAAAATGTCGATATCTATTTCTAATCCACGTAATCGGACCGGTGCCCCGTATTAACATCGGGAATGTTTGGTGACAAAATACACGATGGATGAAACGAACGGCCAAAAACGGACGATATCGCGGTTCGGATCGGATCGAACGGTTGCCACCATCATATTTTTTAATAGGCGATCAACAGGTTCTCTTCCCCTTAAAAAAAAAAAAAAAAAAAAAAAAAAAAAAAAG
Source organism: Apis laboriosa (assembly GCF_014066325.1). Lineage (NCBI taxonomy): Eukaryota > Metazoa > Arthropoda > Insecta > Hymenoptera > Apidae > Apis > Apis laboriosa. The sequence continues at coordinate 1,438,780 of NW_025223257.1, forward strand.
GGAAAAATTCTCGTAAAATATTTTATCCGGTAACAAATGGCGGATGGTTGTATTACCGTCCTTAATTTTTTTTCGACAAAATTATGCGCAATTAAAAGACTTTAAATATCCTATCGCGCAACTGACTTGGAAATATCTCTGACCTTTGTCCGATAGTAAATCAAAGGAAACGCTTAGCAAAGTTGGTCCCTACACTACAATTATTGCGTTCGTAGTTTTTCTATTTTTACATCCCAAGAATATACGCTCTACGTGTATACCATCTATATTGTCTCATAAATAATACGAAGCGAAAGAGACACGGTAATAACTTTAGATGTGACAACAAATAGCCAGCGCGAAACCGACTGGTTTTATGCGACAACGGTTTCAATATCTGACCAACAAACCACACGCCATTCTTTTAAATTATACCAGACAACTCTAACCGACCAACAAAGCCGTCCAATTAATGTCTCAGCCTGGCCTAAAACAAAGAAATCCTCCTCAACCGGTAACCACAGCTGACTTAACTGTGCTTGCTTACTCACTTTTATTCACCCACCCACCCACCCATCAATCGAATCCTCTCGTTGAAACGATTAGAAAACGAATGGCTGACGAATCGAATCGATCGACACGAACGGACCACCACGACGACCACCACGACGAAACCCTAGGCTTACGTAATCGTTGTCGGAAAGCGAAATTACCCTAAATAGTAACAGGGAAGGTCCGTGGCAATGGCATATTGGACGAGTCGTAGGATAGGGCCGTTGGTGTAAAAGGTGGCACAAGCAGAGAGGTGGAGAGAAGGGTGGAGAAGGCCGGTTTTCACCCTTGCCAAAGTCGAAAGTAGGAACCGCGACTATGGGTGGTGAAGCTAAGTCTGTCCGTGTAATGGGGCATCGGCACGCGATTTCCAAACCCCTGCCCCCGTTCGCGATTCTAACTTTCAACTTTGCCCAGAACCACCCCAAATCCGCCCCCCCTCTCGTCCCACCGGCATGCCCCCCATCCCCAGCGGTACAGGGTGTTGCGCTGTGACTTATCGGCTCTAATTATTCGCCGGCAAGAAACCGGGTGGAGAACCCAACGATCAGACCTGCCACCCTCGTAAAGTAGCTTTTCTCCGACGCATCGTTTCCCACTACCACGCGTATATACGTATATATATATATATGTAGTCGCTGTTTTCGAACCGTTTCGAACACTCACCCGATTCCATTCCGTGCAAGTGATCGCGTTGCTGCGATAGGTTCTGCGATAAAACGATAATATCTCATCGACGATTAACTTTACGATTATTTTAATTAAAATCTGAAAAAAAACGTAATTACGATGATTTTTATTCAAATTCTTTTTTCCCCACTGTTCCTTCCTCTTTAAGAAATCCTGATCCCGAAGATGAATAGGAAAAAAAGAAAAAAAAAAAGAAAGAAAGACTCACCGATCGAGTTAGGTATATTGGGTGAAATTAGGCTGTCTGGCTATCTGGCGTAACTAGCGACGATCTTTGGAAAGAAAGAAGGAAGGAAGGAAGGAAGGAAGGAAGGAAGCAAGGCCACCCTCTTTCTAAACAACGGTCCTCGCTTTGGTGTGATAATTTTTCAATTTGGCCTCATGCGTTATTGACGTCACAGTAGACGTGCACCGACATTAGCAGCTCTTTTGACGAGGAGTCTGAGTGGTCGTCGCGCAAAACAATGCTAACCCCGTGGTATCATACAGCCTCTCTCCTCCCTCCCTCCTCCCTCCCCCCACTCCCCCTGCTTCGCCAGCCTCCTACAGCCCGCGACCTCCCCCCCGTTTTAACCCTACGGGAATAAGGAGAGTCGCAATGTAAGCAACACACAACACGTTGTGTGCACCCATGTTTTTTACATTAGCCAGACGATACTTGCCCCAGAGTATGAGAGAGCTTGCCAGTGTGGAATGTCTATGGACGCGCGTCCGTGTGTGTTTGCAAAACTTCTATGTGTTGGCTACAAGTTCCCTAGCTCTTAGTAACCTTCTGCATTTCCCTGATCCCCTGCGACCCTATTGCGCCGAGAAAGCGACCGCCGCACAGCCTGTTTCCAGTTTTTCCCCTTGTCCCCGCCAAGATTTTCCCCGCCAACCCTCTGGAAAAAAATTCCGGAAGAGAATTAGAAATGGATCGGGATTAGATTAGGGAAGGAGAGGGGAAGGTGAGAGAAAACTTGCCACTTTTCAATTTCGAAGAATCGAAATAGCGAAACGACGAAAAAAAGGAAAAAAGAAAACTCGCCTCGAACGTTTTTGAACGGGGAAAAATCGAACTCGAAGTCGAAGTCGAAGTCGAGGTCGAAATCGTACGCGTACACACGGAGTATCGCATAAACAAAACCGCTATCTAGACGCCACGAGGCCGACATCGTGTGCATCGTGTACACTTGGCTGGCCCGTCGATGCCTCGGTATACGTTGCGCCGTGTTTAATATATAACGACGATTGTATATACATGGAACGGACGGAGAGTAGCGATAGAGACGGAGATGAATGGGGTAAAGTGGAGGAGGTCGACGTTGATACGGCGAAGGAGGAACACGGTGTGGGGCAAAGGGGGTGATAGTAGACACAAGTAGAGAGATAGGCAGGGATGAAGGGGTAACGCGAGGGTGGCGACGAGGGTGGAACAACCAGTCGTTTGTCGTCCGACAGATAAACAACGTCGTTATTGTAAATGCATTGGATCAACATGCTGCGGGGCTTCATTGGCGGCTTTTCTTCGCGATACGACCTACGAGAGGCTCTGGTTGTTTACGGGATCGATAGTCCGATCGGGAGGATCGATTTTATCGTATCGCGTCCGCCTCCCCAGGCGGAGAGAAACAATCGTCGCAACGCGCGCGTTGTACCAGGCCGGTTCCTTCCTCTCTTTTTAGATTTCCTCGTATCCAAAGACCCTTCTCTTTCTCGTTCGTTCCCTCGTTCCATCCTTCTCTTTGCCTTTCTCTCCCGCCCGCCTGCCCGCCCGTTCTCGCCCGTCCCGATCCGGAGAGAACGGATATAGAGAATAACAAGGCGGATCACGTGACACAGGTACAGATGCGTCGAAATTACACATCGGGCACCGTCGTTCCGCGTACAAAATATTTGTTCCAGTATAATATATACTGATTCGCAGCCGTGCATACATCCCACTGTTTTTCCATTACACCCACGAGGCAAATGCTCCGCGCACCATCCGTAAATCGCGCCCCCGGAACGAATCAAAAATACGTCGCTGATCGTTAACGACGGCCCACGGATCTCTTCGATCCGTGATTATTGCACTCGGAGCTCACTTCCGATTACCGGGTGAAAGTCGAGAGAGAATCGAGAACCGCGCCATTCCACAGATCGGATATTTCATCGTTCGCCGGATTTCGATACGCGTACGTACGCGTCCAATAAATGATTCGTCCAATGTATCGCGCGAGAGGAAGAAAATTTTAACCCCCCTTGGGAATGGGAATGGGCGAACGATTAAAATAGACCCTCCCCTTCCAACGGGAGAGGAGGGAAAATCGATAGATAGAGAAATTCGAGTTGTGCAATTTTTTTATCGGCTAATTCGGTTAATAGATAGATACGTCGATAAGGGGAAATAAGGAATCGGTGGAAAATAAGAGAACGAAGAAAAGAGGAGAAGAAGAATTCGGTTCGATTTCTCGACGGTGAAATTAGACGAACTGTACGTTATGACGAACTGTACGTGGTGGCCATGAGAGCCCTATGCCTGCTGTTTGTTCCTCGCTTTATCTCGAACGTAAACACCGGTTGGAATATATAGAAGGTGGCGCGAGCAGGAAAGGGAGACAGACAAATAGGTGGACGGTCGTACCTGGCGACGGTGGAGGAGAAGGACGGGCTACGACCAGCGACCGCCTGCCCCGTGTAAAGACCCGGGCTCGAGGAAAAAGGAAAAACGAAAATAGAAGGACGGACGGACGGACACTGGATAAACAAGGGGCAATAGAGATAAACAGAGAATATTGCGAGGAATATGCGCAAACACGAAACACTCATTCTTCCTCACCCTCCACTTTTTCCACTCCCTACCCATTCTTTCCCTCCTCTATTCCTCTCGTCCATCTCTCCCTCTCTCTCTCTCTCCCTCCCTCCTTCTTCCCATCCCTTCGATGTCCCCCCTTTCGCTTTCGTTTGTTCGAACGCGCGCGTGTTCCCTTTTCCTGACCTTCGTCGCTCGTTTGGCATCCGCTTTTACAAACGCGCTCCTCTTCTTCTTCACGTTCACGCTTACCCGCCCCGAGCTTAATTTATGCCCCGAGATGTTTCGTTAAGGATTTTTATTCCGATTCCCCGAGAGCGTGGCGCAATCGTGGCGAGAATTAACTACTTAACGCCGACCTCTGTCATCGTCCCTACTCTTCCTCCTCTCCTCTTTTTACACCGTCTCTTTTGCTCGTCCTCCTTCTCGTCTCCGCTTCCAAGGAATTTATAGCTTCGCACGGTCGAAGTATAGCTTCGTTAAAATTGTACATCGCGCCCCGCTTTTGTTTTTTATTTTATTTTCGTATACGAGGGAGCGGAGGGGATGAAGGAAACGCGAAATCGGGTCAACGGTAACGCGATTTCTTCCATGCCTCGGAGAGAACAGAGAGGGAGAGAGAGAGAGAGAGAGAGAGAGAAGGGTCGTACCGTTTCGACGCGATCTTTCACTCCGATGATTGATGCGCGCTGGGCTTTTCTTCAATTAGCAGACGCTCTCCTTCTCGACCTAACCTCCTTCCCTTCTCTCTTCTCCCTTGATTCGATTACAGACCCGTTCATTACGCCGATGAATTTAAAAATATACAAACACCATTAGTCATCGCGATGAGAGAGAATAAATTTCCTTCGTGCCGATGAAAAACAACCCTCGGACCAATCTCTTCCTATCCGTAAAAATTATCCTCACCTTTCTTCGCCTCGAGTATTAATCGAATATTATCGGTGCGATGTACAAGAAAGAGAGAAAGAGAGAGAGAGAGTGACGTGGAAAATACGAGAATGAAAAATGGAGCAGTCTCGTTTCGATCGTCAACGATCGTTCCTCGGCCGGTTACGAGTTTCGATATGAAGGTGTCCTCGAAATTCGTAGTGTCCACCGCTCAGATCCACGATATAGGGGCGAGACACGGAAGGGAATGAATGCAGACGGGACAGGTAAGGTATTTGACGGTCTATGGGACCGGGGGCACGTCGAGGGCAGACTATATAATTTCCCTTGAGGGAGATCGGGATGGGCGATACGAGGGCGGAAGGGGTAGCGAAAAGAGGGGGCCAGAGGTGTGAGGGAGAGGGGGATCAGCGTGTTTTCCAGGTGGGGAGGTGTGCTGTGCTCATCCGCGAGCCCATCAACGCAACCATCCTCCGACAATCGATTATTATCTTTCCAATTTGCATAGCAACCGAGCTCTTGTTCAAATCTGCACCCCCTGTTTCGACCCCTTCGGCAACCCCTTCGCAAATCCTACTTCGCCGCTGCGACTCCTCGTTCGGTATCGTTTCTGTAACGTGCTTCGCCTTTTTTCTCCCTTTCTCCTCTCTCTCTCTCTCTCTCTCTCTCTCTCTCTCTCTCTCTCTCTCTCTCTCTCTCCTCTTCAATCGAGCCGAGCGTGTTCGCGTTCGATCGTCTTTTCCAGGGATGGCTTTTCCGCTCGAACCAATCCGTTTGGGGATTTTCCCAAAAAAAAAAAAAAAAAAAAAAAAAAAGGACGACACGTTTTCCAACGATATCGCACTGATTGATTGAATAACACGCGGGAGGGGGGGAAAAAAAAGGAAAGGAAGAAATTTAGGAAGATTTAAAAATAAACGCGAGAAGAACAATAAAATTTTGCGAGACGACGAGGTGGAAAGTAGCTGACAACTTCGGCTTTCCGGGATCTTTTCTTTCAACGCCCTTGAAGAATGGACGCGTCACGGTGGTGGGTGGCACGAAGAAAGGGAGGGTGAAACCCCTCCTTTATAAAATCTTTGACGCGTCGCATGGCGAGCTACCGGCGTGGCAGTCATTAATAACTTTTAGGTGGCAGATTTTGCGCGTATTAATCCACCATATTATACCGCGAGTCTGCAGCCGTCCTCTGCCATCCCATCCGTCCCCTTCTTCCTCCTTCCGCCTGCTTCGGTCCCGTCCACACTCTCCCTCCCCCCTTATATCCGAGAGGGCGACCGGATAGCTGAGTCGACGTCTCCTTAATGAAAAATCTGAATCCCGAGTCCGCCTTTTCTTTCACCCACTATTCTCCACGGATTCTCGATCCTCGGCTAATGACCGTCGCGGAGAACTCGCGACGTGAAAAAGTGTGAAATCTCGAGCGTTTCTGACTTTTCCTTTTCCACAACCACAACCCTCGAAACTCGAACGTTTAGATCTCGTTTACGTTTTCAAAACGAATTTTGAATTTTTCGAAAGAATGTCACTGATATCTCGTCCCGTGGTACCACGAATTAAACAAACGGGAAAGGAACGAACCAACTTCATTACCACTTTCTACGCGAATATTGCCTTCCCTACACCTTTCAACGGTGTTCACGTACAGAGACGTATACACAACTCTTTCTCTCCTCCCATCATAGCGAGAAAGTATATTGTCGAGCGGTGGCGACGAGGTAGACCGAGCAAATTTCGTGTACAATTAGAAGGCTTTTGTACGAGCTAAACTGCTAATAGCCCCTGAAGAAGAAGGGGGAGGGCACCCTTCTCCGCCTCTACCCTTCATCTACCCCTCGTCTCGTCTCTTCGCCACCGCGCACCTCATTTCGCGTGACAGTCGTCGTCGTCCTCTCGCTCGTATCTACCGCCTCATCGTCTTCTCCTCCTCTCCCTCTCTCTCTCTCTCTCTCTCTCTCGCACTAAGATCTTTCACCTTACACCTCGGTCCCTCCGTTTTCCCAACCCTTTCTAGAGCTCGCGTTAAAGCTAGAATCTTGCCCTCACGCGGAACCTAGCCGCCGATTCTCTCCTTCTGGATCTCGTATTCGCTTCTCTCTCGAGAGAAAGAAAGAAAGAGAGACAGAGAGAGAGAGAGAGAGATAGAGATAGAGAGAAAGAGAGAGAGAGAAAGAGAGAGAGGATCTTTTGCCGGATCGAGGTGAGAGAATTCGTTGTACGGCTCGTGCCAAGAGACTTATCGCGGATTATAAACTAGGATTGTTTTCATTAAACCTGGCATTCACTGCGTTCACCCAACCCTTCGCTCGCACCCTTTTCGGTACACGTGTACACCTTATTGAGCGTCGTAAGAATCTTGTCCCGCGATGTTCTTGCTTGTACGCACACCCCTTTACGGTCCGCAGGGTGAGCCACGATTCTTCGATACATCTTTCTTATATTCTTTACAAGATCTCGCAAAGAAATAGAAAAACGAAAAGAAAGAAGAAGAAGAAGAAGAAGAAAGCTCGCGCGATATGTAATTTTGCCGAATCGTCGAACAAAAGAAAAAAAGGAAAAAAAAAAAAAAAAAACGAATTGTTCGTTCGCTATTCCGCTAATAGACAATCGTTCCTCGTTTTTCTGCCTACGTATCAACGCAACGAGAATGCTGGTTAGATAAAACGTCGTCCAAAGCGGAACGAAGAGCGAAATAGAGGCTAAACAGAGGAAGGCGTGACGATAACTGGGCTAATGTGCAATAATGAACACGGCTTGCTTATCAAATGGCCCTGACGGTTCTCTTCCTGCTGCTTCTTTAACTCACGCTAGTTTCTTTCATGAACCGCGAAACTCGTTCGTAACAGCTCGTAACGATCGTTACTGTCAACCCATTATTTAACATTTAGCCAGCCTTTCGTTCCGCGACTCTGATATCGTTAATTATAATTTCACAAGGACAGAATCTTACGGAACAAACAGACCGATCTTCCAATCCCCGTACGCTTACCACATACACACACACATACACACACACACACACACACATATTCCAACCTCAAACGAAATACGTTCGTTATTGGTTCTCTCGTATACGCGGCTCATGTAAGACCCACACCCAAAGACGCGCGCGCGTATGTAAGAGCACGTACGTACGTATATGTACATATACCATGCATATGGAGTTCCTCGTGCTAAGAATAGGTAACATACAGACGGTCAGATATAGCTAGGACTTTGTGCCTATAAGCGAGCAGGTCATTGGCATTAGGGGTTGGAAGGGTGTGCATTCGCACGACCAAGTGTGTACTCGTACGCGATTTAGTTCCTCCTCTTCTGGTCTGTCTTCCGACGATACCGATTCCCGGTATCGGCCACGTTTCGTACTCCAATTGGAGAGCGGAGTCACGGTCGGATGATACGGACAGGGGGTAGGTAGATAGATAGGTAGGTGGGTAGGTAGGTGGGTAGGTAGGTGGAAGGGTTGATAAAAATGATAGGGAAGAGGGGAGGGAGGGGGGAAAGAAGAAAGAAAAAAAAAAGGACGAGCGGAGGCAGCGAAAGTTGCCAGGTGATTGGTCGTGGGAAATATCGCGGTTAGGAGGCGACTGATAAAGTGGATCGATGAGTCGATGCGGAACACCGAATATTTGCCAGGCTTCGACCCGGTGTGCGAATTTTGCGCACCGAGGTATAAATAGACGAAACTTTTGCGGCCGCGTGAATAGCGGTGATATATCGTTCGTGCTGTCTGAGAATCGGGAATCCCGACCTACCGGCGTAACGCGAAACGATCGATCGATGTTACTTGTTAAACTTGTCGTAAAAATGAATTAGACACGGTCGATCGGCCGAGAAAAATGGAATCTAATATCTCTGATATTTCTCTTTTTCCTCTTTTTGTTTTTTCCATCGAGAAGCTTAACAAGAACCGAGAAGAGCTTAAGCTTCTATCGTTTCTATATTAGATTTTCCTATTAGATCGGCGATAGAGGCAACATCGAACTTAACCACGGATACGGATCTGCCGGGATATATATCGAACGTGTTCGGTTTACGGTGATCGATATTATACGGCGAGCGTTTTATTAGAATAGCGTTCGTATTAGAATAGTTTAGAGTTAGAGGGTAAAATTGCACCCCGTGTAACGAATCGACCGATATTTTATCCTTCCCCGTTTTTTTTTTCCTTCCCCTCCCCCCAATCCTCCCCTTCCCCACCTTCGGCTTTTTTCCACGCGTGCCTGCGCGCACGATGATCGCGCGCGTGTTATTCGTCCAACAATTCCGGTGAATTTAATTGTTTGATTATTAACGCTTTCGGGGCATCCCATCGGTGATATAAAGCGCGCGCGAAATAACGATAGTAAATTATCAAAAATTGCCGTTGCGGCCGGGGCTGCTGCAAAATATAAATTCTCACGCAATTTTGATACCGTCCAGATGAATATTTCGAGAGCCGCATCGATAATAATCAGAATTTTAAAAGGCACAATTAATTGATTGTAACGCGACGCATCAAAGGTTAATGTTATACGCTAGTTACATACGTAATACCGGGCGGGCAAACGCGAGTAACGCTAGGAATTCATCATTATTGGTACGTAGGTATGTAGAATGCCGTATCGCAGATTAAATACACCGGGCGGTGCGTGCGCGTGCGATAAAACCGTGCCATCCACGGTGATATATTATTTTTATTCATTTATATATACCGTATAAAATATTACGAACGATCGCGTTACATCATTAAAAATGTACGATTCCTTTGATCCGACGCATTCCATTCCCTGTATCACGCGCCTTTCTTAAATCACATTGTTTCACGTTTCCCCCCCCCCCCTTCCTCCTCTCCTCCCCGCAGAATCGTGTTTCAAACAAAATTTCAATCCGTCCACGACGTTCGCACGCCTCTTCCGCGATATAATCGTATCTCGTCTCTCCAAACTCGATCGACGTGCGAATCGTCGACGTCGTAGAAAGAGACTTTCCGAGATACCGCATATACGCATATTTTCGTTACGTTCCCTCGAAAATGAACACTTGCCTTTCGCGGCAAAGTTAAAACACGATAATTACCGAACAACCCGACTACCGTTAATCGCACCTTACTCATTGTTCGACAGATTTTATTATCGACGATCGACATCGAGACGAGCGGGGTGAAAGATTCGCGGTGATAAGAGGAAAAAAAGAAACGTCGTATCGTCGCGATCCGGCCAATGGCGAGAGTCAAAGTCCGTACACCAACACGTGGGCGGTCACCTTCGCCTAAGTGTTCGCGAGAGCGAAGATATCGCGTCGAGAAGAAGAAGAAGAAGAAGAAGAAGAAGAAGAAGAAGAAGAAGAAGAAGATTCTCTCGGACGAGAGAGGAAGAAGGGAGGGAGGGAGGGGGGAAGAAGGTGCGGGAGCAATAAAATACCACGACGACCGGCTGGCCGCGTTATCGAAACACGCAATGCCACGGATTACGGGGAAATATGTGCGCGCAAGCCTCGGGGATACACCGAATACATGGAAGCAAGCGCGTCCAATATACGGCGCGGCCCTCGCTGTACAACCATCCTCGCAAATTGCCACCGTGAAAGGTGAATGAAAAACCTTCAACGAGGATCGCTTCTATTTCGAAATGGAGATCGAAATAGAATCGAGAGCCGTGGAAATAGTTCCAACCGTTGACACGTATCAACGGAATTGGACAAACCGCGTTATCTCGTCTCCAACGATAATTCTATTTACCAGAAGTTAAGTAACCGAGAAACCGAGATCCCGTTAATTGCGAGACGACATCGCGACAAACGAACAACGTTTTATGAAATATTAAACGCGTCAATAATTCACGACCAGATCCCCCCCCCCCCCTCCCTCTCCCCGCCCCGCGTTTATTTTCCGCATTTATTTCGCAACACGGCCGAAACCAGATGAAACCACGCACTCGATACTCGCCCATTATCGAACGCGCGTGGGCGTGTCAACGTTACCTTCGTTCGTAGTTAAAAAATTGCCAACGAGTACGAGAAAGTGCGAGAGCGGGAGGGGGAGTCGCGAGGGTGTGAGTTTAATCGGGTATCAACGCGTAATGACACGACGCACGCGTAAAGGAAAGGCCAGCCGGTACGAATAAGTTTCGTTCGAACACCGTTATCGGGCTTAACACTAGGCGCGGCTACTTTTCCACCCTATTGTGCACACCACGCAAGTGCTTTATGCAGTCAGATATTGGTCGCCGGTAACACGCTAGAAAATACGTTATATATATATATATATATATATACAGGCCGGTGTCCGTTTGCATTCACGTAAGTGCGCATGCAACTACGAATAAACAATGGCCAATATACAATAATACACCAAGCAAGATCGCGTGTCCCGCGAGGCTAGAAGAGCTGGCGCGCGCGCCAACCCTATTCTCAACCTCACATCCCCCGATCCGAGCGAGTGCAGTGCAACAACTCGGGAGAGAACGGGTTATCGATATAACTCGAGGTTACTACCACTTAACTTGGCGTTAACTCTCTCTCTCTCTCTCTTCGCCTCGTCTTTTCAAATTTTCCACTCTGCTATCCTACTATCTATTCAGCTACGCCCTTTTAACCGCGCGCAAAAAATTATTGCGTATTCGATCGCGTAAAGTTTAACCGACCACGCGCAGTTATCGCCAATCCAACGCGATACATTCGTAATTGCCTTGTTCACGGCGAACGAGTAATATCGGTTATTGCGAGCGAGATTGCCGCGCCACGGAAACCGTAATCGAACGTTAATTGAATTTTAATTCTACGATAAGGTGGAAGAAGGTGAGGAGAAAGAGCGGAGAAAGGGGAACAAGAAGAATTTGATTCATCGGGACGGATCAAGACGGAGGAGAGGTGGCAGAGAAGCTGGATTTCGGGACAACGGACTGCCGAGTTTACCAAGTTTACCGAGGTCGCGGTCTGTCGAACGCGAAACAAGAAACCCGGTCCCTCGAGAGAAGACGACACTACCATTACCTCGTCCTCGACGTCACAATACGATAGGAAGCGAAGAGTTTCGAGACGTTTCGCAGTTAGTTGCCCTCAGGAGATGAAGGCGTAAGTAGGTAAGAAAGTTATTTCCCGACCGGACACGCTTAACCCTTCCCCGAGGCACCTTTCCCCCTGGTACAAGGTCTTTGCCTCGCTGCTGCCGCCGTCAGGAAGCCCACGACAGCACCCCTTTCGCTCACCAACGTCACACCTCTGTCACGAATCGTTCGCCCGCCACCAACACCCGCCCGCAGCAACTCGCGAGAGATCGTCGATTTACGCGGATGCGAAACGATATGAGAAAAAGGGAAACGAGAGGATTAATAACGGACTCGTAACGTGGATCGATAAACCTAATTTTTCAATTAGTCCAATCTTTCGTCACGACGAAGATGAAAGACGGAGTTGAAATTATTCGAAATTTATTTCGGGGATTTTATGCAATGCGACGCGTATTCACGGTTCGAAGAACACGACGAGTAACGGTTACAAATTTGACCGATGGGTTTGAGTGCTCGCCAAAAATTTTCAAACGCATGTATGTACAAAGTATATTATTTTAACGATACATCGATTAGGGGAAGCGAGTTTTACGAGCTACGAGGATTAAACGGATTTTTATCGCGACGGAGCATAATGGTGCATCGCGTTTGTTTGTAAAGATAACCGATCGGATGACAAGCTCATTGTTCTCGCTAGTATCCAACGTCGCAAATCGTCATCGTTACAGGACGGTAAACTACCGCATCCGAGTGTCATTTACTATTGAAGTGAAGCCGGCCGGTACAACGCTAAACTTAGCATTCGGTACACACGGGAGTAGAAAGGAAATGAATGGCTTGTGTTGCGTTTTATACCCTATGCGAGAGCTATAACGCTGACGTCTGTACTAAAAATAATAAATCAAGAACCAAAGTCTATCTATAGAAACGTGAACAATTGCCATCCATAGCATTTCGCGTGATCATTTTTCGCCACTTTGCGAGAAACCTTCTCTTCCACGCTGAGAAAAAGAAAAAGAAAAAGAAAAAGAAAAAAAAAATTCTTCGCGTTACAGATCCTCAAACTTGGTCGTTTTCCCATTACGTATTGAAAAACAAACGTTTCGTTCGTGTGTTGTACGTGCGCTCTGAGAAAAGTATCCTCGACGTAATACGTAAAACGTCGCGTGATGTGCGCGACAAAAGAATCGCGAAGGCCTATATCTGACTCCGCATCGATAGCGCACGAGTTACACGTAGGTGCGCGTACCTCGAAAGCAAACAACACGCTTGCGAACCGCCAACCTTCTTTCTTTCCTCCATAAATTTCAAACGCGAGTACGTAATCGCGGATCACGGGCGCAAAGAAGAAACGTTTTTCGTTTCCAACAAACCGATAAAAAAAAAACCGATGATAAATAATATTATCGATAATCGATATAATTCGATAATAAATATGTTTACGCCACACCTATTTTTACTCGTTCCACGTACGAGTATGGAACGAGAAGATGAAAAAAAAAAAAAAAGAAAAGAAAAGAAACAAACACGATTGCATTATTGCATCTTTAATAAGAATTTCGATTTTTTCGGCGGAATCTCGGTTAACTCCTACAACACAGTTGACCCAGGAGTATCGGTTTTTCCCATAAGGCCGCCCCTTGCGAGGGCGCGGAAGCACGTGCGCTTCCTTATCACGCCGCTGCGAGGAGAAAAATAAAAAGGAGAAGGAAAAACGAGGAGGAGGACGCGAGATTCAGTGACGTAGCTGGAAAACTGTTGGAAAGGGGGTTGTGCTCGACGACGTTTAGCGAGAGAGAGAGAGAGAGAGGGAACGGTCGCCAATGAGAGAACTAGGAAGGAGAAGGAGGAAGGAATGTACGGAGGAGAAAGAGGGAAAGGTCGCGGAGTTTAAAGGCTAAACGGGCGGGATGTGCGCCATGCATAACAATTAGCCTGGGAAAATCATGAAAATGTTGCGGACCTCTTTTAACTTCGGAGCACTGGCCCCCGAGTCCCTTTTCCCATTGCCGTCCCTCTCCTGCCCCTGTTGAGAAACCACCCCCGCAGCGCGTTCACCCTCCTCCCTCCTCAACGGAAGCACGGCGAGATAACGGAGAGTTACACGCCCTTCCTTTAACCCTTTCCCGGAGGTTCTCGCTTCCAAGACCTTGCCAGCGGTTCTCATATTCTCTCTCCTCTCTAGCCTTCCCTAACGCGAGTATCTATATACGATATTAATAGATTTCGTAACGCGGGTCAACGCGGCTTCCAGGATCCCGTTTCCTCGGGAAAAATGATGAAAATAAATATAAATATTTGGATTTGTAATTTGACGAAATGAATCGTTATTTGACGGGGAGGGGGGGGGGGGAAAGAATTACGCTCTTCGACGACGACGATGATGATAATGGTATAAAAGTATGAAAAATCGCCTTACTATACGGAAAAGAATTTTTCGTAACACCTCTTAACGGGACTAGTTTAATTAACCGGCGCGCAAAAAAGCCGAGGAGTAATAATCGAGCGTAATAGAAGAAGGGAAGAATAAGAAAAGTTTGAGTCCCTTAGAGGAGAGGAAGTTAAACGGGTGTGTATATACACCGGCAAACGTAAGCCGGAAATAAACGTTCCGAGCAAAGCGGTAAGAGGTAGGGTTGATATCGTGTCATCTCAAGGAGCCGGGAACCATCAGGGATGCACGCACGTACGGCCATATTAGGACTGGAATAATATATGGGATTCCTTCCAGGCAAGGTGCTCCTTAACGTGATTTACGTAATCTTACAATACGGCGTGCCGGGTTAGATCGGCCACATATTATATATTACCCGATCCCAAGGAACACCCTACCACCTTTCAACCATTACCAACACCAATAAGCTACGTTCACCGGGCAATTGACCTATCGGGTGATAATTTATGGCATCTATTTGCGCGTGAAATTGTAAATAGAAATTTCAAAGGGAATCACGTTCGTTTCAACACGCGTGAAACGGTTTATGATATTTATACACGTATATACGAAAACGGCGGGAAAAGAAAGGAAGAGGAGAAAGAGAGAAAGGAGAAAAAAATTGCTCGTATAAGCGGAGTTAATGCCAGATTTATCAAGATACGGAACGAACGTAAATTATTATCGTTCCGTATAAAATTAATTTCAGGTTTGAACGCGGGCCGCAAATGGACGTCGAGGGTTCGCGTGAAAAAACCACCGATCAATAATGAACTTATTTGAACACGGTGCGTAAATAATATCCAAGCAAAGCGCGGCCATATCTGAAATAATTACTCGGCGAAGGGATGATTTCGCGAGTTATCGAATGGAATACGCGTTCGAATAAACTGGACTGGAACGAGCGGAGAAACGGTTGTTCTTCCGACGGTTTGACGTTTCGCGATTTAAAAGACGCGTTAGGCGGATCGTATGCATAATTGGATACGATGCTAACCGCGAATATAGAGCGTATCTACGAACACCCACTTAATTCCGTATCCTAAACAGGAAATCCTCCTTTCAGGTAATTGTATGACTCAGTTAAATCTGCGAACGACTGAAGCCCGTTCAATTAATCAATTACAAGCCAAGACAGCCTCGATTGTCACTCGCTACCTCGAAATAATCGCAACCTACAAGAAGAACGTGTCACGCAAAAATTGAAACGACGCGAGATGGATAATTTTTCTTTCTTTAACGAAATCTTACGCTAAAACTATATATATATATATCGGTGGAAAGGTATTATATCGGTTTGAAAAGCGATCGTCGGCGTGTCGCGAGGAAATTTCATCGCGGTTACGATTGTTACGCTTCTAGCACGTGCAATATGCGTAAATATACGCGTGTCGTGTACATGTTCTCACGTACACGGACCTATTCTTATGTACGAGTCGATAAGACGGTATGCATGTGCGTAAGCACGTGCGTGTAATTTCCGAGTCAGTATCTCAGTGGGCGACCGCGCTTTAAGCTCTCCTCATATCGAGTCGCGTACCCTTCCCAGAGACGAGCGAGAACCTTAAAGAGTCGCGTCTCGCGATCCAAACTTCTCGCGTTGCATTGCCGTTCGATAATGCGTCGATTATTTATGCCCAAGAGATCCGTTCTCCGGATGAGTCACGGGACGTCACAGGTTGCCCGGTATGAGAGATCCCTTAGTTCCCTCCCTCGAAGAAAACACGTCGAGCCGGTTCTCGGGACCGAGAAAACGGAATTAAACTGCATTCTGCATTGTTCTAAAACGGAGGGATCGCGACCGACCTTGATACCAAAGAGACGCCACTGGCCGCGCTTCGTCGAATCCAAGTTAATTCTCTCTCCCTCTCTCTCTCTCGTCGAAATCTGAGATTTTCGAACGCGGCCGCCTCGACGTCATCGTGGGCGATCGAAGATAAGATAATAATTCACGATACGATAGGGATTATAACGTAACGTTCGACTCGAAATCGTACGAGGGATTAATACGAATTAATCGCGCGCCGTTTAGCCAAAAGGTCGTTTCCCTCTGTAACAAACTTCTAGCCTTTTTTGATTTACGAGCGTACGCCTGCTCAAACTCGCTTGTATATCGTAACCGACACGTTGTACAACCATAAATCCCTTTACACTTAAATAACTACTATCCGTGTAGATAATTTAAGTGCACGTCATTATGACAAATCGATTACACGCTCTCCGCACAAATAATCGGAATACAAATGACACCGGGAATATTTTGCCGGTGTAACACACGCGCCGGTATGCGCACTATCTACGCGCGAAAATCGTCTTTCCTATCTATCGCGCACCGTGAATTTTCATCGCGCGTATGCAATTGGCCTTGACAATGAGACGACGACGACGACGACGACGACGTCGACGTCGACGTCGACGACAACGACGATTACGACGACGACGACCAACGCCGGAGAAGCGATCAATTATCGATCGCATCTCTCTCGATGCATCGTCTCGACTTTCCGAGAGGTAACAGGGGTAATTGGTTTTAAAATAGCTTTCGAAGGAATTTCTCCATTGTCGGCGATGGCGCAAATGTTACGGGGAATTTTTCACAATTTTCGCAAAGGAGGCGGGGAGCGGGAGGGGGGAGGGGGGGGGGGAGGCGATGAATAACACCGTTACAGAAAATCGAGCGACGGTGTTGTAACAAGGAATACAAATGATCTAATTTACAATGGATCCCGGCGGGTTTGAAACTTTTTATTTCACAATCCGCGCCGTGAAAACTAATCTAGCCGATGTAATAGATCAACGCTCGATATCTAAAGTACGATGACGTGAGTACCTGTGTTCGTATTCCACTCGGGAATACCTGATCAATCAATAAACCTGAAATAACCAAGCGATCGCGCGCGGTGTGCGCCTATCGTGCGCCTCTCTGTAAATATCTTTGTACTTCCAACTCGTATATATAGAGAAAGAGACAGAGAGAGAGAGAGAGAGAGAGAGAGAGAGAGAGAGAGAGAGAGAGAGAGAAATGTGGACGAACGAAGAGAAATTCGAAATGTAAAATTACAAATTTTAAACGATTGAACGTGATAGAATTGGCGATGAATCGAAATCGGTGTTTTTTTTCTTCCTTTTTTTTTATCGCTTAAATCTATCCACGTAGAAGAGAATAAGCCACGAGAACGTAACACGCGAACGAGTGACTTGAATTTTACGGGGTCTACGCGGGCACGTGTCACCGCGTTCTTCTTCTTCAAAAGCAGGCAAGGTAAACTCATTGTTTGTGCGCGCACGCACAAACGACATTATAAAACGCGCGTGTAAGGCTATCCCGGTGGCTCTATTCAAGAAGGTATTATGAAACTCCCTCGGAAAACGTACTCCCCGCTTTGTTTCACCTTTTATTTTGTTCTGCTTTAACCGGATGGGAGGAATGAAATCCTCGTGCACACGTATATATCCGCACGCGTCGCGTGGCGTGGCGTGGCCGCCCTACTGCCGCATTTAAACGCACCCACACCTTGGGGGCTTCAGACCTCCACCGATTCGTCTATGTACGCACGAGCACATTTTCAAGTTACAATGTCGAATCGTCTCGCGCCACTTTCCCTTTCTTTTTTTGTCAACGCGCTATACACATATACGGGTTTCAAGAGGTGGAAACGTCACCAGAAAAATTCCATTCGTTAATTCCACCGTGATCGTCGCGCGTTCTAAACAACGCACGCGCGCGCGCGCGTACAGACACGCAAACACACAGGCCAATCTATCATCGCCGCCGTCGTGGTCGTCGTCGTCATCGTCGTCGTCGTCGTCGTCGAGGTTTAAAGCCTCCTTTTGTGCTTTGATATTCAGCCGAGCCGGTGTAAACGAAACCTCCAAGGCGCCATTCATACCGCTTTTTTTCAATTCCGAGTGTACCAGTTTAAAAATGCCGGGCTATACGCGCGTGTATACGCGGTGGTCGCCGCGCGTCCCGTTGACTCGTAAATGGCGCGATACGAAAATGTTTCGTTCAAGCAGAACCAAAGGATAAACAGGCATGGTTGAAAACGCGACACCGTGTACCGACTTTCTTCGCCGCGGTGTGCCGCGTGCAATTAGGTCGGAGAATGAGTAATGCTGCTACTCTAATCTCGGCAATGGGCGAACTCCGTTCTAGAAGTAACGGACTACGGTTAGGAGGCTTGTGCATTCCTACGAAACCACGTAAGAACGTGGAAAATCTCTCTCGTAAACAACCGTTGTTCCACCGTTTGAATAAATAACAGTTGTGAAACGATACGTCTTCCACCGATTTTGCGTAAACAGCTCTCCTACGTTATGTATCGAATCGCGAGTGAGAAAGATCGAAAAGAGAGGAAAAAAGAAAAAGAAAAAGAAGCGAAAACTAATCGACAGCGGGAGGGGAGGGGAAAAATGGGAAGTCGAAATTCAAAATTAGCTGCACGATTTCTACGATTTTCGAGAATGATACGTCTATCGAAATGCATAAGAGCGAAGCTACGAACGAGGGAACCAACCGATTAGTCTTCATTGAAAACAAAAGAGAAAGGAAACGATCAAATGTGTGCGAACTACTACGCGGACCGACGTCACGGCCCGTGATTGTGGTTATTTATATAACAGAACTCTGTAAATCTCGCGTTTTAAACGACTCCGGTTCGCGCGCTAGGCAGTTTTATCGAGAAGCATGATTTTATTTATAGAAAACCGATAATGACCGTACGAATGCAATGTATCTTTTCCAAGTCTGTTACGACTGTTTACATCCTCTTTGGACAAGTCGGAGACGAGCAAGAAATTTTAACGATCCTCCTTTTTCCTCTTTTTCTTTTTCTTTTCCTTTTCCTTTTTTCTTTTTTTTTTTTTTCAATTCGATAAAAACCGGCCAGTACATTTTAACGAGTGCAACCATCGAGACGAATTAACCGGTATGACGTTAAGAAGAAGCGCGAGAACGATTCCCCGCGAACGATCGAAAATGCCTATCTTTATATATATATATATATATATATATATATATACACATATACACATACACATAGGCTTGGAAATCCTCTTTGCAATCGTGTTTTCTACAAGATGAAGAAATTTTCCCAAAGGCGAGCCACGATCGCGGATCGTATTTTGCATATCGCGAAAGATCGAAACGAGCGAAGGTCAGGGTGATTAATGCAAGGTGTGAGAATCCTTGCTCCATGGAGAACAAAAGTTCGGTTCTGCGATTTTCTAGGCCGACTGGTATCGCGAAGCACAATGTCTTTGTTTGTCACGAGAATATACAGGTTTTAATAACAACGCATTGTTAACAACAGGCCGACAATAGTTTCTTTTGATAATACGAACCATTCGGCGCGAGTCGTTAGGCTTGTGTACGCGGTGTCCATTATCGTGCCAGTTCAATGAAATCTTTAAACGAACCACTCTTTATTTCGCTTGTATCAGTTGTTTGTTCGACGCTGTTTACGCCGCGTTACGACCGCAATTGCTTTTGTGCTTTTGATGCCCGCGTGTTATTACTCCTTTTTATTTCTTTTTTCTCCCTCTCTCTCTCTCTCTCTCTTTTTTTCTTTTCCCTTCTTCTTTTTTCTCTCTTTTCCTTTTTCCCCTCCCTCCCTCCCTCCACTCTTTTCATCCTCCGTTCCTTTTGTCGCTTTCCGGTTCCCCTTTCGGCGACACCTCGCCATCCAAAATTGTCGGAACGGAAATAACCCGTGTATGGCGTGTCGCGTTTATTTCGTAAACAGCGACTAACAAACGAGATACACACGAGGCCGCTAATCGGCGGACGTAAACTCATTAAGCGGATGTAGCACAATGACGGCAATATATTTTTCCTCTAAAGAATATGTTTTTTTTTTCGCCGCTGTTCGGCTATTATAAAGCAATCAACCCGACAGCTTGGCCTATGAATCTCTTTCTACGACACGATACGACGCGATCTTTCATCCTTTCTTGGAGACACTGTTTCTACGTTATAACCGCGAATACGATAAAAAAAAAAAAAAAAAAAAACGCGTATTTATTTATTCGTTTCGAACGTGTGTGTACGTGTCTTCGAGTTTTCAAGGAACTTCGAAAGGGGAAAAAAATAATCGACCTGAAGAAACGAATGAACGATACGCTGGAATGAACGATACGATTGGAAAAGGATAAGGAGAATGTGGTATTTCTTTTTTTTTTTTATATATATACAATCAAAGAAGAAAATTAAAAAGATGTCTCTTCCTTTCTTCCCTCCTTTCATCCTCCAAGAAAAGAACGATCGTGCATACGATACGAATCCTTACGGTTTTCCCCGTTATTCGGTCCACCTTACACAAGTCGGCGCGCAGCACTGCTATAAATAACCAACTGTTTACTCGCTTTTGCCCTCAAACACTTTTTAATGTTTCTTATTCTACACCCGGAGAGATCCGGCCGGGTGACGGTGGACGTGGCCGCATCATCCGTATCTCGAGTGGGAAAGCCTAGAATACGAGGAAGGAGCATGAATGAGACGAGAGAATCGTAAAGAAAAGTT
Organism: Apis laboriosa; assembly: GCF_014066325.1. Classification (NCBI taxonomy): domain Eukaryota; kingdom Metazoa; phylum Arthropoda; class Insecta; order Hymenoptera; family Apidae; genus Apis; species Apis laboriosa. The sequence continues at coordinate 1,459,608 of NW_025223257.1, forward strand.
TTATCGAGTGGGAGAATAGAGAAGGAGGAGGAGGAGGAAGAAGGAAAAAAGAGACTCGAAGTATCGGGGATAAATAAAGGACGATTTAGTGGCGATCGTTTCTCTCTTCGTATTTTTCCATCTTGGCCGCCGTAATTTCGACAAACATACGCGTCAAGAAACCGCGTGGTAGAAATCTTGGCACAAGTAAGATTTACTTTTTATCTGTAGCTGTAAAACAGCATTACAACCCGACGCGTTTCATGGGAAACTCGCTTCGAAAGAACTTTAACTTCCGGTCAATCAAGCGATTATCTGTGTCGTTTAGATAGATCGTTTCATTTTTCTAGATTCGTAAGGTAGAAAAAGGCATACACACGCATACACACGCATACACGCTCATTGTTCACCGATAATTAGAAGATCGTGCAAACTCGATAACTCTTGTTGTTTTCGAATCTACGCTAGCTAATTACGACGGAGATTCTGCTTACTTTCTTCTTCTCGATACCACTTTGCAACGAATAATAGATCGAATCGCGAAATATGAGAGGAATGAAGAGAAACGAGATCACGTCTCATGCGAGAAGCGCATACGCGATTGCATACACGAGCCACGAACAATCGTTTTTTCGAATCGCTCGAAATTTAATCGATCGAATCGAGGAATGGATCAAATACTTTTTTCTTTCGAAAACTGAGTTCGAAAACAATTACCGATGATCGATTAAAAATGCGAGACGAAACGAGTGTATATAGCGAATATGAGTGTACATATATATATATATATTTTATAATATATTCCTTTCGATAAAATAATCGTTATTGCGAATAATTTCGAGAGATACGTTACGTCGAAGATATGAAAAATATGTTAAACATATTTGACAATGTTAGAACACGTTTACACGAAACACAATTCCACCAGTAATCCTTGAACTTTGCTCCGAATCGATCGAAGACGCGATTCCTTAATTGGCCCGTGGCAACGCACAAACCCATCGATTAACGGAACGCGATTAAATCGAACGAACGTCTAAAGAGCTCGTGGCCACGGGATCGATTTGTCCATACCGAAATAACCTCGAATTAAACTGTCAACGTCCACTTTCGACGATCGATCGATATTATCACTCGATGTCGTGCAACTCGTGCACGTGGTTGCGCACGCGTCCCACGTGTAGCGGCGCTCCAGATTTAATGCGCGATGACGAAACGCGAACGCGAACGCGAACGCGAAAAAAGCGGTCAACTTTTTGTCTCGATGGTTCGGTCGATGTTGAAGATCGAACAAAGTTATCGAAGGGACGCGTACACACGTGTGTACGTGTGCGATCCGTACGATGCTCGGATCCATTAAAAAACCATTACGGACAAGCAATTTCCGCGTGGCATTTCTTCTATCCGAATCAACTGGTAAACAGTTATTTTCCTAAAGGCGTAGGAATAACCGCGCGCGCTCGTTCCCGAGCAACAATTAGACATTTAAACACGGCGACCGCGTCGCATAAATCTCAATAAAACGTACGATAACGATTGCTTACTCACGTGGTAGCGAACCGCAGCAAGAAACTAATGATTCACGCGAGAACGCAACAGCACCTCCTCTTCACTGTACACGGATGTTAACAGCGATCTCCATCGTCTCATCGGTGTATCATCAAGGCGTACACCTGTTGACCATCGGCCAAGGTATGTCTCTCTCTCCCCCTCTCCCACCCTCTCGATCACAAATCACCACAAATTTCACGTGCAACACAAACCAACACTGATCGATTTTCTATTAATACGGCACGAAGCACAATTACGCGTCATTGTCGGGGAACGGTGCGTGTCGAACTAAACGCTCCTTCGAAATATTGCGTCTTTGAAACACGAGGGGGGGAAATATCAACACGGTTAATCCACCGATATATACACACGGAGAAATAATCCGTACACGTAAATAAAACGTATTCGTTCGATTCTACGAACTTTTCGTTCGTACGCCGTTTCGAAACAAAACAAAACAAATGGAGCGCGAACGCACGATTATTATTATAATTTCGAACGATCTTTCGCTTTATCCCGTAACAAAAGCGTTATTGATTATTCGCCGATAGATTTCGACGAGGTTTTATACGACGCATAAAATTAATAAGCGGAGGAGAATCACGTGCACCGAGAGGGAAACACGACGACGCACAGATTCCGGTCGGTCGGTCGGTCGGTGTGATCACCGACACGTATCCTCCCAAAACACGTTCGTCTCGGCCTTGAGTCGCACCAGTATATAGAAAGAAAAAAACTGGAAACGAAATCCGTTCCTCCGATCGATCCGCGCTTTCCGATCGCGTTATCGCGCCGTTATCCGTCCAACTAAAACGCGAACGAGAAGCGCACGATCGATGGCTGACTTGCGACGTTGGAACACCACACGCCGGTTATCCGTGGACGGACGCCGCCACGAGATTCGATAAATCCGACACACCGAGCGGAGAGCTAACGCACGGAGAGCGACGGACGGAAACGAAGCACACACCGAATGCCAGCAGAGAGAACGTACGTACGTACGTACGTACGTACGAACGAACGAACGAACGAACGAACGGACGAACGAACGAACGAACGAACGAACGAACAGGCGAGAGCCTGGCTGCCTCGTTCAGTGAACAGCCCGCGGCCCCCACGTTGTTTGTCTCGCGAGTGGCCTGTTTACATGTTGACTCTCTGTTTACGCGTTTCGTATCCCCCCTCTGTGCCCGCCGCCACCTAACCGCCTCCGATCCGCCACCCACCACCCGCCGCCGCCGCCGCCGTCTTCCCGCCACTGTCCTCCCGCCGTGCCGCTCTAACCCGTACGTCACCTATCGCGCGCTTTGTCCTTTTCTCTGTTAGGCTTGGTGGAGTGGCGACGAGGCAAGTGAGTCGGAGCACAGCTCCGCCGAATAAAGCCGAGTTTACACTGACCGGCTACGAACCACGAGTACGAACGCCTCTTTCGATTCGACTTGGTGATCACGCGTCCTACGCGCTCCATCTTTTTTCCACGATTTTTCGAGATCCCATTTGTGACGTTTTCCTATCGTTTTCCTCGCGGGTGAAGGAGGATACGATTTTTCTTCCGAGAGATTTATCGCCACGATTGTTATTTGATAATCTTGCGATTTTTTTTTATTCGAAATTATTCGAAAGTGAAAAATTCAAATTAGGCAATTAGGTATCTCTTTAGAGGTTCGACGCGATGCGATCCTTTTGAAGCAGTAGGTGGTAATCGAGCGAAGAAGAAGCATCCTGCGGATGATACGAGTGGCTCTGTTGGCTTATTATCAACCGGTCACGTGAACACGTGTACGCGCCAGTATAAAAATTGCACGCAGACGAGTCGCGGTATCGAAGAAGCAACGCGCGTCATTATCAATTTAATGGTGCGCTTTTATCCGTTTATTTATCGTTTCTATACCTAATATCCGAGAATGCCTGCCGATATATAAATAGGATAGCCTCCACGACTTCGTTTTCACGGATATCACGGACTACAACTAATTGAAATTACGCGAACACGCGGTTATCGAATCGCGATGTTTTAATTAGATTTTCCTTCCATCCATCCATTCCCTTCTCCCCCACCCTTTTTACAATCCACCCGCGCCGAGTCTTTTCTTCGTCGATTCTCGAAAACACCTTATCTCTAAGACTTTGCAACGACTTTGTTAACTCGTTTCCCGATTAGATCATCGTAAAATTCCCGCTACGTGGTTGTATATCATTTAAAAGAGACGGAATATATTGTTTATTCGACGTGCACAAGGCTGCAAGTTATCCAAACAGGCTGACAACATGTTCACGATTATTATCGTTGAATCATCCCGTTCATCGTGCTCGAAGCGGATCGCGGTTTGAAAAATATCCAGACAAAAGCGAGCGTTGGAAATCGAGCCTTACCAACCGCCCACGAGCAACCGTGCACCATCGACTCTTTCATTCCTCCGTGGATAAAACGTTTTCTTTCCGAACCGTTTCGCCGCCCTCCACAACTTTTCCCTCCGCGTGTCAAAGACCGCGACACGTCGACGCGAGTCAATCGCTTAATATCGTTTAATATCGGCCGTTTTCGCGTCGAGCGCTCGATTTCTTTTCACGATAAAAATTATCCATTCCTCTATTTTTAGTTTATCGATGATCATAAAACGTCCGATCGATATTTCCACCCAAATTTGTCGATACTACGTACATCGATAAATCGCGATAGAGACCGGGTGGAGAACGGGAATAGGAGTAAAAATCGGAGGATTTCCGTAGAGGAAGCTTACGAGGAAACCCTCGACGAGTGTAAATTCCACGAATGGGAACGTTATAAGAAGCAGCATGGCTATTCAAACATGTGGCCCGCGATGAGACTACGCAGGCTTCTTTCTCTCCGACCGAACGTCAATCTTCTTTTTTGTTTCCCCGTTCTCTTTTTCATTCCATCTCGATTAACGCGATGCATCATTCGAGGCATGAAACAAACTATCATACACGTCAATTTTATTTATTTACACTGCAATACGCGGAACGATTGCGACACGACTCAAAGAATCATCGACTACGATGACGAATCTGCTATGATAATAAAACGTTTATAAAATGAATCTCGTAAATAGAAAATTCTCCTTATATAGTTAAAGTTGATTCGCCTCTCTCCGCGCTATCGTTAAAATTGTCTCTCGATCGATTAACCGATTATCTTTCGAAGATAATTAATTGTAACGAGGAGAACGCGTCGAGGAAAAATTTGTAACGGAAAAAAAAAAAAAAAAAAAAAAAAAGGAAATAGCGTTGAAAAAATTTTCGAAAAGAAATCGTAGACGAGAAATCTACAAGAGTTATCACCGTTCTAATGATAATTCGACGAGAGATCATCGCAGGGTTAACGCATACTCGAATTAACTCGATTATCATGACCACACCGCTACGAGATATTTATCTTTCCCCCGATAAGCCCAAGCCGAGGTGAAACTACAACGGAGCCGATCGATTTAACCATTTATCAATTAATCTTATCGACGTGCTCGGTGTACCCATAACGAATTCCCGTTTTAATCACGTACAGCAAGCTATACTTTCGTAACGGCGGCCCTCTGTTCAACGTCTGCTTCGTTAATAGCGAGTTAATTGCATCAGGTGCAGGGGAATCCCTTTTTCCGTCACTTCTCCCGCTCAACTCCCAAAAACAAAAATATTACGAGCATCGCGATCGTTTCCTCTTCTCTCTCCAAAAGAGAAAGAGAAAGGAAAAAATAAAAGTTTTTTTTCAACGAAAGACAATGCGTGTCCACGATATTGTTCTGCTCCAGAGTCCAGAGTTTTGGCTCGAATCAATCGCTCGCCCAATATTTCGTCGAAAATACGTTTCTTACTCTCATATGAATCATAAATCGGTGCTTCGCGAACAACCGGTATGGGTTACACGTGTGCTGGGAAACGGCCGAGATACGGCGGGATATAAACGAGCATTTATTATCCGGGAAGCGGTTACACTCGTCTTATCAATTCCAACCATTTGATTTTTTTTTTTTATCGTTACCGCGTTGGGCCTTGCAACTCTTGCGCAATCTTATTATCACCCGTAGAAACGTTTAACTCTCCGGTAATTGCATTCTTCGCGTTAACAAACGATACTTTCATTTCCTTTTTTTTCTTTTTTCTTTTTTGCCCCACCTCCGTTTCAAACTTGTCTCGATAATAAAGATTCGTACCAACTATCTCCAAAAAACCTCGCCTTCTTCTTCTCGTAAAACACGTCGAATTGTAATTCATACATGGGATGGATGGATGGAGGGGAGGGGAGGGGATCTTCGAGCGTTGGTTCGAGCGTTCGCGAAGAAAGCGTGACAACGTGGGGATAGCGTGGACACGCGGCTCGTGGATAGCTCGTATATCGCGTTACTACCCGCCGGACTTAGGCACAGTCGCCGGGGGACGAGTTTAGGGGAGGGGAGGGGAGTAAATCGTGGCGTAAACGGGCCGGTATATGGACCGGTGGGATTTCGAATTTAGGAATTGGCGCGAGCGAGCGAGTGAGAGTCCGTAGATAAGGTAATCCGGACCTCGAAAACTCTCTCAGATTCGGAAACCAACCCCGACGCCGCAGAAACTGTGTACCTGCGGGGAGCGCGGGAGGGGAGGGGTTGGGTCTCGGTCAGTTTAATGCCAACTTCATGCCGAATATCGAAAGTGGTTTCTCGCCGTGGTAACGGTAACGGGCCGGCTGCCGTGTTACACGATCGAATTGGGAAGCAATAAACAGATGTTAAAGGAACGAGCATCGTGTCGAACCGGGTAAATCGATTATCTCTCGATTTGTCTCGCGGGGGAATGCACGCTCGTCGAAACTGGCAGCTGGTTCAAACGAGGAGTTGAACGAGGAGAAGAGATGGCGAAGGAGAGAAGAGAAGGATACGCACGTAGAGGAAAAGTGTAAAAAGGTGTGAAAGGTTCGAACGAGGCATCATCAAGGGTATTAAAAGGCTCGTTCGATTATTCCTCTTTTTCTATCTTTTTATTTTTCTTTCTTTTTTTTTTTTTTTTTTCACTCGAAATTACTTTGGACAGGAGGCTTGGAGAAATATCGTCGAGATTGATAAATTAAAAAGAAAAGAGACGGGGAGGGGGGGAAAAAAAAAGAAAAGAAAAAGAGAAGAGTTTAAAATAAGGTGGTGGATCACGGATAGGCTGATTGATCGACGCTCCTACCAGAAGTCAGATATCGAAGAGGCGAACAACTTTTCCCATTATCGTCAATATGCAGGCTGAAGCTTTGGTTTCACGTTCGAGGGCGTTACGGCATCGATTCTATGGTAAAAGGAAACCGGTTAAATCGCGTCGACGACCTTTATTGCCGTCTTAAAGCAGTTAAGTTAATCGGCATCAGCATAAGAAAACGGAAGGGGCTGCGAACTTGACGCGGCAGGAATCGAATCGCCTTTCCTTGTATTTAGAGTTCTAGACAAAAACATTAACATAAATCACGGGGGGAGGGGGGGGGGAAGACGAGGAGAGAATGAGAAAGAGGGAGGAAGGAAGGAGAAAGGGAAGGGAAGGGAAGGAAAGGAAAGATCTAGCAAGATCGAACGTTTATTCCGATTCCCTTCGAGCGTGTACCCTTACGCCACACTTTACAGCTCCATCGAGCTCCGTCCTCCGTTTCCTTACCACCCGCAATTAGTGCCTCGAAAACTTACGAACCATTTATTTTCCGGATACAAAGAGAAAGTCTGAATTAAACTGCCAGTTATACGAGAATATTGGACGTATAAAACGGGACGTATATATCGGCTGGATGTTTGACTTTAAAAATGGATACGCGTATCGCGAAGCTATTAAAAGCGGGCAGAAGGGGGGAAAGAAGTTGACAAGGAAGCGGTCAGGAAAGAGTTGTTCCGTTCCAGGCAGGGTATGTATACGCGTGAGAATGCGCAAAAGGAGAGGGGAAAAGGTGCCACTTAACTCCACCCCCATCCCCCCCCAGTTTTCATTCCCGCAGCTTGCGTTACGCCACCGACAACCCTCCACCTCAACTCTTTCACTTTTAGCGGGAATTCGATGAATTGCCAGTCGCTACGGCCGATAAATAATGCATTTTCTGTTTGCCCCCGGTAAAAGGGTCCACCCTTAACCGATCCACCCTCCGCGCCAACCCTAAATTTTAGAACGACTTTGGTCGAAGGCGATGGTCGAGGGCCAACGATTTGAAACGAAACGATCGAGAATCGATACAATTTTTTCCTTGACCGTCGCTCGGGGAAAACTGAAATGGAGAAATGTCTTTCCTTCTTCCACGATTTTTCTCCGCACGAGATCTCGCAACCGAGATTATTATCGAGGGGAACGAAGAGGAATAAAAAATAATATATGGACAAAGGAGGTATTTGAAACGAAGCTTCTCGTTCGTAAGGAATAACGCGGAAGAGAATATCGAAATAACAGTAACATCGCGAACTATACATTGTCCGTAATTTAAGCAAGCGGAACAGAACTGCTTAATTGCGAGTAATAGATAGCTGCTTGCAAGACGACCACTCTCCAACGATTCTCTCTCCAATTCAATTGGCCACGGAACGAATTAATAATCCTTATTGTACCCTTTCGCCCTTTTCTCGAAACCTCGTTTCGATCGATGGTAAAGTAGCCATAAATACCTCGTTTTCCCAAACGTTTCGATATTTATCGAAACTCGATCAGGCGTAAGAAATTTCCTCGAGAAGGAGGAGGAGGAGGAGGATTGCTCCGAGGATTGCTTTTTTTTATCGTAAATCCAGAAGAAAGGGAAGGACAAAAGGGATGAAAGGAAAGAAGGGAGAGCAACGACTTATCGCGGCAATAATTAATGCTCGGTACCGAACTTCCGAGACTTCTTTTACTCGACTAAAACACAAATTGCTTGTTTAATATATTATTAATTGGCAATTTCCGACTGCTTTATAACGCGTTGCCCCTTATTCGTGCCCGGCGCGTAATTCCACCCCCTCCCCCTCCTGTTTCCAAAGAAAATACAATATCTTGGACAAACGCAACAGGATTGAATCTCGAATCGTGAAATCGCGAAATTCGAAGCTCGACCGAAAATCAACGCCGTCATTAATCACGCGCAATCAACGGTGTATCGACCGATCGATAACCGACCCCTTCTCCCTCTCTCATTTTCTTCATCATCCCCCTCCCCAAACGAACGAAGGAAGGACGAGCGAGGAGGAAAGAAGGAAGGAAACTTTCTTATTAACACGATCAATCAAATCGCCACGAATTTAAAGCATTTTTCACGATTTTCCGGATTTCTGGGCGAGGAGAGTGGAGAGGGGAGGGGGAGAGGGAGAAGAAAAATCCAACCAACCGGCGAGGAACGGTTAGGGATAAACTTTTCGCCGATCGATACGGGATTAAGAAGTGGTCTCCTCCACCGGCTAATTACGAAAGTGCGATCGCTCGTTGGAAATAATCGAGCCGTCGATTTCGTCTCGATTCGAGAACGAAGATAATACGACTCCATACGACCGTGATCCGTTGAAGAAAAAAAAAAAAAAAAAAAAAAAAAAAGGAAAGGAAAAAAAAAACAGTCAAGACGTCATTGTTCGTCATTCTACGTACGAATTCTTGGATTAAAAATCCATTCCTTTAATTTGAACGGGATCGAGAGGAAACTACCCTCTGGAGGAGAGATTTTAATTGTTTACCAAATATCAGAGGGGTTACCGCAGGGGAACACCGACTAAAAGGGAAAGAACTCGAGAAAAGTTTCTCAACTCGTAAAAGTCTTGAGAACGGGAATGAACCGCTTATACCCATTGTTTACTGTCTTCCTGTCGAGCAACCCCCTGGCAATTTTTTTCCAGAACGTATATATATATATATATATATATCTGCCATTCCTCGAACGTCATAATCGTCGTTCATTAACTTTCGAGCTTTAATAGGAAACAGTATGGGGAGGGGAAACGTTAGAATCGAATCACCTCTCGACCGGTCTCGATACAACGGTCCGACTTTTATCTTTTACGAGGGTCGCGCCAAGGAGGACGTAACGCCGTGAAAATTGCTCAATAAACTTAATTTAAGTATCCAAGCCGATGCTTCTATAACGACATACTAATCATATTCCAACCCTCGAAGCGAAGTTACCGCGTGGGGAGCTCATTTATGAACGGATGTATAAAAAAAAAAAATAAGTATCCTTTCTTCTCCATTATTATCCAATGAAATTGACGCTCCTCGAGTTTTATTAAGCTCGTGTTTCGTTTCTTCATACGAAACGATTAAATTCGTGTACGAGCAATTCGTTTCGATAAACGAATATATATATATGCCGCGTTAGAAATCGAGGCAAATAATTCAGGAAAAGGTTGATGCATGATCGAATAATTCATCGGTGTGTAATGTGACGGTTCTACCAGTTGTTATATCGCATTATGACACGGGCAGACGTGGCTTCATTTAAATATCATAAACCAAATGAAAGCGCGGCAAATGTCTGGCACGACTTCTGAAACGTCCATTCCCTCCGACTCTCGACTTAATATTTAACACCTGTGACGATCCAAGCCACGTTGCGGATCCCATGGCCCACCACGTAACCAAGTCTTATTTTCCATCCCATTGTGTATGAATGCGCGGATATGTATTTTGCGCATTATCAATCGAGAAACGGGGAAAAAGAAATTGATTGCCCTCGTTAATTTTTCAACGAATGTTAACAAGCGGCGGGGGAATTAGATGGGCCGTAATTGCGGAACGATCAAGAAAGCGATAAGACGGTAAATAATTCATCGGTTATTCGAGCGGAGAAAGAAATTTTAATAATTTAAACGATCCGCATCGAAATATTTAATATAATAAAGTCGAAGAAAAATTCAATTTAGATCGTATTTTAACTTTCACCGGGACTTTCTTCGATTAAAGTATTTTCCGACTGATAAAACGAGAAAATTCGAGATTCATATATATATATATAGCAAAAGTGGCACGAGGCAAAACAATGTTGCTATACTTTCACCGGTGTAAAGATAAAATACAAAGTAAAGAGAAATTCCTCGTACCGATTCGAACGGGTCAAAGAACTCTACGGCCACGTCTAAAATACTGATCACAACTGCCGTTCACTCTCGTCCCCGTACCTTAAACGGATTATCCGACGAAATAGTTTACGAACGAACGCCAACCGAGAATCGGTATCGACACATTGTATCGTATCGCTGTAGAATTCCACACGCGAATACGGGAGGCAGCCTCGATCATCGATTTCTCCCCTCTCTCTTTCTCTCTCTCTTTCTTCCTCTCTCTCCCTCCCTCCCTCCCCCTGTTGTACGAGTTAATTGGCCCGTAATCAGGTAAATAACGGAACAAGCGAGATAAGCTGGATCTGGCTAAAGGCAAGAACACTCTCCGCCTGTTAAGATTCTGGTTACGTAACCACGTCTCTGGTCGTAAGTGATAGGCTACTAGCGTACGACGAATCTTCGTATAATTCAGGCGTTTGATAAAGATCGTTACGTGTAATTTAGAAAAAAAAAAAAAGAAAAAGAGAAGGAAGGAAACCAGTCTCTAGGAACAGGCTATCCCGCAATTTTCCACCCATTATCGTATTCGACTTTCGCTTTAATTATTGTTCGACAATATCCCAATGGACAAGATATCTCGACCGCGTAACAGGCGAGATAATGGAAAGCGCAAGTAGGTAACTCCCTCCATCGCGCATTATCGATACGAGCGAATAATACGCTCGTTATAATCTTTCGCCCAAGCGACGAAGGAAGGCGAGTTTCGATCGAAGGAAGAGATCGACGGAGAGATCGACAGAGAGAGAGAGAGAGAGAGAGAGAGAGAGGGAGAGGGAGAGAGAGAATTCAATTACGGTAGCATCATCGTCTGAAAAGAAGCGAGAGTGTAACGAGCGTGTGTACGCGAGGATACATGCTCCGTTACCATCTTGCGCGGAAATGGTATTGCATAAGGTGAATAGAAAATAATCACGTTCACGAGTGTCCTCGTTGGACACGACGCGATATACACGCCTTTGTATCGGTGTGTACACACGCCTAAAATCATTTCTCCTCCCCTTAGAAAAAGTCTTTGGATATCTCTGGAACGAACGGTAGTATCCAGATGCCAATGAATTTCCTAGCCCTGAATTTCCTGGTCCAGGGAGACCAATCACCGCTCATCGTGCACGACACACGCGAAGAACACTCCTTTCCCGACACGGTCCGGTAACGTTTAACTTTGCCGCATCGTTTTAACCGTATAGAGAAGCGGCTGATGAGGGGGGCTCTCAGCATCAATTCACCGTGTGCAGAGGCACAATCATTGAGGGCAAAGTCATCGGGGAAAAATAATTACAATCGGTCGCCTAGTAAGCGCTCGCGTACTCCACCAATTCCCACGTCGCCGTTCCTCTCTCTCTCTCTCTCTCTCTCTCTCTCTCTCTCTCTCTCTCCTCCTCCTCCTCCCCTTCCCTCGCCCTTCCTATCGCCCTGAGCTGGAAGCTCGAAACCCCTAAGTCAACCCGTATCCCGGAACCACTTCACATATTCGCGGTTCGACGATCCTGTACAAAATCCTAGCCGTCGTTATACTTGGTGCCCTTTATTATTACTTTTTTATAACGACGCGTCAAAGGTTCGAACCATACGTACGCTCCAACATGTCGATCGGCGAACAACAATACTAACGACATACTACTCTCTGTTCTCACGCGATATATATATATATATATAATTCCGCGCCCTTTTCGAACAACCACGTGTGTATTCGATTCAAGATCGAACCGTCACGACTCGCGACGTATTCGAATATAATCGGATACGTGGCGACGTATCCACGCGATACCTTCTCTCTCTCTAGCTCTCTCTCTCTCTCTCTCGTGTGTAATTCGTTACGTATAATATAATGACTGCACTAATGACTCCGCGAAGGCAGACGAAGCCTCTGCCATTGTGATATAATCGTATTTGTATACGGCGTAGCCACGAAAAAAAAAAAAAAAAGAAAAAAAAAGGTTGGAGGCGCGGACATCGAAAACGGGGCGGGGGGAAGGGAAGAAAGAAAAAAGAAAAAAAATGATACGTACACACCGCGCGCATTATATACACTCGCGTCTAGAATGCTTTTCTAAGCGCGCTGCTGCCAGCCTCTCTCGATTAAATTGCACCATGCTATCGTGGTAGCGGCCACTTAGAGAGATAGGAGAACGTTTCCATTACCGGCGCACGCATTTCAATGAAGCGGAGAAGGAAAGGCGGAGAGAAGTTGGAGAACCGAGAGAACAGGCCGGCTTAAGGTGGCAGGAGGAAGAAGGCTTATGTCCAATGTTCTCTCCAACTCGCTAAGCGGTTAAGGAGGCTGATCTATAAATAGGCAGCTGAACAGAGAGCGCGGAGAGAGCGGAGTAACACCAAAAAACGGGGATCGGGATGATCGGGGCCAAGAAACCCTGCACCCCTCGAGACTCGAATCTAGAGAGCCCGAAATCGATCAATTTCCAACAACGCGGATCCAACGATCCAACGAGTGGGAACGAATCCATCCGCTTAAGAGATGCAATATTTTTTCATCCCACAGGTCGGTACGGGTAATAATCATCCGTGATAGGAAACGGATAGTCGAAGGCTCTCGACTAAGTCTTGTCGCGAATGAACTTTATCGCGCGATAAACTCAACGTAAGAGGCCCCCCTCCTCCCCCTCCCACTTTATCCGGAAACGCGATCTCCGGGTATATATTCCCCGGTAATACGCGTAACGTACTAATTGCGGGAAGGGGACGTAAATGTAAACTTCAATAGAATCAGTTTATCCGTGGCGCATCGGTAGCCTCTCCAGTATTCGGGCTCGTTAAGATCATTAACCCTAATGGTATTCCCAACACGTACCGCGTAAACTTTAGGGCGACTCGTACCGACCGACCAACTTCCGGGAAGATTTTCTTCGCCCCGCGACTCCCTATCTTCTTAACCAGCCTCTCTTCCCTCTCTTCTCTTTTCCTCGTCTCGTTTCCCCCCCCCCCCTTTCTTCCACGGATCCGGGGAGGAACTCTTTCCTCGCGTTAGTATCGGACCGTATCATAAAACGTGCATGTCGATGACCATGCTCGTAGCAGTAGAGCTCGCGTGTCCACATAACGGCGCGCACTTCGCCGAGTTCTATTCTAGATTCGTAACTATTAATACCGATGTCCGCGAGAAGGGGGTGAGCAACTTCTTGGCCAACGTTGACCATTTCCACTCTCTCATCAATGGGGGTACGTTCAAACGTACGGGCGAGCATGAATTTATCAACGTACGGGAGGGAAGGGGGAGGAGGAGGAGGAGGAGGAGGAGATCGGGTTGGGACGCGCATCGCCTAAATTTATTCGCGGGATGGATTATACGCGGCGAGCGTTTGTACCGTGTTGTTTTCCCCGCGAATTAAGGCCTAAGCTTATCGCGGGCTAATTAGTTTCCTCGTAGCCGCGGTTTAATGAGACACGGAACGACGTACGGACGATGGTCCGAGTACGTATCGTCCCATCTCGAGTGTGTATCCTACGTGGCCACCGTGGGACACGGAATCATGGGCGTGGAGCGCGAGCCAAGAAAAATGCAACGTAACGAGCGCATGCAGCTCGGATAGCGGACGGAAAGGAAAACACGTATGCGGAAGGTATGCGGAGAGGGAGGAAGGAAGAAAGAAAGAAGAAACGAGCACGAGCCGAGTTTCTTTCGCCCGCGTTCGTAGGTGTATATATACACGCGCGAGCAAAGAGACGTTGCTCGAGTTATTTAGAGCACGATTATGTACTCTCGATGATTCATATTTCAATTTTCTCTTTGCTAACTAACCGCCGATCGAAGACAAGTATGCCTCGATTGCCCTAATCATGTGATCCTCAGCGCGGGTATGCGTTATCTTATCTTCCCTTGTACACACACACACACACACACACACACACACACACACGCACGCAGAGGGGAACGAGTCGCAACGATAACGCTGCAATTCGTTTAACGCGCTCGCATGAATTTCTGCGAGGAGAAAATTGTTCGCTCGCTCTCCTTCCTGCTCGTGACGTGGAGATATGAAAAAGACGGAGCGAGGCAACGGATTCGGCATTCTTCCGCGTGAATAACGCGAAGAGGGAAAAATAGAAGCGACTATGAGAAGCATAAATTTTCCGGGCGCGTGAAATCTTTGAAAAAAGAAACTACCCGGACCCGAAAAAGAAAGTTCAAAGGAACGAGCGTTGAACTTAGGCGCGCGGCGGTGGCAAATTTTTCATTATCTTGCGCCATAATCTATTTACAGAAAAGATTTAAAGCTGGGACGTGCGGTGCTCCCGGTCTGGGGTTACTGAATTCATTATTCCTTTAAAAATATTAACTTTACTAACTCTACCATTTCTTCTCTCTCTCTCTCTCTCTCTCTCTCTCTCTCTTCCATTTTTTTTTTGCTCGAAGCAGAGGGAGAGAGAAAGAAATACAAACCCACGCGGAAGAACGATAAAACTTCGCGACTCCTTTTCAACATACTCCTCCCTTCTCTCCCGCTCCCTCTCCCTTCCGCCTTTTTGAAACGCGCAATTAATTAAACAACGTTATTTCGTTACTTTCCTAGATAAGGTTACCCCCGGCAAGTTTCGGGTTGCGCAATTATAGACAACGATATTTCAGCGATATATCTTTGGAAACGTCTTGCTCTAAGAGCAATAATTAACCGAATTAAATAATTGCCGTTGCACTATACTTCCAAGTCATATTTCAAGCACGATACATGTTTGGAGGTATACGTCGCTACCGCTGTCGCAATTAAATTTACGCGAATCTAAGAATAACCATCGTTTGAAATAGAATCTTGTTGTCATTGGTTCACTAGCCGATATTCTAATCTCGAAGGGATTAAATGGAAGCGCGGATCGATCTCCATCGATTCGAACCCATTTAAACCGTTCGAAATCGGGATCGCGATCCGATCTCGAGCATTCTCGTAACGCAACGTAACGTAACGTAATCGTAACAGTGATGTGTCTGTTACGATTTATTTCCAGGTAATATTGGGGAACGGCGACGAAAAATTTACATTTTCCTCTGAAAATTAATTTACCGGAAAGACACGCGCGTACGACTGTTCGCCCCGATAGGACGTGTAAAATTAGAGTTTTTGCCTGGTTACCTCCGCCGCGATATCAAGTGGCCCGATCGCGTAAATAAATGAACCGATGAGAGCCAGCTACATACCAATCCTTAGTACACTTGGCTACTGACTATACTTGAAACTTCCGTGACCGCGAGGCAAAATATATACCAAAGTCGCCCAGGAATGGAGCAAAGTGCAAATGCGTCTGCTAGAGGGACGAACGGTAAATCTGTCTCATCGTTTGGCACGGTCGTGTTCACCACCTCGAATGAATTATTTACTTATCAATTATTAAGCGGAGTCGTCGTGTACCGCTTAAAGATTTATACCGGCGAGAAATTGTCTCTGCATTTTCACGCTCCTCGTTTCATAACCAGGTACCGATATTTATGACATTAGACCACCGATTTCAAGGTTGCCATTAACCCGAATATAAATAATTTTACAATATCCATATCCCATCCGGTCTCCTTTGATCCGTCCGTAGATCGTTTATCGTTTAAACGGCTTTCGAAAATAATTAAAACCTTCTTCTTCTTCTTCTTCTTCTCCTCCTTCGTTCCGTTCTTCGCTCCAACTGATACTGCTCCGATGCAACGACGAGCTCGAGCTCGTATTCATTCTCGGTTAATTATTTGTTGTCGAGACCTCGAGAGGTTGGAGAGAAAATCGAGGTGACGTGGTATACCTAGGGTATAATGGGCACAAGCGCGAATTCTTTGTCCAAACTTCCCGGAATAGGAGGAAAATGGAGCAAAGTCGGACGACGCAACACGGAGAGTCACAAGTAATAGCGGGCATCGTACACAGGCGAGCGGTAAATCCATCGCGTCGTTCGGTATGTAAATCGCTTATCGCTTCGAGTGGTCCACTCGGTATAATTAGGTGGGTAGGTAGGTAGCTAGGTAAGTAAGTATAGGTAGATAGGAATGGCATGATGCGCGCCGACATGTATCCACACATCTAATAGGCGAGGAGGACGAGAGCAACCTCGCGGAATTAGGCTCTTCCGTTGTTTCTATTACAAAATAGACGGCACGATATTGCGGGGCATCAACGACGCAGCTAATCTCTACTTCTTTTTCGCCGCGTGATACTGCTATCGTTAACGATATATATATATATATATCTTCATCTCGATGGATAGACAAGTAAAGAAGAGGAGGAGATGAATCCACGCGCGAAATTTCTTACGAAACGATCGAAATGCGCAGTAAAATGGCCGATGATCAACAAGATCGTAAACACATCTGGATCGAATCGAGATGGACACGATACGCGGAGCAGCGTTGAGAAATCGGAGGGAAACGAATCGAACGCGGCTCCGTGATTCGGGATATTTTCCTAGGATCGATCGGACGAAAATAATCGGCAAAGTTGAGACGCGATCCATAACAACGAAACAAGAAACGAAAAATTGTGGCGAAAAACGGGCGGTGGAAGGAGCGTGGACGTGGTGTGGGTGTGCGAGCGCGCATCGTCGTTGAATCGTAACCTCGCGCGGTGGTCTGAAAATTGGCACGGAAGAGGGCATCGTCGTCGTTCTAAATTATTCTCTTAAAATGCATCCTCAATAATTTAATACGCGGGCCGAGCACGGGCCGGACGAATTTATCGCGTAAATAACACCACGGTACTTCGAACAAGCAGATATCATTAATCCCGTTGGTGTTTGCCCCCGGGTGGACGAGTTAACACGCTCGCCCCATCCCGTTTCTGGCGATCCGTCGCGATAAAAGCCAACAAATCATCGCATCCAAGATGTATCCGTAACCATTAATCCGCGGCTGCATCCTATCCACCTACTTAACGGCACTGGGTGAGTGCAACGAATGTCATCCTCTGCAGCCCCATGCATCGTCGTTCCGCGATGATGCGGGCCGTGATGTCACGTGACCGACAGGAAGCTACCAATCGTCTTGCGCGATTATCCCGGTCACCCTCTTTTCCCCCGCGTCGCGCATCGGTGCAGCGTGCACGTGCGTGTACTCATGCGGCCGAGAGTATCCGTGTGCGTCAACCAGGGCATCAGGGACAGCGTTAAATAGGATTCGCGAGCGAGCGGCGCACGGCTCGTGCAAGAGGAGACCGCTCAGATGCGCTCGTCTCCGCTTCCATCGTGTACCCGTGCACGCGCGCGCGCGCGCACACACGCGTACGGGGCAGAACCTTGTGAACCTCTGAGAACGAGCGAATTTATAATACGAGTGAAATACGCGTCGCGTACGCGCGGCGACGCGACGAGACGAGACGAGACGCGGCGCGACCAACGTGGAGAGTCGCGACCGGTAAACCGCGCTACACATTATCATAAATGCCCGTCCCACGCGTAAATCTGTTTCGCAAATTGCGCGAGTGGGATTATGTCATCTTCCTACACCTCTCTTTCTATCGCTCCTCGTGCCCCTCCGCGGATCGGATGGATGGAAACGAGCCGTCCTTCGACGCTCTTCCATCTTCTGGCGTGCCGTCGTTGCTTCTGCTTCTGGTTCTGGTTTCCTTCTGGACGTTGGTGGAGGAACCATACCGCGCGTATAATCCGGTTATATTTTATTCGCGTAGTAGAGGCTTTCTTCTTTCTCTCCTCGTAAGATTGCGCGCGTTCGCGCGCCAAATGACGCGGAGATCGATGCGACGGTCGTTAAGGTGTCAGAGACAGAGGAGTTCGCGAAAAGGAATGAGAAAAAGGAATCGTTCGGCAGAGTCAGAAATGCGAAATTGCATACGATTGCCACATGTTTGGCGACGATTGTGAAATCTCTGAGAGACGAGGCAAGTAAATAAACGGTTGGTTGTATAATGAGCGCATGGGACACTTATCTCCGGTAAAACAATATTGTGCAAACAATAGTGGTCTCAGATAAGAAGCTGATGCGAAGAGTGGAAATAAGAGGTTCCACTCCGCGGACTTGGCCGGGTCCACTGAAAATTATTATTATTTTTTTCTCTCGGCGATCCGATCGTCGTTCCAACGGTCGATCGTGTTTTCGACGTTAATCGTCTCTCGCGTATCTCTCTCGTTACTCTACATCGGGTATATCCGTTGATCGGTCGTGATAAGGAGGATTGGAGAATTACAATTGGAACACTAACCTTCTCGGCTCTGTCGGCTCACAAATTAGGAATTTTTATGCCGCCCTCGCGCCATCCAATGAAGAAACACATTTGTAGTTGTTGCACGATCGAACTTGTGAATACGGGGACGTGGAACATAAGAAAGCCAAGAAAATCCAGTTTTGCGAAAATGTTTCGGAAGCGAGCAGGTGGAAAGCGGTTTTTTTTTCCCTCTCCTCTCGCCCACTTTTCTTCTTCGTTCTTCCTCGGATCCCTATCGACACACGCGTTCGGCTTCGAACGAGACGGACACTCGCGACGGGGAAAAAATAGTGGTTAGAAGACGTCGGCTGCGCGCGCGATAAATTATATCGGCCAGCGACTAATTTGGAAAGAGGAGAAGAGGAGAAACGGGAACGCGTATCGTCCACTGTCTTCCCTAGACTCGTTCGATCTCTTTCAACGACGGGCAGACGGTGTCGCCGAACTGATAAGACCACACTGGCTGCGAGGAATTTAAACCGAACTGCGTGGGTATCGCGAGAATTATGTTTCTCCGATTGAATGCAACGATGCCGATACTGCCACCTCCGGCACGTCGAAAAAGGAATTTTACAACCTGTCTCCTCTCTCGCTAAACGCTCGAAACGATCCGCGCGAGTAGAAAGTTCCGACGAAAGCGATCGCGACGTGATCGCGGGGAAACCAACTATCGAAATATTCGGGCTCGGACGGCAAGGGAACGATAAGAAACGATTCGTCAGAGAAGAAGGCGGAACGAGATGGATCGAAGAGGTTTCTTAGCCCGTTTCGATCGAGTGGTGTAAACACTGTGTGGTGTAGTTCGACGATCCACCTCGACCAATCGAAACCGAGACAGATAAGAGAGTTTAGGTTGCAATAATTTTTCCAGAGAGTCGGTAGTTATTTATTCCAGCGTGCTGAACGTACGCGCTTATCAGCTCGCTCGAAGATGATATCGCCACCCGTCTGGCTCGGTGACATGGTTCTACGCTTCATAAGTACACATGTATCGTTGTTTTTCAGCGCAACGTAAGCAAAAGGAAACGTGTTATCGATTCCGTCGATCGTTCTCTCTTCTTCTTTTTTTCCTTTTTCTTTTTTTTTTTTTCTTTTAACGAGACAAGAAGAAAAAAAAAATATAGAAGAAATCAGGATCCCCTTCTTCTATGGAAGAATCTATCCATCCGTAGAAGGTTTCGCGAATAAGTTGCGTTCTAAAAAAACGCTTGGTCGGACCAATCGTCAATAGACGATTCGAGGAAGAAAGAGTTAACAGATTCGAAATGAGTCTGCCGTTATAAATACACTTCCACGCGAAAACAAGTCTTCGTTAGCTTTGACTCGTTTAAATTAGATTCGAGTACTCTGGATGGTGTTGCGTAACCATCCGTTCTTGTAACGCTTGTTACGCGTTAACGTAAACGCTTTTCCCTAAATCGAGCAAGCGATGTACGAATCCTTGTAATTAGGAGAAAAATTTCGACGATTTTCCAACGAGTTGAACGCCCGATGGAACTCGTTTCTCAAACCGTCGTCGTTCTAAATTTTTATTAGCGAAGACGTCGTAGTTGGCGTTTCAACTGGAAGAGGGAGAGCGAGAGAGAGAGAGAGAGAGAGAGAGAGAGAGAGAAAAACTCTCCTGGCAACCGGTTTAACCGATACAAAATACCGTCGTAGTTAAAACCTCTTCTGGCGCCATCAATGGGGGTAAAGTTTTTTTTTAAAAGAAACTCGTCCACTTGACGAGGAATAAAGGTGATTCGACTAGCGAGGAATATTCGTCCTTTAAATACGAGGACGACGTCGAAGTTGCGTCGTTTCGTCTCGAATAGGCGAAGTTGGATGGAATGATTATCGCGGGAAAATATCGGAGCGAGGAAGGAGGAGAGAACGGAGGGGGGAAATGGAAGCGATCGGTTCACAACGATAAAGAAGCATCCGCGTAGAAACGATGAGGCTCTCCACACTCGAGTGGGTGACGTTTGCGTGTGCATCAACAACGCAGGACTGGAACACCTATGTGCAACCGCGTACATGCTGCGCCTGTTTGCGAATCCCCTCTTTGTGTCCCTCATCCTTCACGCGCGAGCTTTCGTCGCGATCCTCGTTGTGTACGAATCCGCGCGGTAATTGATTCATGATAGAACCGCGAATTCAAACAAGACCGATCTACATTTTGATACGCCGTCGCTCGCAGTTCGCTACGAGGATCGCTACGATGTCCCTCTATTATGTCACCAACGTTGTTGCGTACGAGATACATCGTAACCAACGCGCCACGGTCTGGTCATGATCGGACTCTTTTCACTGCCGCGACAAGGTGACCAAGTTTTCCCGCCCGTTCACACCGCGGCCAAGAACGGGAATTACGAGTCTTTTGTTGTTCTCACTCTTATTGTTCAATGATCGTGCACGTGTCCTCGATTTTATGCAAGATGCGTGCAATATGCGACAAGTTTTTTTCTTTTTTTCTTTTTCTTCTTCTTCTTCTCTGTCGCTGTCTCCCTCTCTCTCTCTCTCTCTCTCTCTCTCTCTCTCTCTCTCTCTCTCTCTCTCTCTCTCTCTCCTCGTAAACCACGGTATATCGCGTTACGTATTACGCTTAATATTGCATTTAATATTCGCTCCTGTTTTCCCGTTTCTCTTTTCGCGTGCTTCCATCGAGAAAAGAAAAAAGGAAACTTTGTCGTTACGAAACTTATCGCGCGCGAGTACCACACCCTATATTTTAATTTCGTTAAGACGCGATCGCATGATGCGCGCTCGCGTCGATTAGAAAAACTTTCCGTTTCTACGCCGTCGGTTTTTCTTTTTTTTCAAAGCTTCGTTTCAAACGTTCGATTCGAACGTTGAACAATTGAACGTGGACGGATTCACAATTTCAACGATTTTTCGATCGATCGTATTCTGTGAAACGTGTATTTTGTTCTCAGGGAAGGATTATAATTCGAGCATAGCGACGATGGAAAGTCAGGATGCCGAGAGAGGATACGATACGAATTACAAGACAGACGATTATTGCGGTTTATATCTGGGCAACGCATCAACCGTCCCCCTTTGTGTACAAATCTGCGTAATAATTGATACGCGATGGGATCACGAGCTCAAACGCGAATGGGTTTTAATACGGCGGTCGCTCTCAATGTCCAGCATCGTACGGAATCTCTATTATTGTAGCGGAGGAGTGAGGAGAGCGAGCTGCAAACGAGGTTGCAACGGGTAACGCGACCAATGCAGAACCGAGTGGATAATGATCGGCTTTTTTTTTTTTTTTTTTACCCCATCCCCCCGCGAATCGCTCCTCGGTGTCCCATAGGGAACGCGAAACGCGGCTCTTCGTACGCCGCGATTCTTCTACTTTCGTCCTCCTGAACAATGACGTCGATGGAGGAAATCTCTCTCCTCTCTCTCTTTTTTCACGAGAAGAAACTATACGCGACGCTTTAGCAAAGGATAGAAATCGGAGAGGAGAGTAATTCTAACGATGATTATCTTAACAATTTTCGCAACGATTTTCGCAAAAAAAAAAAGACACGTACGTACGAAAATAGTCTCCCGCGAATAAAAGAATCGTTAAAAAGAAAAAAGTAGATTGATAAATCTGCGAAAAAGAGAAGGGGAGGGAGAAAAGTTTGACAAGTGGCAATGTCAACGTCACCCTTCGACCCAAATTAACCGGTTAACGTCGGAACGGATCCAAACATATTCGATTTGATAGCCTTATCGCGATATTATTCATGATGCAGCGGGATATCTGGGAAATTGTCGTCGAGGCGACGCCATGATCTTGTTATAACGAGTCGCCGTGCAAACCGTCGGTACATCACAATCGGTGGATGATAATTTAATGTAACGACGCGCGTTAGTGCGCCGATCGCAAATGAACGGCCGCCGGCGTTCCCGTGTTAACGCGCCTACGAGAACAGCCGTGGGGGGCATATTTGACACGGAGCAGTCATGGATCGGCAAATCATCGAATCATCGGCGGTACTCGACAACGTAACAAGTCAACAGGCGGTCGTTATGTATATTGACGTATACTTGCCGCAGTTGCGGCGTCGATGCCTGTTTCTATTGACAAATACCCGTCGCGGGGGCGATGATGCATTGCCGTACACGCGCTATCGGAATGACATGGAATGCGTATTATCGCGACAAAATGAACCAACCTCTAGGAATTCGAATCGCCCCGCGTCGATATCGGTTGCATCGATACCACCATAACTACGCCATACCGCCTCCTCCACGCGTCGCGATTCCATCATTTTCAACAAACAATTTACAAGCATCGTCTTAATCCGAGGATCGGTCGACTCTTTATCTTTCCGTTCGACGATTCCACGTTTTCCTTTTCTTTCTTTTAATGGCGATACGGCCAAGTTGCTCGTTGAAACGAGGACGAAGAAGATACGCGTATTTCCTCCACGTATCTTGGAGACCGATGTTAAATTTAACCGGTGCCTTTGTCGAGATAAATTGCATCGAATCATCTGCCAAGCCTTTGAATATCAATGGGAGGAGAGAGAGAGAGAGAGAGAGAGAGAAGGTGCGCGGATTTTGAGGAAAGGAAATTGTAAATTCGCGATGAAGACGTTAGCTGCGCCCCGCTGGTGTTCGCTGCGTCGCACCCGCGCGTGGTACGGAATGAAAAAAAAGGAAAATAATAAAAAAAAAAAAAAAAGAAAAAAAAGAAAAAGAAGAAAAAGAAAAACGCGCGGTCGCGACGAATCGAAGAATCGAGAGAGAGAACAATGCGGAGTGGCGTTGAAGTGGCTGTGACGGATGATAGGCGGCACGAGGATCGGTAGGTAGATCGCGAAAGTGGCGGAGAAGCAGTCACGATACACAACGTGTAACAATGGAACCAATATCTGTAGAAAGGTGGTGCTCGTAACGTGCACACTCGACGCGTTGGAAACAAATGTCGTACCTATGCGTGACAACCCTTATTGCGGCAAGGGGATGGTGTGTTTGTGAGCTGCGTGTTTATTGCTCGACCTGGCAATAATAACTGGTTATTATTCATTACTCTGTTCGGCGCACGGTGTTCGAAACGCACGAATGTTGCAGTCAACTACACTACGCTGGCGAGAATCACTCTTTTTCCTCTCCTTTTTCCCCTCTTCTTCTTTCTTTTTCCTTCCTTTATTTTTTTTCTTTTTGTCTCGATTCCTCTCGAGCCGTCGAGGACACGACGATTCGTGAAATATCGCGCTACGACTCTTTCCCCCCTTCGACGGGGAGGGGAAAAAAGCGACGCGTTATAAACTACCGGAGAATTTACGCTACGCGAGACGATGAAGAATCCGTTGAACCTTTTGGAAACATTATCAGACGTGTTATTGATTCGTCCCTATCCGAACCGTTACTCCTTCTGTCCGTAAACTCGAAATGATCGATGGCTTCGTATCTTCGTTCCAAACCTTTGTCGTTGTTGTTCCATCGTTACCTACGATTCGCATCGTCGATGATCGCGACAAGAATGCATTACAAGATATCCTTCTCCCGGTGTAACGGAGACGAGAGAGCAGAAGAAGAAAGAAATATATATACTATATACATATACATATATATATATATAAAGATTCGCGTCGCAAACCTGGAGCATGAATAAAGCAACGGGCAAAGGTGTGGTTCCCAGGCGTCCACAGTAGGAAATCGCTCACTGGGGAAGAAAGATGGAGAACAGAAGCCAGGAGCGAACCAAGACGTGATTAATATAAAAGTGGGCGGAGCTTGGTCTGGCCGGAAGTAGCCGAAGAGGGATGCTGTGCCGTGCCAAGCAAGCGCGAAAACGGGGGTTATAGTGGCACAACTGTGTTGGTACACTGTACCGTATGTATCTTCATCCTATGCGGCTGCATACATGCCCGCTGCCCCCTGCTGTATACGTACACGCGTACGAACGCATGCATGTATGTCTGAACTGTCTGGTGGAAGAAGAGGTGAGAAGATGGGCGAGCACGAGGAGCGTGGTGGCGTGGGGGATGACGATGGTGAGATGTATCATCGATGCGATTGACAAGCGACACGACCTTTGCCCGATCTGCACGATTTCGTCGAAGCAACGAGGAAGGCGTGACGAGGAGGATCGGTGCCAAGTGGTAATCGCCTCGCTCGATCGCGCACTGGACACTACGAAATAACACCGTCGAATCCATCGAGACACCGTGGACCACCGTCGGACGATCCTCGACACTTTTCTTACAATTTCTAACGTCCTCATCATCGCGTTGTCGTCGTCTTCCTCCTCGCTTCGCGCAGACCTTCTCTCCCTAGACCTTTCCTACCGATCGTCGGACAACGTTTCAACACGTTGGGCTGTCGGTGAACGGCTTTGAATTTTGACGAAATCTTTGGTCAGCCAAGAAGGAAGCAGAAGCGGATGGGTGCAACCTTGGAGGAGCGTTAGAAAAGGAAAAAGGAGAGAGAGAGAGAGAAAGGAAGAGAGAGAGAAGAGAGAGAGAGAGAGAGAGAGAGAGAGAAGCGGGGTGGGTTAGTTGATTGGCGAATATGGGATCGAAGGGAACCGGGCGATCCACAGGGGTTTCGGAGACGCGGGGTGCAAGGGTTGATGCGCGGGGGTGGCCAACCCCACCTACTTCTTTAACGCCCCCAAGTAGGGTAGGACCGCCTCCGTCTCTGCGTTGTTCCACCTACTACACCCCGGGACTTCTGCAGTCTCATACCTACGCCACCCATACCTACACACCATCATCCTCCCATAGCTTCGTCTACTCCCATTCAGTATATCCTTCTGAGAAAAATCACCTCTATTCCCAGGTAACGCGAAGCGTTCTTCGATTGAAGCGTAACTACCATTGACAAACGAATGTACCAAGCTGGATGCCATAGCGGATGTTTCGTTGGATAAATTTGAAGAGATTAGAATGGAATTAATAGATCGATCGATTGCTTTTTACGATTCAAACGTTACTCTAACGTTGCTCTCTGTTGCATTTCCTTTTCTTCTTCTTCTTCTTCTTCTTCTTCTTCTTCTTCTTTTCCATTTCGTTTCATTTTCGTTTTTTGGAGTTTGTTAGAAACAAACGGATCGAAATAGGACAGGATGTTAATCGCGAAATAGATTGGGTTGAAGTTGAAATAATTGAGCCAATAACGCGATAATTCGTGTTATATCGTATCGTATCTTTCGAATCTCCAGGCAGCGTCAAAATAGGCTTATTACTGCCAAGATTATTTTTAGGAAAAATGCGTTTTGCGGGAAAGATTTCTGTACTAAGGCAGGTACGCATTTAGTTACTCGAGCGTAGTTAATCTTGGAACTGTGTAGCGAGATTTATTTGACCAACCATTCTGCTTGTCCGGTGCACCTATTTGTCTTGTCACGATCGTTAAAGTGTCATTTCCACGAATATCGTCCGGCCCGCTCAACATAAGATCAATCAGAAAATCTCAAAGCAACGAGTCATTTATCTATATTATAACGAGACGCGTCCACCATCTATAAACCGTCTCTAAACGACAAAATACGTATAACTCTAAACTTGGCTTCATTCGAAATGCCATCATCTCTCGCGATTACGGCGTTACTCGCGTGGCTCGCGCTCGCGCTTGCACGTAATCGTAACGGAATAACGATCGATAACGCGTTTGGCAAAATCGATCGTTCTTTTGCCAAATGTTGAATACCATCGATTTCCATCCACTCTGTTTTCGTGACGACCCAATTCCAGCCGGGAGGGCCGAGGAATCGCGTTGCTTTTCGTTAAAAATGCAACGATAATTTCAAGTTATTTTCATGCATTTTCGTGCAGATTCTATTCTAGCTAACGGTTAAGTAATAAATATCGTTCGATGGATCGTGGATCCACAATCGCGAAACGACAACGTCATCTTTTCGCGAAAAATCTGATTCGCGATTGCCTATGATGCTATGTGTCTATCCCCCGCGGAGACGGTAAATTCTGTCGTGACAGAACGAAACAATTCGAAACAAAGGGCGAGGAGGGGGGGAGGGGATCAAGGGTGGAAACAAAAGCGGCACGCACACCGATGAAAGGAAGGAAGCGATAGATGGCAAATGATTGGAAAAAAACTGAACAACAGTGTCTGGTAACGACAGCGTGCAAAAGGACTGCATGGCACGTGGCGATCATCATTGAGTAAGAGCAACGCAAGGGACGGTGAATGAAGCAAGCGGCAAAGAATGACGAGACAAAGAGACTAAGAGATTTAAACGAAGAAAGAGAAGGAGAAGAGAGAGAGAAAGCGAATGAGAGAGAAAGATGCGGCCATACTACGCGATCATTGACACAGACACGGACACGGTTAGGCAGGCGGTCAGGCAGGTGAGGCAGGTGAGGCAGGTCGGTCAATCAGGCATCGGGTGTCATAAGCAGTGCAGTGAAGACGGAACTAGTGTTGCAGGGGTGAAGTAAGGTCTCTCTACCTGGACGGGTCTCCAGCGTGGTTCCAGCATGTCCCGTTTCCTCCTCGTCGTCGTCGTCGTCTCGCTCGTGACTGTCGCTCGTTGCTCCGTCCTTCTCTTGGTAAAATTATTTTCCGAAGAAACGAAACGAAGACACAAGACCCGTTTCCCGTTTCTCCTCTATCTTCCACGATCTTCGTCCTGGCAATTCGTACTTTTCCTCCCTGTCCGTCTTCTCCCGCCCACCCCCTCTCGTTCCTCTGTCCTTCTGCCACCTCTCTACCTTTCTCTCCACCTCCCCCTTCCTTCGTCTCGCTCCTCCACTTCCTCCCCCCTTTCTCTTCTCTTTTTCTCCTTCGTTCCTCTCCTTCCCTCTCTTTCTCTTTCTCCCTCTCCCTCTCTCTATCTTTCTTTCTCTCTTTTTCTTCCTTTCCTCCGGCTTCCTATTTCTCTATTCGAATCTATCTATCCGAGTGCTCTTTCTCTCCCTCCGCGATGTACTCGTTGGACACCTCCGCGTGGGCCGCGCCACGTGTCTCTCTCTCTCTTTCTCTCTCTCTCTCTCTCTCTATCTCCTTGGGGGAGAGAAGAACGATGCCGATTTTCTCTCGGTCACGATGGTACGGTATGCTCTCTCTGGCCGGGACGTGAGCGCGACAATGCAGCGAGAGAACCGAGATAGATTACCACGATATCTGTCTATTTGTCGGGCCGAAAGGAAAGGGTGATACGTATCCGCGCGTTATCCTCGTAAGTAAGCGGTTCGTGGTATTTTTTGAAAACGAGGGTTGAATTATTATGGTGGTCGTGGTGTTGCAGTAGTGGTGTGGTAGTAGTGACGGTAATAGTAGCGGTAGAAGTAATAGTAACAGTAATAGTAGCAGTAGTAGTAGTAATAGTAGTAATAATAGTAGTGGTGGTGGTGGTGGTGGTGGTGGTGGTGGTGGTGGTAGTAGTCGTGGTGGTGGTGGTGATGGTGGTGGTAACGACGGAAGGCGCCCTCTCTCGCAATCGGAGCTGACCAGCGTCGTGTTCGTCCACGTCCTCGGTCTTTATCCTCGTCGTCGTCGTCGTCGACGCAGGAAACGTGCGCTGAACCGTGCGGAATTGAGAGTGTGGTTTAAAGAAAAAGGGGTACCGCGCGCCGGTAGCTGCCGTCGCGACTGTGCGACGCTCGGCACCGCTTGGCCGCGAAACCCTACGGCCGCACCGAACACGCGGCTACTGAGTCGGCGCACTCACTCGGCCTCCCTCTGTCTCCATCCCTCCCTAGTCGTTTCGTTGCCTCCTCGTTCCACCTTCCGCACCAACCTATACCTCGCTCCTCGTTCCTCGTTGTATCCCCGTTTCTCTCGGACACGCTTCGCCCGCGAAGCCTCGCTGCTACTTCTACGTACCTACCTTCCTTCTGCCTTCTCGTGTGTCTGTCGTTCTTTTCTCCGTGTCTCTCTCTCTCTCTCTCTCTCTTTCTTTCCCTCCTCTTTTTCGCCGCTCCGTCTTCTTCCTTTCTCTCTCTCTGTCTCTTCTTCTCTCGCTCGTTGTCACCCGCGTCTTCTTAGATATTCCTTCGCTTCCACCACCTCCTCCTCCTTCGTAAATACGCTTTTGGTTTGAACGTACCGCCGCCGCCGCCGCCGCCACAGTTTCTCTGCAGGGCAAAAATTCGGAGAAGCTTGAATTTTGTATCACTCGGAGCAACGCCGGGTGTCTTGTCCCGGAGGCGACGCCATCGAGAATACCGGTAATTAGATAATCGAATAATAATGGCACGTGTAGGTTTCCGCGATATCGTTCGTAATAAACGATAGATGGTAATCTCTCGTTTATAAGCGACAGACAGTTGTCGGTTAAGATATGGGCGAGAGTTGACGCGGCTCGACGTAGCAGTTATTGTTATCGATTCGGCCTACTAGTCCTAAGACCACGCTAAAGCCGACGACCCATCCCGATGCATTCGTCGCACACCGTACAGCAATTTATCATCGTCGCGCGCGAGTGGTCTCCGGATAATCATCAATTCGTAATACCTTTCGTTCATTCATGATGTTTAAAAAGCGCGCGCGATACACCGTGGAAATTGCACAATATCCTTCGTTACGTTTTTCATATCTAAATATACGCGAGTTTTTTTTTTTCCTTTTTCCTTTTATAATTTATCTTTTTTCTTCTCTTCTTTTTTTCCTCTTCTCTTTTTATTTATAACTCGTTACCGCGAAACAGTTCGTCCTTTGACATTTAAATAATCTTCGTTGCCCCGGGCTACGAGTAATTTCGATACACGGATTTCGATGGACGGGGAATGAGAGATGCACAGACAGATGGGACACGCGATGGACGGAAGAGTAAGCGGATAGACACGTTGCTGCGAACGTTAAAGGTTAGCGGGGAAAGTTGTAGCGAACAGTGACACGTATCGAAGAAAGGAACGTATGGTAACGCAAGATTGAAACTGTCATGCTTGTAATCGGGGGCGATAGCGAACGATGGGGGTGGAGGACAATGTGGTGGAAAACGGGTCGCGGGAAGGAAGGGTGGGAAGGGACTTCGGCTAGTTTGTCGTTGTTTGTTGTTTGTTGTTGTTGTTGTTGTTTGTTGTTTGTTGTTGCTCGTCTCGTTTCTCGACGAGGAACCGAACCGAGCGCACAATGCCGAGTGCACAGTTACCGTATTGATAAGAAGCTTCAATGGCGGTGAAGAAGAAAGAGCGATACCGAGAGGGATGCGGACAAAGAGAATGCAAAAGCGCGCATACGCGAACACCGATGAGATACCGGGAAACGTAACTTTCGTTTGCCCGATAAAAATCCTCTCGGTCTTTTCGAGACATCGTCGAGATCCGTTTCGATTCGACAATTATAATTAGAAGAACTCTTTTGATCGCTTTTTCGGTGTCGATAATAATTACGCCGCTGTCACGAGCAGGGATTCGTTTAAATCGCGTGATAAATAAGAGGACGGATGAATCGTTAATCGGGAGGAAAATAATAGCCGTCGAAGAGTAATATCCGGAAAATGCGACAAAACAGGAGACTATGCAAAGGGACATCGTTATCGCTTAAAAGCTCCGATATTCGGCGAAATATCGCACAAACACCGTCATTCTGATGAAAAGATTGTCAATAACCTCTAACACCTGTTGCACAGTTTAGCGACGGATTTTATTCTCACGCGTGGGCTATATTCATTTATTGGCTCGCGGATTTCATGGGTCACACATCGTTCACGTCGATGCACAACGGCATAAACGGTTAATGCGGTTCATTCGCACAGTAATAAAACTACATTCGGTGAAAATTTCTGATAAAATTATATCGGCCGCGATAAATTTCATCGAATTATCGCAGTTTAATTGTTATCCATTTATTAATCGTACGCAATGTTGAAAGAAAAAAAAAAAAAAAGCTATCAACGAGAACGTTCGTACAATCTGTTTATCAAACTTAAACTACCAGATTGAGAGAGGGAAAAAAAAAAAAAAAAAAAAAATGAAAGAACGATTTAAGTATCGTATACCGCCTCTTCTCGTTCGTTATTAAATGCAAGCGTGCTCCAAGAATATTAAGGTCTACGATTATCATTGCAGCGGTGCAATTTCCTGGTCAAGCGCAAAAAAAAAAAAAAAAAAAAAAAAAAAAGTTTTCAACGAGCCTAGTAGAAAGATCATGGTGTTCAACCCTCGATCTATCCAGGTTGCGTGGGAGGTGCATTTCGTAGTGTTGTTGATTTTTGCATAATTTATCAAGGTTGTTTGGTTAAGCGAGCCGTTAGGGTGAGTCGCAGGGGTTGTCGAGCTTGGGGATTGCGCGATGGGGCGACAATTTCAGACACCCTTCGCCAAGATGATTAGCATCCGCTTCAGGGACGTACTTATTTCCGATCTTCCTACTTATTTTTCTCAATTTTTTCTGTTGTTATTTCATCGTTGAAGAAATATATATATATATATACATACATATATATGCACGACGAAGAAGAATCGTATTAAAGAATAACGTGTAATTTTCCCGTATCAATCGACTCGGTTACAATCTCGTTCCGACTCTACGTTGTCCGACCATGAACACCCGAATCTATTTACATACGCTCGATATTATTTGAAGGCACGCGCGACGAAGAGAAATTTGACTAACGCGATGGAATGGAAGATAGAGGAAACGGCAAATTGATTAAAAAAGATAAATCGAATGGAAAGAATCTCGATTTAGGACGGCCCTGGACACGTAAGCAGGCATATCGCGAGTACACGACGGAGTTGTTGAGGATGGGAATGGGTGGACGCAGGGTCGGTACACAGAACGAAGGGGTTGCGAGGAGCGAAGGGGTGTCCAGTGGTGGTAGCGGGGAATGGGACAGCGAGGAGCGGTAGGGGGTCGAAGGGGACAAAACCCCGTTCTATACTATACTACTCTACAATAGTTGTTTACCAGAGTCATACTGATCGATACTCAGTGTTTGCTATCACAGGGAACCATGCATGCCGGGCGCTACTTGCCCAACACCAAAAGTAAACACCCACCCCCGTCCGCTATCACCCCAACAACACTCCCACCGTTCCTCCACCGACTGGTTAGCGGCGAATTCTCGCTCGCACGTGCTATCGTCTCTCCTCCCTCCCTCTCTCTCTCTCTCTCTCTCTCTCTCTCTCTCACTCTTCCAATCTCTCTTAGCGTCCCAACCGATCTTCCCGTGGAATGCATAGACATTCGGTTTGCGTGTTGCACGGTTCATGCATACGTACGTACGATCATAAGTGCAAATGTACATTTCGTACATCGATAACGGAAGACCTCGTACACTGTCCACCTTGGGATCGACGATTCGATCTGCCGGTAAACCAATTGTTAACATATTGATTCTAACGTTCCGTCTTAGGGATTCGAATCGAGCGAAGGGGTTCGCATCGGACGAATGCGAACGTTCAAGGAGGAATTTTTACACCAATTTCACATGGGTGTGAACGCGTGTATCGCATCCTTGTGTCCGTGTGGCGGCTTTCCACGTGTTCAACCATCCCCGTTCACGATATAAACCCGCAGGAACGCGTTGGGGGTTGTCTCTGAACGATGATGGCTAGGTCCAGGTCGTTTCACCTCGTGCATTTGCATAATAGGGGCCTCCGATACTCCGCGTGTCCGAGAACGCGGCACCGGGGGAAATAAGGGCGTTAAATGGTGTGGTAGGGGGGAGGGGAGGGAAAAAATTGTACGCGTCGTAAGATTTTTCGGCGAGCACGGAGATTTTGACGCGACGGTGAACAATGTCGTTAGCGCGGGAGTAACGGGGTATACATAATCATTTCGTGGAGCGAGTATTTGCATAATACGAGAACGAGAATAAGGTTTGCTCATTGTACGGAAGTATGGAATTATCAGTGGTAACGAAGTAATTAACGATATCGTTGGTTATTTTTTCCGTATCTTTCTTCCTCGTCGATTCGCCCTCGATCGATTCTCGCGACAAGACAAGAGTGTTGGCGCGATAACTCGTTATGGTAAACGGCATTCCGAGTAATGATTTTAATACAGAGTCCCGCGAAGAGAGGGTGAGACGCGGCAAAAGCCGGAAAGTCGCCGCAAATCCTGCGCAGAAGGGAACAGAATAGGGAGACCGGTAAACAAACAGTGAAAATAATATAATTTACAGAGGATTAGGAATGGTCGGAACGGTGCAAGGGAGGAAGGGTAGAAAAGGGGCGGAAAAGGGTTTCGGTGCACAGAATAACTGTTTCTGGTTATAATTGATATCCTGGCAAAGCTCTATAATCCCTCCCAGCCGAGCCACCACCCTCTTGAAAGTCGAAACCGACTACGGCAAAAGGTGGAGACCCCAAAACCGCACCACGTTTGGTCATGCTTCTATTTACGGAACATTTTCATAATGGTTTATTTCCGCTAATGTCAGCCGACCAATGGAAAAGACCGTATTTTCTCTACAAATTTCACGGGCAGCCCGTTCCTACGTTCATTTCGATTTATCCCGTGAAGACGAAACTGCAAAATACGTTATTTCATCGTCCAACTTGTTTCAACTTGCGGGTTGCGGGTTTACATGGCCCATTTAGTCCCCGAACTCCCTCCCCTCGACATTTTTCTATGACGTATCGTGTTTTTCCGTAATAAAGCACACGGATTTATCATCGTGGAATTTTATTCATTATTTCAATTTATCCGCACAAAGGATTTCCACGAATCGACCCGACGTCTCTCTTCAAAAAGGGAAGCTGGTCTCGTGTGTTTCAACGTTCGTTTCCGGCATTGAAAATTGCTGATCGAATTAACAAAAACGACGAGAAACGCGGAGGGGGGAAAAAAACATAAAAAAAGAAAAAAAAAAAAAGAAAACGCGGAAAGAAATGCCAACTATAAAAATGAGCAGTAACGAAGTGTAGACGGAAGAGGAGCGTGGAGAAACGGGCGAGAGCGGTGAAAGGAAGAGAGAAATGTAATATCTAGCGAGCACGTAATTATGATTCCATTGAAAAGTTCGCTGGACCGGCCCTTCGCGGACGCATTAATGCGGCTGACCGTCTCTCTCCAATTATAAAAGTCTTCGAACAATGGAAACCGCGAATACCGACATCGGGATGAACGCATGCACGAGCGGGTAAATAATACTCGCATCTGTCCACCTCCGTTTTTCAACGTTTGTTCTTCCGCCCGCCATCCGGATGTCTGTCTCGCTGCATTTCCCTCCCAACGGGATCGCCCTCTCTCTTCTTCTCTCCGCCCCGCTTCTTTCTTCCCTGCACAAGGTTTTTTTTTTTCACAAAATGCGTAATAAGACGAATTCTAGCCATTCTAGAAGGAGCAAAGGGGGTCCAAACGTTGGCAAACGTGATGATAATCCCCCCTCCAGTCGTGCAATCTCCTTGTTTTCGAAGGAGGATGCGTAATTATCGGCCGAATTAAGGATACAATAGGGGGTCGAGGGTAGAGGCGGAGAGTCAGCTCCATTTCCATCGTGACGCGTTGACGAAGAAAAACGAAGGGGTTGACATCTAGCGAACGAACGGGAGACCAAAACGCGGATGAGAGTCGTACGAGAATGACAAATTAACGAAGCGCGGTTTTCTCGAGAACTTTCTACGAAATGGCGCGAATTTCTCCCCCTTTGCTTCGACCAACCAACGATCTAATCCTTCGACAAAACTTCGACGATGCCTTTAAAAGAGATTGATCGTCATCTCGTCACTTGTCCTCGATCTAATTCTTCCTCCCCCTCCTCCACCCAAATGAACCCCGGAGACGACGAATGAAATCTTCACGGTAAATACTTGGCCCAAGTATCGAGACATTAGTCACGTCCTTAAATGTAGATCAACCCTGTAAGGGTACCCCTCTAGAACCGAGGGGTACATTTGCGTAAAAGAAGAAAGCATTAGTAATTCACCCGACGACTTCCAGCTACGATCAACCCGATTTCCAAGGATTTCGACTTATCGAAATACCTAACACTTTGGATCGATTATTAATGAGCCGTCGATTCGAATCGAGCTCTAATCGTGTCAATTTTCAAATTCCTAAGGACACGATCTATATTGTCTCTTCGTGTCAAAAAGTTCGATGTATCCTGTCCAATTATCCACGACAAAATCGAGTAAAGATCGCGTATAAATCGTGTAGTTGAACCGATAATTCTAAAGAGTCGAAAATTTCACGGGAATATCAACTCAAGAATGAATTGCGGCTATGAAAGTGGGGAAGGGGGGGTGTCATTAGAGATCCGGAGGGGTTGCCAACCACCTCTCCAAGTCTCCTACCCTCGCTGTGCCCTTATCCGAGGGGAATTTCTAACTGATTTACGAGAAAACAAGACTGTTTAATATTTCTCTTGGTCCCCTGGCGCCACGGTTGAGACTCCTGCCTCGACGCGTGACTTTCGCGACACGTCCAAAGTCTCGTAACTTGGTTAAATCAGCGCGTTGCGATACGTTATTTTGTTATAATTATATCGTACAAGATCTCCAAGACTTTCCATATCTTTTTTTATTCTTTTTTGAACGAAGAAGAAAGAAATGAAACGCGAGAAGTCGAGAAAATTTCTTTAAAATTGTTTCATTCCGTATCGAAGTGAAGTTTGATCCATATCTCGGCAATGAAATCTCTATCGATCGTTTGTATAAATCTTTCATTTCGGATCTATTCAAAGACACCCCAATCTCGATGCTTTCAACCCTCCGTAAAGTCCTCGTGATTAAACAAGTCGCTCTTGTTTCGAACCCCGCCGTTAAATACGAACGTTAGTTCGTGAACTATTTCCTAAAAATGAAAATTTCCTTTTTTTCTAACTGTATTATTTCTAACTGTACTTTTCACGAAGTAGTTTTCATTTCATTAACAATTTTGTTCTCGTATTGAAAGAGAAAATTCATCGTATAATTACCGTTATAATTTATACAGTGATATATTTTTTTTTATTTTTATCGAAGCAAGTTTGAAAATACGCAACAAGCCTAGAGTCGAGTCGAATAAAATGCGCTTCGAAAAGTTGAAAAGAACACTGTGAAAACATCGATTATCATCAATCTAAACCATCTTTAAAAATTTGATAATTCTTAATCGCTCAGTATCAAACGTTTAAGAGAAAAATTTGCGCTTGCAATCGATATAAATAAAGTTTCTCGTTTTAGATATAGGAATCTCTTCGAGGAATTATTTATATCCATGGCGCCAAATCATTAATAAGACGTCTAACAGACTTTTAGCTTCGAAGAAACAATTGAGAAGAAGACTGCAAGAAGGACTGGCAAAAAGGATTGCAAAAGAGTGGTTCTAGAAAAACTCGCTCAAAGTTAGTAAAAATTAGAACGTTAATGAACGAAAACTTAAAGAACATTAACTCGCGTCGTAATAAAATTCGATACGAAATTATATCGTAAGAGATATATTTATAAAATAAAAAAGAAAAAAGCTTCCCTCTTGTAAGCAAATAAAATTGAGAGACGGGACGAAACAAGTTCGTGCAGTGGTATATGCCGATCTGGGTCAGACGAGGAGATGCTGCCCAATTGTCGTTTCCAAATAATTAGCCACGAGGCCAGAAATTGTCCTCGTTCAAACATTAGAATCTCCGTGCATCGATACGAGTTTTAATAATTTGAAAACGCACGGTCACACAGGGGAATTGATAATCCCACGATGAACCCTCCTAATATTTTTCTCCGCGTTTCCCGCTATTCTCTATCGGGAGAAAAATGGAGAGAGGGGGGGAAAAGGGTAATAGCGGCATAAACACCCGCGATAGCGGGCTCTCGTTATCTCGAATAAATCAAATGACTGGTATGGATGTATAAGCGGACAAAGCAACCCCCGCGGCATTTATTTTCTAGTAAACTTTCCCGAGGAGGTGTGAGCCAAGAGAGATAATAAATGCATGTACACGATACGAAGCAGCCAATATAACACCAGTGAAATTTATATAGACTCCGCACACGACTCCGTGGCCCGCGTACGTGCACAAGGGATGCTTCGTTTTATTGTGCTCTTCTGGCAGCTGCCCGCGGTAAATAGCCCGATTATAAATAACAGTAGCGGCAATATTACCCTTGCGGCACAGGGTGCACCACACCAACGTACATCTACCATCGTTCGAAACATCGACGATGCACCCTGCAACAACCGCCGATGCAATTGCAACTGATAAGAACGTTTGCCAAACGTTGCGCGCTGCTCGCGGATCCCTCTTAACGAATTCGTCGGTTTCCATCCCATCCCCGCCCCTCTCTCGGTCCAATTCGACTTCATTCACCCACACCGGCACAACACTGGGCGGTCTCCAGAGTTTTTCCCTTTAACGAACGACCGTTATAAATAATTTCGATGCTTTGTCGTATTGCGTCGGCCGAGCGTGCCGCAAAACTGGATAGGGGGTGACTTCTCCTCGTCTCTCCTTTCTTTTTCTCTTTTTTCCTCGACCGCTTCGCGCGCCAAAAGAGGGTGAACCCCCCGTTCCGGAACAGGAGAGGGGAAGGGAGGAAAGGTTCTCGAGGTTCTCGCTCATTTATTCCTTTATCTCGTTATCAAAAAGAAGAGAAAAAAAAAGAAAGAAAGAAAGAAAGAAAGAAAGATATCCCGTTAAGAAAGGATTAATTAATTAATACAATGCTCGATAATATATTTATGGCATCGACACGGCCACCCGTCCGCGTACCATGGCCGGTGTATTTCATCGAAATTGTTTGATCTAGCTCGCTAGCTACGTTTCGCGGGAATTTATGAAGGTGTGCAATACAGTTTATTGAAAATTATGTGGATCCCAGTTCCGCGAGCGAAAAAAAAAAAAAAAAAGAAAAAAAAAAGAAAAAAAGAGAGAAACAACCAGATAGCTATTCTAATAATCGTGTGTACCGCACTTATAATTCATGGAAGCAAAAGCGCGGCTCAAAGCACAATGCATATACTTGGCCGCGCGATAAATAACCGTTGGCTGTATGAATCATCGCAATTTATATTTCGCCCGGCTATTTTTATCGTTCGGTATATTATTTTTTATACGCCAGAGTATAAACCCCCATAAATCTTTTCTAATTAAAGGATTTAACGTAGGATGTGCGGGGGGAGGGACGAGAGGAGAGAAAGAATAGAGCGCGAATAGAGAGCGAATAATTCGGGCGAAAGTAGCGAAAGGTGACGGGAAAGAACAATAAGTGGTTAAAACCGAGCGAGGCAAGACGAGGAAGAAAGACAGAGGCGGCGAAGATAGAAGCGAAATTAGCCCAGGGGGACTTCTTAACAACTGGTGGAGGATAGTAGGGGGTGGGTGGCTTTTACACGCGGCTCTAACCACCCTTACGAGATACAATCCACCCCCTTATGCCTCGCTAACTCTGTCGAATTTGTAGTTAAGGTTGTAAACGTAAACCTGGGAATTCACCCCCGCTAAGATTCACCCGCCTCACCGTTCCGCGCTTTCTCATTCCAACCCTTTTCCATCCTTCTTCGCGCTCGCCAAGTATATGTATGTACGCGTATACGCGACACTGCTACGCAAATGTTAGACTATGTTTGCAAACCCTCTCGTACGTAACACGCGCCTCGTCCTTCTACAACCCTGAGTATATGTACCTCCCACATCTTACAACCTCCCTCCGTGGATAACGAGCACGATGTAAATCCTCTCCTATCTTCTCTCACTCTCTCTCGACATTCCTCTTCCCGCAATAACTTTTCGAACACGCGAAATTATCCAAGGGCGATGCACGCGGGAATATTTTCTCCTGCTGGGAAAACACGTGTTCCTTGTGTGCTCGATTCGTTAATCCGTAAGAGAGGACGACGACGACGACGACGACGACGACGACGACGACGATTCCGACACGTGCTCACACCTTTAGGAAAAATCTACGTACAAACTAGCAAAGAGAGAGCCGGATGGGTTATACTCGCCATCGCTGAGTATATCGAATCCGCAGTGGAAACGTGCTCGGGAAATGGTTGCGGATATTGGCCATAGATATATTTCTGAGGGAGCAAAAGGGAGCGCGTTGGAACATAAAAAGATCGGCTCGCCTTATAGCAAACGGCAAACCACCCACTCACCCCCATCCCCCTCCGCCACCGGCGTTCACAACCACCCTCCGATTTATGGAGCATTCTGTACATTCGATATTTTCTATTGTCGATCGCCCCTATTTGTCTTATTTATGTTTCTTTTAGGGACCACCCTCGGTCACCCTCCGCCGTTTCTGCCTTGGCTTGGCCGCCGTCCACCCCCT
Source organism: Apis laboriosa (assembly GCF_014066325.1). Lineage (NCBI taxonomy): Eukaryota > Metazoa > Arthropoda > Insecta > Hymenoptera > Apidae > Apis > Apis laboriosa. The sequence goes on from NW_025223257.1 coordinate 1,498,392, forward strand.
TCCCTCCCCGGCCAAGTATCGCGTCCACTCTCGTGCGAAATTCACCCCCTACGGATACGGAAGGTCCGGACCGGCCACTGGATATTCCCAAGGATTTGCTCGCGATGCAAACGCGCCGCTATATTAAAACGATATATTTCGGGGAGGCGTAGAAAATTAAATACGAGGAGGGGAGGGCGTTTAACGCGATGTTCGAATAATTTTGAACGACCAGTATTTTCCTTTTCGAGAGAATATGAGGGGGAAGAGAGAAGGAAACAAACAAGCGTAAAAATGCAATGTGTCACCATATGATGATGGTGATGGTGATGGTGGTGATGGTGTCGCCGAATTGACGATGATCCGGCACATTTTGTACAAAGGATACAAAAGGGGCAAAGCTATTTTCTGCATAAATGGATAAGCGTATTTTATACTTGATGTACCGTGAAAATTGAAAATACCAGAGGAGGGGAAGAAACTAATATAATAAGTTATCAAGGAGCCGAGACTCTTTAGCTCTCGTGAAGACAAAACAATTGGAGGGAAAACGAACGAGCGTCTTACTACGAAATCCAGCTCAGCCGATAGTGTCTTCTTCCTGTACGGTGTACACGATTTGTCTTCGGCTAGTTTAGACTCGGTGTTAATACGAGAATAAACAGCGAGGTAAGATCCCTCTTGGCTTAACGCGTCTCTCCTTGAGTAAGCCCGGTTAAGACTAGAGGGAGGTTCGAGATTCGAGGTTCCAGGTTTCAGCTCTGGACGGCCTCGAGGTGGAATGAGCGAGGGCTTTCTAATTAAGATCGTTAAACTGCCATGAAATTCAAATTACGTTTACTGCTGTCCTTACTTCCCTTCGCGGACCCTTTTGCGGACGATGGCGAAGCGCCGTTTCTTCGCCGGAATCTTCGGTCAGAAATTAACCGTATCTTTTTATTTTTTCCTTTTTCTTTTTTTTTTTTTTTTTTTTTAAAGTTCCTCGAACGTACGAGAAACGAGGAGGCGCGGCCTTTTCCCCATCGTGGGAAAAAAAATACGGATACGAGAATAGATAGCTCCGATATCCTCGACGATATTTATTATGTATGCACGTTGGACGAAACGAAAAGAAACGAAGCGTTTTGTCATACGCCGGTGCAAGAGATTAATCGATATCGAAATTTCAATAATACTGCAATCTGTGAGCACTTGCCAGACTAATCTGACGATATTAGCATAGATTCTCGGACGTTAGATAAGTTGGAATCTTGAAGGGTCGAGAGAGGAAGGGGGTCGAGGGACGTCTGATAACCGCCCCTTGTAAGTTAGCGTATCAGCCAGTGAGAAAGGGTAAGGAAAGGGCTGGTTTAGGGCAGCACGCGTCCCTTCTATTAAATTAACGTAAGGTAAAGGGGTGGAAACCACCTCCTCCCCCTCCTCCTCGGATACTAGGTCAACCGATTCAACCTCTGAGAATCCCAAGTGGTTCGTACATCGTCCCCCTCCCCGTGACTTCTCGCATAAGACAAATTTTCGAAATGACGAAAGAAGAAGTGACGGCGTGAAAGTTGTCCAACTGAACGGTTAACCTATACCCTCCCCCTGCCGAATTCGAGAAGTGAAGGAAATAGATAAGAGCAGGTTCCTTGCCCTTGACAAACACTGAATTTCAAGGAAGTTCTGGCTCGCTTGCACCCGCAGACGTGATGTCAGAAGCGGAGCAACTGATTAAACTATCACTCGTTATACAAACTACCCCCATAGACAAGGGGTCGGCCAGTTGAGCTCACGTTGTCCGTGAGCAAGAGGCGATCACGGGTGTCCCCCGCATAATGCGATCAAATATTATTAATCATTTATATTATTAATCATCGTTAAACGAAATCGTTTCAATTTTAGAAGGAAAGTACGTAAGATCGATCGAAGCGGCAAACGAGACACGTTCGTCGTTCGCTGGTTTTCATATTTTCACCGAGAAATATATGGATCGGACAAACACGAGGAGGATGTTTTTGAGATAAGCAAGGAGTACATCAGGGTAGTTGGGACCCGTACGAGTTCGAACGAAGAAAGGGTGTGTCGGGCGACCGTGTCCTGTCATGTTCGATAGCGATATACCTTGGGCCTCTTGGCTCCCTTAGAATTTCCTGATTCCCGTTTCTCTAATTGCATAATAGGATGCCCGCATGTAGGGAAAAGATGGGTGGTTAGTATAGACGTCGGTGATCCAAGTATGAGGGCAGCAATGGAAATACGAATCAGAAACGCTTTGCCCGTTATCTGTTACGTTATCTGATCAGAGATCGAGATCTCCCCTTTCTGCGTCGATTATATCGTCGATTGCTTCGCCTTTGTCGTTAAATTATTTCTTTTTTTTTTTTTTCTTTTCTTTTTTCGTTTAATCGCCAATTCCACCGATACCGTTTCTTTTCCGATATCGTGCAACTCGAACGCGTTATCGACACACACAGGAACCGACTTAAACGAACGAGTGACCACACACCATTGTTCCATTAACATGGTAAGAATGAGTACAGGGGAGAATGGGATGGCGATAAAGCTCTTGTACAGACAAAAGAGGAAGGTTTGTTTACGCAACGCTTTATCGTTAGAGGGTTGGTCGGATTTTCTTGTTGATCCTCCCGCTTCTTCTAATAGTGATTTTGGTTTATTTTGGTTAACAAATTAAAGTGCTTCCTTTCCACGCAGCGTAAACCTTTAAAAATTGTTCCTCTTTCGTTTCCCTCGACTCGGTAAATATTTATGGAACTTTAACTTTAAGGGAGAGAGAAAATTGGCCGGGAATATTATAAATTTCCATTATGCTGGAAATGGTTGGAGGAGGCAGAGAAACCGAGAGATCGTAGTCTTCCAAGACTTTAGTTCGCTTTAGAAACGAGACCATGTCTGTTTGCTTATTTGTCGAGACAATTAGCATCGCGTCACCTCTCGCAGATTGGAAGAACAACGGTACTCGATCGTTTCGTTTTGACGTTATTCCGCGCTGCAAACGCGCAAATTACAATTACTATAAAATACACGATGACCGAAAAGCAACCGATAAGGTCGGTTTCGAGTTGAGATCGACCTCGATCTATCCTCCTATTCCTTTTGAAATTTAAAACGTTAGGAACGATCGACGAATGAACAACTGACGAAAGAAAAGTTTCGTCCTTGTTGAAACGAAAAGGATTAAAAAATACGAGCTATTAATTCGAAGCATCTCTGTAGGTGAAATTTGTGAAGTGGTTGAGAAACGTTAAGAATAAATTGATGAGGCACCGCCGGTCTCGCGATAAGATGAATACGTTATAAGGATAGGACACTCGCCGTGTTATTAATTAACACTTCACCGAGAAAGTCCTCATCATTCTGCTTCGACATATCCCGTGTTACCAAGTAGCCCCGATAAGTGCTCGACTGATCGATATTATGGTCTCGAATGTACATGTGGTTCTAACTTCTTCGCTCGATACGTTAAAAAAAAAAAGAAAAAAGAAAAAAAAAAAATATTTTTTCACCGACAAAATTTCTAAATTTTCTCTTCGCGTTCATTTAAAGGAAAGGAAAAATATGGAGGGGGAAAAAACCGAAGAACGATCGATAATTTGAACTCGAGGTTCATCTTGTAGTTAAAGATATTTTTTTTCTTTTTTTCTTTTTTTTTTTTTCTTTTTTTTAAAGCGAGGAAGCGACTAAGACCGAGGTAACGAATGAAGTTTTTCATCGTTACGCCTATGAAAAAAGACTTGGCCCAGGAAATAAATACAAATTGTCGGATTACCGGAGACTTTTCACACCGATATGGGACCCCATGCTCTTCACGCGACAACGTTCTCCATTTTCCGAATACTCCGCATAACTTACGACAAGCCGCTTCATGAAACCCAAATGCGCCCCGGAATGTTTCCTCGGATAATAATAGGAAAAAATATATATCGAAACAAAAGGTCTAATTAGCGAAGCGAAATTTCAAGGAAAATATTTGCGAATATGTTCGGATATTTCAAATGAAATGCGAGTTATAACGTTGGTTAATTTATTCCGCCATTAATAAAGTGGACGTTTAATGGATGTTTTTGTCGTAAAATAGCCTCGAGAGAATCCGGATTTGCCTCGCGATGAAAGGCGTTAAAAGTTCCGAAAATATTGCACTCGTTTGTGAAAAAATAAAAAAGAAAAAGAAAAAGAAAAAAAGAAACAACAAAAGGAACGAGATTTCGTTCCAACTTTTATAATGAATGAGATAAAAAGCAAGAGACGTATCTAGTCAAATTTCCAGTTTATCGTTACTCGTTTACTTATCGTCCCTCGTAATTTTATCCTCAATAAAGGAGGAAGTTCGTAAACGGTTTTGTCTTATTTTCGAGAGATTCGAAGTGAATTCGATCGAGCGAAGCAAGTAAAAGATCTGTACAATTATCGGTTCATATCTCATCCAATCCTCTGGCATTCGATGTACAAAATTATTCAAATTTCCGTTTAACCTTACGAAATCTAAAATAATTATAATTCATGAATATGTTCATCGAACGTTAATCAGAATTTTAGCCATTTCTCGTTTTTGACGTCTCATGAATCGCAATGGAACCATATCAGAAAGATCTGAAAGTCAACCCAAAAGCGGATTAACCTTTTAAAATTCTTTTCTTATTTCCCAAGAAAATAAAGGTATCCTCCAGAGCGATAATTTAAATTTCGATAAAAAGTTTCTTATTAACGTTTAAAAAAAAAAAGAAGAAGAAGAAGAAGAAAGAGAGAAAAAAAAATCGCTCGGCGGTTTCGATTCGTGCTTCAAGTTGGTCGCATTTTTGAAACGTTCGAAGCATAGGCGGTGCGCAGGGTTCGAGGAGCGGGGCATGTTAATTAAATAGCCGGAAAGAGTTTACCAATAACATGCGGCGGCGTGTGACACGTGGTCTCGGCAAAAAAAAAAGTCGCCAGGGTTTTCCGACGTCCGGAAATATGCGGCACTCTCTATGGCCATGGACTTTCGATCTTTACTTTAATTAAATATTTTCCACGTGTCAGAGCGTCGCTTTAGCTTCCAACGATCCGTTGCAAGACGAGCCGCAACATTGCCACAGACCACGGGATCACCACGCTATCTTTTTTATTTTAACGATGAAAAAAAAAAAAGAAAAAATAGGTCCTTTTACACGCTCTCCCTTTTCTCGAATTAACGAAAAGTTGTTACGATGTACATCGATGCATGGAGAATTCATAGCTTTCTCGTGATACGGGAATAAAGTGGAGAAACGGATTTAACAACAAAGAAACGTAGAAGAAAAAGTATAACGGCGCTGTTAAAAAATGTACATCTTAATAGATTAATTAATATAATCTCCGACGGTGGTCTTCTGGCAGACGAACAACTTCGTCCCCCGGTATGAAAAATGAATATTGTTGAGGTTAATTATAATTGGAAGAAACCTTGAGCAAATATTTCAACTGCTAAGTCGGAGAACGAAGAAAAAGATAGAGAGAAGAGAAAGGAAGGCAGGAAGTGCTACTTTCTTTGTATCAAAACCAGAGATTTTTCATCGTCTGGCTACGCGAAGAACGTGAACTCGTTGAATCTAGTACGAGCCTCGTTTCGTTTCTTTCTTTTTTTTTTTTTTTTTTTCTCCTTCCCTTCCCTCATGCTCGTTTTATCAATTACCGTAATAATATTTTTACGCATTTTACACGGCCATTCCTTTTCAGACGAGCATACACGACGCGTACGACGTACATACGATATCTGAACGCTAATTAAACCAATTTAAACCATTCCGTCGGCTCTCTATTGTATTTCCATTAATATAAGTTGCTACGTATACTTCATTATGCGTAGAAGGAATTTCAGATTATTACATCAAAGTAAAGAGGGACGAAGGGGACAAAGGATTTTCTGAAAACTTCAACTAAACTCCACTGTCGCCTTCTTCTCAAACTTCCTCGCCACAATGCCCGGATATTAAATGTGGATGAATATTTATGAACAATAATTGTATTTATACAATGTGTCGACGCACACCCGGCCAACCAAGCCGACGCTCTAATTAAATTCATGCTAATAAGAGTACATACCGAGCGGAAAAAATAACTTTCGTTTCGACGTTTGTTTTAAAGCAAATTCGAATTTACGAATGTATAAATAAATGAACAAGCGGTAAAAAGTTCAAAACGTGAATAATAATTTCGATTTAATGCATCGGGAGGGGAAAAAAGGGGGGAAATTACGTGGCCGTAAAAACACGGAGGAGTACAAGACAATGCGTAAGTTATTTATATAACCCTGAGACGCCACCCTCGTTCATGGCAGTTAATTATACGTCTCCAAGGATATAATCAACCACTCTTTTCAAAAGTTGTTCCACTCGCTTAACGCTTAAAAGTAAGTCGATACAAACGTCCGCGGCAAAAGTAAATTAATTGTTCCAATTGTTTAAACGATTGACAAACCAACGAATTACGAATCGTACATAACTTTGCGATCGATCGATCAGGAATAATCTTATCGCTGCAACATGGAATACAACATGGAATTTTCGAGTTAATGCAAATGACGAAGACCGAACAACGAGGACAGCAACGAAGCCGGACAAACTCTGTTTTCGTATGCACAAAGGACTCGTAGTCGGCAAAGGTTTTGCCGACCATATGTGCTACAACCACCCTCAATTGCTTCACCCCTCCTAAGTTTCATTATCTCCACTGTCTGAGGAGTTTCTTCTATCACGTTTCACTGGTGCTAATAATTATACAATCCCATCACGATGTATTATATCCGAAGACAAGAAGGAAGATAGAAAAAAAAAAAAAAAAGAAAAAAAAAGCAATTAGCGTTCCTTCCCCTTTGTTTTTCATTTTCAGCATCCATTAAATAAAAAAAAAAAAAAAGGAAAGAAAGGAAAGAAAGAAGTGAATAGACCGGATAGGACGGATGACGAAAGAAGAAACAATAAGCTTCCAACCAGACAATTATCGGAACCCTTTCGTGCAGAATCATTTGAAAGTTGCACGGCTCGAAAGCCCCACGATCGCTGGAAATAATTCGAACTTTCATCAACAAAGAATCCAATCAACGGAGACAAATGTTCGAGTGGTATGGCAAAAATTAAAAAGGATAAAGAGGAAGACTCGTGAAAACTTCGGCGGGTACTCGAGGCCAAATTGACACCTACGATCCGACAGAAGAGGAGGAAGTGCCGTTGAGGTAAATTGAGGGCTCGATGGGAGGACGTCGGGGGTGGAGTGCCGGCAGTCTTCTTCGAAGGGTTGGCGAGGGTTGTTCGTAAGCAGTAGGGAGGAAGAAAAAGGAGGAAAAAAAGGAGGAGGGAAGGGGAAAGAAGGGGAGAAGAAAAAGAAAGGTGGAGGCCCATTACCGGTGAGCGTGTGTCTCGAAACTGCCTAAAGCGGATCTAAAAGAGGGTAAAAAAGAAGCGACGCTCGCATGTCTCATTGCAATCTGCAAATATTGAGAATGTTTTCCGGCATTGCGGGATTGCTGGGGTAGCGCGCGCGCGGTTTCCACACTTCCAACCAATTGCGATTATCTGACAGAGATACCACCGGGTGGATCCATCGTTTCGCTCGTATAATCCGAGTCCGCACGCGGAATTAGGTGTTCTCGTGTGTCCCGTGATACAAGGAACAAAAAAGATTAGCTAATAGCGTTTCTATCGGCCCGACTATTTCCTATCCTTATCCCCCTTTTTCCTTTTTTTATCGATTCTACATAGTTTTCGATAAAACGTATGATACCTCTTTTTTTTTAACTTGAAATTCCTTCTCTCTCTCTTTCTCTCTTTTTCTTTCTTTCCTCAAAGCGTGTACATTACGCGAGTGTTACATTACATATACATACGTAAAGTTGCAGTAACTTGTCTCTGTCAAATTTCGTTTCACACTTTCCCCTGAAAAATCTCTTACGAAGGAGAAGGGGAAGGGGATGGAGCAATTAAGATCGTAAAACGATAAGTTGGCGAGGCAAAGATACGTAATGGGACAAAAGTCACATCCTGAACCCTTCCACCGTGTTCATACCCTCGACTGATCTCGGTACGCCGTCATTACGCCTGGTATCGGGCATGTCCGTCACCGTAAAGAAGAACAATTAAAATATGACAATCGTTAGATTTAATTATCGGGACAAAGGGCAGCGGGTAACCCTCCGATTGTCGGGCAAGACTGCTGCGCGCAGCTGAAAACTTGAAAGACATTTAAAAGCGCGGCTAAAGGGATGGAAGGGTGGCGGCTCGCCTTCTCACGCCTGATTTCGCCGCCATCCGACTCGAGCTCGCTCTTTTCGCCAAGATATTATTAAGTACAGGGCATAACAATCAAAGAACGAATCTTCCGAATCATTTATAACAGGCGTTATGGTAATAACAATTATCGCGACGACCTCTTATCCACGTTGGAAGATTCTTCTCGAGAAGAAGTTCTTGTCCCTTCGAGAACATCCAGCTTGCGGAAAAAGAAGAAGAAGAAAAGAAAGAATCTGATATTTATGATGCTGTCATTATATCTTTGCCTCGCTCTTTTGCTGCACCATCGATCCGCTTAATCGCGACACGAGGATGGAAATAGGTCCTCCTTCCACCATACTATAATTATTTCAGTCGGTATCGAGGACCAGCTGTGTCATTCTCGTAGGGGTGAGTTGGTGTATTCGCAATTAAAAATACGACTCACAATTGCTAAAGCTGCGTGACGTGTCTATAAGGAGAATCATTCGAAAATACTCGTTCGTGACATTTATTATTGGAGATTGACATGCAAGAGGATATGATGCAACCGTGTCAATATATCGAATTCGAATATCCCCATTTTCTCGTATATCAAGAAGATATACAAAAATGCTCTTCGAGTAGAAAGATCGATTGTTATTATTTATTATTAGTTTTTTAATTTTTTCCAACATCGATTTAGGAGGAACGCGCTCTTTAATAATCGTCCTCTTCAAACTTTTCCTCCATCACTTACATTCACCGTTCTTCTTCAACAGGATATATTTTACCTTTGGAAAAACTTTTCCACCCTTACCGAATTTTATACCGAAACAAGTTTACTTTGGTTTAAAAGAATAGAAGGAAAGGAAGCATTGCGATAATAGTCTTTGATTTCAACGTGCAACGAGTGTCTACGCGGAACATAATTATCTCGTGGGATTAAAATATTCAAGGCGAAATAGGGGAAGGCCACCGTGGAAAACTAGTTTACTGGAAGCCGAGCGAAATTACACGATTTAAGCTCGACATCTTGGCAGTCGCGAGGAAGACGGAAACACGGTCTTCCAGGAATGTGAACAAGACGTCGCCGATGTTATTTTCCACCGTCACACCAGGTTAATCATCCTCCAAAGTTACGAAAACGACACGACTGACGAGCAAACAAGAACGGCGAGGAGGATCGTCGCTCTTGCGCGCCCAAGTTTCCTTCCCGCTGTAGTGTTAAACCGCGACAAAACACGCTTAAAAAACTTTTCAAATTTAACCCCATCCTGGAGCCAGCCCCTTTTTTCACCGAAGAAAAATGCGAATGCAGTATACACGAGATGACGAGCAGCATCTCGGTAGACTCTCGTAAAAAGGAGAGTCTCTTCAAAAAAGTTACATCGAATTGATTCCTTTAAAAACTTTCTCTACTACCGTCTATTCGAACGGACCCCTCGTTTCTTTATCATTTTCACCATTCTTTCCTAGACCCTTATTATATATTTCTTTCTATACCTTCGAAAATCTAATATTTAATTTGATTTGTACAAAGAAGAGACGATGATATGAGAAATCGCGCGCATGATTCCATCTCGCAATCGACCGAATTAAATCGGTATCGAAATCGGTATCGAAATCGGTATCGAGCGATATAAAAAGATCGGGCAAAGTTCGATCCCGTTCGTTTCGTTTCGTTTCGCGGAGAGCGCAGAGAAAGTAATAGGACGAGGATCATCGAAAGTTGCAGAAAACGGCGTAAACGCAAAACTGTTGGGTCTGGGGGAGTCTCTGTTCCTCTCGAGGAACGGAGCCACAATGACTCTGGCGCGAGACGGGGAGGGAGGGTTTGCCGCGATTCGGAGTTTTGCCTCGATTTGTATCGAAAAGGGAGACGGCGACGTGAAGTTTTCCAATTAAACGCGGATTATATCGCTTTGTCTCGGTATTGAAAATACATCGATACCGCCGCTTCGACCACCGCCATACCTGTACAGAGTAGGGAGGGAACCCCAGGCAACCGGCCTCGCACATAATCGGCCAGGCACGAGTTGAATCTTTCTCTCCGACCAGAATCATCGAAACTTCGGTCAACAACGACTCGGCGATATCTCGATGTATCACGAAGCAGACGAGAAGCGGGATTACCCCTGGCCTTTCCCCCTTTTTTTTTTCCTTCCACCTCGTTTTCCCTTCGGCGATTGTTTAAACCGTCTGCCGGCTGCCGCCTAGCCGCTGCCGCCCCGATTCCACGTGGAACGATTGTACGCGAAAGAGAATGTGAAAATTTCAAGCAGGCTTGCACACTTGTACACACCATCCGCGATACCCGATGTTTGCCCAAGTTCAACCAAAACGGCCTACGCTCTGTCAACCCTGAATCCGATTAAACATTGTTCCTCTCCCCCCGTCTATTCAAGAAATTTTCAATCTTTCTTCGCGATTTATCATTACACACCGGAGCACCGATATCGATCCGTGTACCCTACGACACCGATCCTCCGTTCGTATCGTTCGCAACGCGTGTAATCGAACGAAGAAAGAGGGGAAGGGTGGGGGAAGAGGAGGGAATATTATAGACAATTTTTTTCCCACGCGATACACTACACCGTTCCATTTCGTCGAAACGAGAAACGAGCGGAGGAACGATGCAATTTGAATTCGATGTAGGAGTACAAGACTCGTATGGCTCGGCTAGTGATCTGTAAATACATCGGTTGGATTGGATTGCCCCTTCCCTCCTATCAACCTAACTCCCCGTCTACGACCAACTTTCGTACTTTTGCAAACTCGCTCCCTTGGAAAGAAAAAAAGAAAAAAGAAAAAGCTCGCGTAATAGCCACTCCGCCCAACTGTTCGCAACGGAATTCCACGTTTCGGTTTCGAAAAATCGGGCGAGAATCGGGGAGAAAAATATTAATCGCCGCGAACGCTATCTCGAGGGGCAAATCATCTCGGGAGAGTTATTTAATTTTTACGAACACGATCGAAACGACGAGGAACTTTTAATAACCCGATCTCTGCTCTCTCTCCCTCCTCCCCTCCCCTCCCTCGCCTCTTCCTTCCCTTCCTCCCGATCCGGCTACGTTTTCTTTACGTCCCAAGATTAACGATCCCTTACTACCCTTCCCTAGGAAGCGATCGCGCGCGGAGGTGAAAACGAGCGTATGCAGGCACGCGTATGAACACTATCGATTCCTGAAATTATGGCAGTGGGTCAAAGAGGGGTGAAACAGTGCCGGGGGCGGAAAGAGGAGCAGCATCATCGAGCATACTCAGACGGGGGGAGAGCAGAGTGGAGGGTGGACTTTTTGTTCTGAAAAGGATGAAATGATCCTCTTTAAGAATCGTCCGTACGCAAATAAAACGCTTTGACAAGCCGGTTACTCGGCTACGGTCTAATAATACCTTTCAAACGCACGAAAATATTCGAGTTGCCTGGCAACGTTTAGGGAGAGAGGGGAAAAAAAAAAAAAAAAAATGAAGAAGAAAAATAGAGGAGAAAAAAAGATGGGGGAGGAGGAAAAAAAAGAAACGCAACAGGAACGAGAACGAAAAAAAAAAAAAAAATGGCTCCCCTTTTATGCTTTCGATTTCCAAGCGGTACGGGAACACCCTCCAATAGGAAGCAGGCAAGCAGGCAGGCAGGAAGGCAGGCAGGCAGGCAAAAGATATTAAAACAATCGGGCGTTGTAGGGACCTTCCCCCTTCCCCTTCGGTTCCCTTTAAAATTTGCAAATACACGAGTGAAGTGCGAATTTATTCGTCGCTCTCTAACCGCGCGCGGCTTCTCCTCCACGGCTCGAACTCGATTCAACGCCGTGAGCCGTTTGCGGCATCCGCGAAATGGAAAAACGGGTTTTCCTTCTCTCTGGGAGAGGAGAGGAACGACTGCGTGCCGCGAGAGGGATTAGCATAGCCCCCTCATTAAAATACAAACACAATTCCATCGGTCCGTACACCCGCCCTCCACCCACCAATCTCAAATACCAACCCGTTTCTACGCTCGGTTCAACGTCCCTTTCTCTTTCGCCATCTTCGCCCCCTCCCTCCCCCCTCTCTCTCTCTCTCTTTCTCTCCTTCACTTTTTCTCCGTTTTCACTCCCCTCCTCATAGTATCGCCTCGAAGAAATTTTAATCCACATTCGTTAAGTCTCCTCCGAGCAACTTTTGACATTTAAGCCGGTTTATTATTTTGTTGAAGGGGTAAAAAGACAATAGGGGACAAGGGGGAGAGGGATGGTAAATGGAGATTTTTGTCGATTCTGAAAATTGAATTGGGAAAGCCGGGTGAATTAACGGGGAGGGGAGTACGTGAAAAGGGTTGGGCGGGGGGAAAAAGGGAAAAGAAAGAAAGAAAGAAAAAAAGCAAACCGCCTAAGAGCAAAAGACGATGAAAACGACGTTTCTTCCGCATGGTCGATCGGCACATGCAAATGCTCTCTACCGTCGCGCTACCCTTAAACTTAACTGCGATATTTCCCGTCCAATTCGGTCCCATTGTTTTTACTTTCGCGGTGTTCCCACATCTGATTTTTACGAAGGGCGCATCGCACATCACGGCAGCTTCGCTAATAAAACCTCTCTGAATGGTAAAACCGTAACATCGTCTCTCGAACGATGAAAAGCAACAAACACGAAAAGTTTTCCAGCGGGAAAAACGAAGCGAAATCCGCGCACTTGTAGAATAATCAAAAAATGTTTCGCGGATGAAATTCGTAGGGCGAAATATCTGTATCTGTATTCGAAAAAATGGGATGGGATGGGCAAAGTTTTATCCTTCGGAGGGAAGGAAATACGGTAAAAAATAGTCGTTGCAACGTCAGCAATTAGGAAAACTGGATGGACAGATGGACGGTCTCTAGGGGTGGTTAAACCTTATTGACCAGAAAAAGAAAAGTAGCCGTAAACAACCCTCCTAAATACCCCCGGCCTCTTATTGGCCTCTATAGTCATCAGTTTAACCATTGCTGTAACGACCCTCGCTTGTTTACCGATCGGGGATACCCTTACGTGATTGAAGCATCTACTTGGTGGTGAACGAACAAATCTACTCCTCGCAAACGACCCTTTCTCGATTTACTTCGAAACACCTGAACTTTTCTCTCTCTCTATCTCTCTCTTTCTCTCTCCTTTCATCTGGTAAATTCAACTATCGGGATAAAATCGAGACAATACGCGATCTTGACAGAGAAAAAAATCACGTAAATGTATATAAATATATATACACATATATATAGAGAGAGAGAGAGAGAAAGAGAGAGAGAAAGAAAGAGCAAACATATGTCAGGGCTGATACGCGAGAATTTCGTGTACTCCGTAAATACCGACGGATCTACCTTGGAAATTGTTAAAAGCTACACCCCCAGCCGGAAGTTGGAATATTTTCAACGCAAACAACCCGCTTACCGGCACTAATCGTAGGAGAAGCTTATGCCGAGCACGTGGCACTTCTTTGAAGGGGTTTGGACGAGTGTAGGCCTTGCCAAATACAGAATCCGTTTGACCGTCAAACGTACAGAGCGGAAAGCTTTTATCCTTTCTACCCTTTCGGCTCATCCTGCCGCCTAGAGGAGCCTCTTCAACCCCTTCGGATCTTTGTCCCGAAAAAGGGAAATATTTACAAATATTTCGCAACTTATAAAACCGTTTCGCACCGCGGACCAGTTTCCATCACCTTTCAAGAGCGAGTACACCGACGTTTTTACGTTTCCTCTTCTGTTGTCTTTTCGTTTCGATGTTTCAGCGTAGATATGAAATTTTCACCGGCAATTTTTTTGCCAAAACGAATTACCAGTTAATATTTTTAAAAACGGAAAACTCCGAAAAACTTTTCCCTCCAAATGTGTTATATTTTTCCGTTCGATCGAATGATAGGTATTATTAGAGAAATAAAGAGTAGAAAAGGGAGGCCTAACTCGATTTCATCCCTATAGATCTCTTTATGGAGTATTCGTTGCGTTGATACATATGCAGACTCGATATCTTTGGTAGTTATTCTTTCTTGGCTTACCAGGGAGAGAGATAAGAGTAAACCCGCCAGTAATTTGAACTTAAAGGAAGCCACCGATAAAACGGCAGCTTTGATGTCTTTGTTAAACGTTTAGACTATTTTCACTGTGAAAAGCGAAAGTTATTTATATTTCAACTCGAATTTACATATTTCTTCAACGAGTAAATCTAAATCTCGATTAGCATGGAAGACAAAGGGATGATGAGAACTCATCGTTGAAGGCCAGTAGGGTGTGGCTAACGGTCGAGTAAATGAAGGGTCACATTACGAGTTAATGTTCAGCTGTTACGTTTGTGTGACTCGCCTAATTGTTCGGCCCGAGAGAGAGGTTTCGAAATAACCTTTGTTTCGTGCACCTAATATGACGATCTGCAATTACACCAATTACTCGCGAAATTTAAGACAAACGTATTATTTCATCGATATATAAACTATTAAAAAAAAAAAGAGAGAGAGAGAGAGGGAGAGAGAGAGAGAGAGAGTAGGCGCCACCCTTAAATATTCACAAAGCGATTGCCTCTGGATATATCGCTTTCATTAATAAAAATGAGCGTGCAAAATTGAAACGAAGATTAAATTTTCACTCTGTTAAAAGCTCCGCAAACCTGAACACTCGATCGACTGAAAAAAAATATCGAATCAAATATGTTTCGATCGATTCTGCTCGACCTAGAAAAAAGAAAGAAAAAAAAAAAATCTCCACGAAAGTATAGAATTTGCTTGAAAAAAAAATCTTCGAGGAAAGATCGAGGAGAAGAATGAAGGAAAGCATCGCCGATGAAACTCGCGTGTCGATACAGAAGAAAAAAAAAAAGGAGAAGAAAAAGAAGAAGAAGAAGAAGAAGAAGATGTAGCGTAGGTAGGACTGTCGGGACAGGAAGCTAAAGAGGGCGGTTAACAGGAGCTTCGGGGCAATAAGCGACTCTACAAGCTTTGGGAGGCGACGAGAGATGACCGCACAGGAAAAGCCGCACTGGTCAGCAGAAACAGCTCGCAAAAACACGGTCGGCCAGCCTCTTCTCTGCCCCACAGCAGCGGCAACCCCAGGGAAAGCTCCACCGACCACCCACACCTAAACCCTACTCCCACCATTTCCCTTGCTAGTGGCTCTTCCCCCCCTCCTCCTCCTCCTCCTCCTCCTCCTCCTCTTCCTCGTTCTTCGTCGTTTCCTCGCTCCTTTCCGCACCAACTACCGCCACACGTTAAGGGTTGCTTAGGTAGTTGGTACAGGGGTAGAAGAGAACCGAGTGGAGGAGTTGGAGGGGTTTGCTCGGTGGCAAGATTACGGCGAAGTTGCGCTCATTTAAATAATGCGCACAATAAAGTATGCAATGGCTAAGAGTGGAGAGAGAGGGGGAGGGGTTGGCCTGGGGTTCCGTTAGCGCTCGATGTTCCTGTTTCAAGAGTAGAAGGGATGGCGCTCCCGGGTGCAGTCACGTACTCTTGAAGAAGGAACGTCTGGGAATCTAGGCATACGTACACGCGCTAACGATTGGACGTGGAAAGTTTATACGTGCGCGATTAGATTTATGATTAATATTCAAGTGTGGAAAACTTTGATTGGAAAAAGCGTTGATCCTTTTTTTTTTTTTTTTTTTTTTTTTTTTAATTAATTAATTATTACGAGAAGAAAGAAAAAGAAAAAGTTCGGAAACGATTGATTAGAAACGATCCTTTTGTAAAATTTGCATACTGGTCGTGCAAGCATGCGTGAGATTACTTTCACGTCGAACGAAACTCCTATCGCGAATGTATCAGAAGGGTGAGTTTGAGCGTTCCGCCCCAAAGGTTTCGCCGATCGATTGCGATTCCCAAGGTCATCTAAGTTTTCCGACCATGGACATTGCGTGGAATGACCCGCTTCGATAGGTTACAGGGATTCCGGAATAAATCCCTCCTAGTCGAAGCAAAAGTTTTTTTCCACGGTAATCTTGCATCTCCGACACCCTAAATTCGCTTTCTTTTTCTTTCCCTCCCCGCCTCTTAGACCGAAATGCGATCGTTCGTCAGGATGAAATCGAGTATGCTAAAAATGATTTTACGCGTTGATTTCTTTTTTTTTTTTTTTTTTTTTTTTCCCCTTATCAACTTTAACGGAACGTTCGTAATTGTCCGGTTTTTAAAGGATAACGCACGAACGATCAATAGAAAGAAAAGAAGAATAATAAGAGATATCTCACTTTGAAAGGATTTAAAAAATTAAAAGAACGAGAATAACAATCGATTTCCTTTGGTCGAAGGAAATAAAGTGGGAGAAGTGCCAAAAATGAGAATAGTAAATAATATATTCGAGTAATAGGGGTGTTCTTTCTTCGCTACTATACCCATTCCGCCGGTGTATCTTATGAGAATAAAAAGGGAGGCGTGAAGATGAATGTAATGAAAAACTGGGGCTGCTTAAATAAAATAAAGCTTGTTGGCATATTATTGGCGGGAGGGTTGCATTTTATCTTCTTTCTTTCTACCCTCTATCCCTGTCTCTTATACTTCATTTTTTCAGTTTATTCTTCATCCACGAGAAGAAGTCTTTCATTTGCTCGATAACGTTATATCTCGCGACGGATTTTTAACGATGCAAATACTACCGAGCCGTTTCATAAACGTCACATTTTTATCCTAACCACTCAATTATGTAACAAGAAGAAATGTATATTGGAGCATTGCCAGCTAAGAATACACGATCTACTTCACCGCGACAGTGTTAAACGATAACTATTTCGATTATCAAACGATGAAACTGTTAAACGATATTCGCGAATCTAAATACGATAAATACTAATCACATCGTAATGTCATCGTAATGAGACATGAATTTATTTGTTACGCTGCCCGTAATAACATAATTGAAACCCTGACTTTAACTTTTCGTTACGCAATAGCTTCTTCTTGTTCCTGTATCCCCAACAGATTAACTCGACAAAAATGACAAATAGCGTGGCAAAGGAGGCGTCTAATTTACATATCCACTAATCTCTGTCTCTCTTGGTGTCTCCTGCTCTAATTCCACGCTAATTTGCCACCCTACAGGAAAACAGCGATGAGATCGTTCGAAAAACACGATACTTATCACTCGTCTGGTCTCGAAGACAGATAAATAAAATTTCAAGTTCGTTCAAACATAGAACGTAATTATAAAAGAATTAAAAAAAAAAAAAAAAAGAATTGAGATAATCTTTGAGGAGATATCAGATCAAGCTTCACGTTTCACTTTCTAAGCGTAATTAACGATATTAATCTAATTGGGCATCAATTAAACTCGAATCAGTGTGTCGTTTCATCTATGCTTCATCCTAATGAAGGATGTAACAGCACCGCCCCATAAACATTTCGAAATTGTGCAGGTGCTGTCCTTGATTTATGATAGGCAATTAGAATCTGACTACCTTATTTGCCGTCGTTGCCACTAAGAAGTGCCGCCAGCATGTGAATACGACGCATCCTAATCTATGCCCGAACACCCTAATTTTGAACGGACGCCAGATGTTATAGAACGAAGAAAGAAAATTTAAAATATAAATAAATTATTGAAAAAACATACCATACCATATATTGATTAGAACAAAATTTTTAATTGAATATATTGGACGCATCGAGAATACAATTAATTGTCACAAACAATTAGTTGTATTCTCGATGCTAATTAAAGATCAATGTATATGATTAATAATCAATGAACACGATAAATAATGAAGGTATGTTAAGTGCAGAATAAATAATGTGAATCGCGTAATGAAACTATGTATACCGTTAGCTGATTATAGAATCTAAGGGTAAAGTCGATGTCGGAAGGAGATAAATGAAGAGAGATGGTTTGTGGAAACTGGAAATGCAATATTCCGTGAAACCTGTCACCAGGAGGATCGTAAAATAAATAGATATACGCGATTAGAATTCTTTAGCTAATTCGAGAATTTCGTCATTCTTAATTAAAGATAGTTGATGCCTGTGTTAATGGATTCTGATTGATAACAAATTATCTTGGAAGGAAAAATAAATTGCATAACATTATACAGATAGATAAGAATGAAGAAAATGATTAGATCCTACATTGTTCCTAAATTCTATCAACGTTATTGTAATCAACGATTGGACGATTCGAAGAACTCTAAGCTAATTCTGCCAATCCGCCCCTCTTGCTCTCGGTAATATCCAGCGGAAGAAAAAACATTGTGCTTCGATAAATTCATCTCTGCGGAACAAGTGATTGTTTTCCCAATGAACCTGATAAGGACAGAGGCGGAAATGAGTAAAAGGGGAACCAGTCCGACAGAAAGCTCCGAGAATAGTAGAAAGGAGTAAGAGAAGGAGATGGAGACGACGGAGTATAGGAGGACTTGGGGTAGAGATGGCCCGGCGTTCATCGGACATTTATCCAATTAACCGATTCGAGTTGAGTAACCGGGGGTCAGAAGATCGTTCGAATACCTATATAGACAATGCACACGGTTTGGTATACGAATGTACCCCAATAATAGATACGCGTTCATACGGAAAACGAGGAAGCTCGGTTATGTAATGTCGAATGTTGATCTGTTATGTTTAATTACGGAAACTGATATTGACGGGTCGGTATGTACGGAATAGAAAAGGAAGAATCGTTAAAACGAAGAGGATGGAGGGTGAGATCGGTGCTAGATGCTTGTTCGTAAAGTTACCCCTTTCTCTGCGTAGGGTTAGCTCCGAAAAGGGGTTCGGGAACGGAGGAGAACTACTGAGGCGCTTGGGCACTGTCGAACGAAATGGCCAGCAATATTGTCGTCGTGGTTCGGGAGATTTGCGTGGGGCAGATCGAGGAAGAGCAGGGAAAGGGCTCAGAGTGACATGGGAAATTAATTATACGCTCCTGAAAATCCTGACCTCCGTCTGAACACTAAAACGGATCATTGTCTATCTCCATGTATCTTTGTCTTATTTTTAATCCCACCAATTACGTTTGAATGATGTAAAAATTTTTAACGAGTATCTAACTTCCAATGTTACTTATAAATATTATATCAAATTATTTAAAATAATTTTGCATTGATAAATAATTTTGATATATAAATTTACTAATTTAAAAAGTGAATAAAAATGTTAAAAAATAAGTTTGTAGTTTCAAGCAAAAATTAAATTAGTTTTTATGAATATATATAATAAAAAGATACGCATATTCATAATATATAAATTCTATGATAATACAACGAATAAAATATTTTAAAAGCGCATAAATGCATTCTAATGTAACATAGAATTTGTTCATCATAGAATTTGTATCAATGCAATGTATCGATATCGTGAGAGATAGAAATAAAGATAGACTCACGAAACAGCAGCCCTGGAAGTACATCCGGGGATCCATTATCCAGATCTTGGAATTCAACTGCCCGAAACGACCATAAGATTTGTGTTTGCACTTTTGTGTAAGAGTAATCTGCCTTGATGTTTGTCATTCTAATAGTTTCATATTCACTTTATAATTAAGATATCTATGATAAAAAAAATAAAAAATAAACAGTAAGTTATATAAAAATTTATACTAAAATGAAAATAAACATAATTTAATAATTTAACAAACCATACTTAGTAACTTTGATGATGTTAAATCGTTGTTAAATTTCTTAAATCGCTTTCCAAACTTGAAATCTAAAAATAAAAAACAATATGTTTTAAAATATGTTTGATTTTATATATTGTTATGGGATAAACACAAAAAGAATTTTTCTATTTCTTTTCTCATATTTCATTACTACATTATCAATTTTCCTTCGTAAATTTGTATTAATTTACTTTATTAATAAATTTTATAATAACCTATATAAATCTTATGTAATACTGTATAATATCTATGTACATAAAAAATTGTATTTGTAAAAAAAAATTATTCATATTCATATTACATCACTTTAATATCTTTAAGGCGTAGCTTGCAAAGTTAGCGGCTACTAGCGAGTCCACTAAATCTTGTACCCTGAACCACCTTCCCGTACCATCTCTAAAATCACCCTACCTAGCCATTCTTATTCCCTCGTTACTTGCAGCTTCGCTCGAGGCGGCTCTCTCCTTATTATATCGTCTTTCCACGCCATAAAATCGGAAAAGAATTTCGCTCCCCAAGACAATAGAAACTAATAAATTTGATTACTGATTACTCTTGCGAATTTTTTAGATTAAAAACTGATTGTAAAACAAATCGTAATTAAAACAAGATTTTTATATAATTATTGTATGCATATTGTGCGTACATTTTAATTTTGCGGCCATTTTGTTTCGCTTTCATGCTATCGAAATGCTATATATACGTCGCAATATAACTCCTAACCATAAAACCAATGAATAAAACAATGAATACTTTAAATTCTAGAAATTAGAAACTATTTATGTTATTAAATCTAAACACCTTAAAATACAGAATAAACTTATTTTATATCTTATATAACTGCAGAAATTGCATATCATTTTGTTCAAACTAACCACAAGCAACAATGATAAATAATTACAAGTCAATGAAAAAATTAAAACTAGAATAAATACAACAATATTAATATTCGTTTTTAAAAAGATATATACTTACATATTTCAATTAATCAATAGTGTAACAGTTGAAACACACTTGTATTTTTATAAATTGTTGAACTCTACGACACTTTGACGAGACAAGAAAAAGTACTAATGGTTGCCTAAAAGCGCGGTAATTTCAAGTTTTGTATGCGACACCTAAACAGTAACAGAAAATACATTCAGATCCATCTATAATGTTACTAGATCTTATAATTCATTTTAACCTCACGTTGATAATGTAGAAAGGATAATGTAGAAAACAAGGATAATGTATAATACAAACAAGATAAATTTTCTATACAATGTTTTTACTATCATACAGAAAATTTTAGTAATAATTTTAGTAATAATTTTAGTAATAATTTTATTATAATTTTAGTAATAATTTTAGTAATAATTTTATAATTTTAATTTAGTAATAATTTTATATATATAAATTTGATTATTATAATATAAATTATAAAATAAAACTAAAGTATTAATAATAAGTAAAATTAAAACTAAATATTATGGAATTGTAAATAAAATATAAATATTTATTATCCAATGCAATCTTTATCTGATGATGAAATAACGACTAAATGATTGAATAGTAATTTCTGATCTAGTAACTTTTGTTTAATGTTTTAATTATTTAACACTATTTTTTTCATTGAAAATAAATTAAAGCAGTTAAAATCTGTATTTATCAACAACTGTTAAGTAAGCTATCGTAACAGAAATAAAGATTAAAGCACAGACGATTCTGATTCGATTCTGATTGATTATTTAATACTAAATTGACTGTTGCATTTGTAGTTATTTTCAATAGCAACAATAGACAATTATCAATATTTAAATTTAATATTTATTACTAAAAATTTTCATGATTAAAGATTCCACTAAAAATATTATATCAGATGCTAAAAACATAGAATATAAAAATTAATAATATTATATATAAAAAAATATTTGAAAAAAATATATGTAAATTATCAATATAATACAAATATAATAATAATGTTTAAGTTATCACACAATACAAAATTATTTAATAAATAGAACGTATTGACTTTATTTTTTTATATTTATTATGCTCAAATTTTATGAACAAATTTTAATATATATATATATATACACACACACACACACACGTATATACACATTAAGAAATGCATAATATATAACGATTAATACATAAGTATTATATTATAGATTAATATAAACGTATTTATGTATATTCATTAAAATATGTGCATGTGAGAAAATCTGTTGTAGATAAACATTGATACGAATTATGTGTATAATATGTACATATGTATATTTATAATGAAGTATTTTTTTAAAATATTCGATAAATTATTTTTAATTGGTATAATAAATATTATGATACGTAAGTATATATTATTATAGCTATAAATTTTTTACAACTATTAATATGTAATATTAATATGTCAAAGGATATTATTTCTTAAAATAGAAGGAATCTTGTTTACTCTACATTTTTTATTCGTGTTTTCTTAATCGTATAAAATGAGGATACATATGCATATGTTAAAGTAGTATATCATTTCAAGTAAATGGTGCATACGATTTATCATCCAATTCAATATTTTCTTGTCATTTGTAGTCAATACCAGAATACAAACGCAGTTATAATAAACGGTTTATGTTTGAGTCAAAATAACCGCGCTTCATCATGTATCAAGTGTGTACTGTTCGTAAAAACTTTATTTTTAAGTAAATAATTCTTCTAATTTAAGTAATAATTGACATTAATAGATTAAGTGCTTAAATTTTTACTTGATATTTATATATCAGTACATATGTGGTGAGAATTTAAATAGATTATTTTTATATAAATTAGTTCAGTAGTGTAGTACATTTTCAGTAATAAGGAAATTAAAAATACATTAAATTGATATTACATGGATAATAAAATATTAAAAAAATATATTATTATGTCGATAAATAGGTCTTCGATTAAAACAATTAATATATTGGCTGTTTTAATGGTTAGTAATTTAGTAAAAGTATCAGATTTTAAAAATAGCATATTACGATTTATAAAATTAATTAATAATAATATTACATGATTTGATTTTATCTCAATACATTATTTTTCATTTTAATCAAAAAATTTATTAGTAGAATACTTAATACTTTATTTTACTGAATATTATGATTCGAGAAAGAAAAGAAATATTTAAAAATTTATTTATATTAATGATTTAAATATCAAGTATTAACAAAATTTTTATAAAAACATTTTTATAAAACATGAAATTCTTAACAGGATAAAGATTTTGAAGTGTCAAAAATTTTAAAATAATATTGAAAAAATGGTAAGCAAATTACCACAAGAATTTAGAAGGTATTTACGTAATCGAAATCAATTACAACATGTTCTTGAAGAAACTCAACAAGCATTAGAACTTATTAACCTAGAAAACTTTTTTCCTGAAGGTAAATATTTGACTTTTTAAGCTATAACAATATTAGAATAAAATTTGATTCAATTATATTATATCAATTATATTCAATTATATTTACAGAAAATGTTGTGGAAGAATTATTACCTCCTTTAACATTGAACAGAATCACGCATATTTTAGCAAATTCTCCAGCTATTATAATTCTTGGACAAGATAGCAAGGCAAAGGCAATAGTAGTTAATACATTAATATCTAATGATATTTTACCAGTATGTAATGGATTATGGCGATGGATTAGACTTACTTATGGTCAAACAAATCACATTAGTCTCACATTAGATCTAGAATATGAATTAGTTGAAAATTTACAAGCAAATGAAAAACCTTGGAGTACTCTTCCAATTGAAGATTTAACAAAGTCTGATAATGAAGATATAACTTATCCAACTGTGCTTGAAGTTCAGCTTAATCTGCCTATATTAAAAGATGGTGTTCAAATTTTTATTGCTCCAAATAATGGGGCAGTAAAAGTTCTTGCAAATGAATTCTTATCTATTTTACCAATATTTTTATATGCACTTGGTGAACAACCTTTAACAGAACAAAATTTAGAAGAATTAAGAGATTTAAAAGAAACATATCCTTTTAATCCTGTACTTTTTATCTCATCCTTGGAAAATATATCATTGAATGGTATTGATCCTGAATTGACAGAATCTGAACAACATAGACTTCAAAATCGATTATATACTAATGATTCTACATCAAGTAAAACTAATGATGATAGTATTGATTTTGACAGAATGAATTCACTTGGATTATCATGGTTAGATCAACTAACAAATTTAGGTTTTCTTGGAATGAAAGAATCTGTTGAAGTTGATCAATTATCTTGGCTAGGTAGTGGACAATATATAAGTGACTTTGTGGGTTCATGTAGAAAAACAGATCAAATTTTATATTTTATTCGTGGATGTTTGCAAACTTATCTTATTAATGCTAGCACTTATTTAAATGAAGTACATACAGCAAGCTTAAGAAAATTCATTTTAAGTGCTTTTGATATGGCACGTATAATTCAAATAACTCCTAAAAGAATACAATATGCTCAACATAAAGAAAATGAATTGTATGCCAATCTAATGAAAATTGTTCATGAAAAACAACAAGAAATAACTGGATTAATACAAAACATTATTCAAGAAATGAAAAATGATGTTTTATTATCTAATAATGATGTTTATTTGTATCAAAACACCATGTCTAATAATAATCAAAGGACAGAGTGGTCTGCAACTGTTAAAGCTGCAATTTCTGAAGTTCAGAGAGTAGTGCTTGGTCGTCTATGCGAAAAAGTCGCAAAACAACTTGTAAATTCCGTGAATTGTTTGCGTGAGAGTTTTATTGGTACATTACAGCGTTGTTTATTAAGTCTTGAAAAAACATATGAACGCGATACTTGTTTATTAGCAAGTGATGCTTTGAAACAAATACTCTCAGCTGCATATAATGTTGAATTACATAATTCTTCACCATTTTCAATATATTCATTTTTAGAAAGATTAAATTTAATTTTTATGTCTTCATCCTTGCAATGGTCATCAACTCACACCTTAGATGTAGCTTGGAGAAGAAAAGTGACAATAGAAATATTAAATTCTTTATCTGCAACAAAACTATCCAAAATAATATTGATGCAATTTGGAGATAAACTTGAATCATCACATGATTCATTTCAAGCAGCTCTCAGATCTATAGAAAATTATTATTCTGGAAAATTAGAAAGAACAGAAGAACAAAGAATAGCTCTTAGAAAATATCATGCTCCTAGATTAGCTAAATTAGCATTAGAATCAACTTCAATGATAGATGTTGTTCGTTATGGAAAACCTCATTGTGCTGAAGAAATTGGCCGTGGCCAATATGGAATTGTATTTGCTTGTGATGGTTGGGGTGGTAAAGCTGGTCCTTGTGCAATTAAATCAGTTGTTCCATCAGATGAAAGCCATTGGAATGATCTGGCTATGGAATTTTATTATAATAGATCTATTCCTGATCATAAAAGAATAGTAAAACTTAGAGGATCAATTATTGATCATTCTTATGGTGGAGGATTTGGATTTGGATCTGCTGTTCTTTTGATATCAGATCGTTTAAGTCGTGATCTATATTGCGGAATACGTGCTGGCTTGTCGTGGTTAGAACGTATACAAATAGCATTAGATGTGTTAGAAGGAATACGTTATCTTCATTCTCAAGGACTTGTACATCGAGATGTTAAGTTGAAAAACGTCCTTCTTGATATTGAAAATAGAGCGAAATTAACTGATTTTGGATTTTGCATCACAGAAGTTATGATGTTAGGAAGCATTGTGGGAACACCTGTCCATATGGCACCAGAATTACTTTCTGGTCATTATGATAGTAGTGTTGATGTATATGCATTTGGGATTTTATTTTGGTATTTATGCGCAGGACATGTAAGATTACCATACACTTTTGAACAATTCCATAATAAAGAACTATTATGGACCAGTGTGAAAAAAGGTAATTTTGAAAATCAAAATAATTATTTAATTTCGTATATTTTTTTGCAATAATGATTGCATTAATGATTGTAGGTATACGTCCAGAAAGATTACCTTCTTTTGATGATGAATGTTGGAGATTAATGGAACAATGTTGGTCTGGAGAACCATCTAAACGTCCTTTACTTGGAGCTATTGTACCAGTATTAGAATCTATTCAACAAAAAGCAAAAAGAAGCAAATCCTTACAAGAAGTCTCCTCAGATAAATTACAAGAAAATTCAACAACAGATTCAAGAAATCCTGCATTAGCACTAGCAGAACCTTATAATCAAAGAGGTACTGTAGTCAGTCCTCCTCCTACAAAACGTAGGACAATGAAAGTTGTGAAATACCATCTTTTTCTTACTAATTTATACATTCAAATGCGGGAATTATAAAGCATTTATTTTCTATATATTCTTTGTATTTGTCATATGTCTAATGATTCAACTTTATGTAATCTCAATTCTAAACGTATTTTCAAAAAAATTTATAATATTTTACTGCATATATTTGACGCTTTTTAAATAGTATTTTAAATGAGTATCAGTATTAATTTGACAACTTTCTTATTACTCTTATACTCTCAATAATTTTTTAATCTCATATTCATCTTAATTGAACTATTAATAATAAAGTAATTAAATTATGTAAATATGAGACATAATTAAGTAATTATAAAGATTGTATAAATTTATTTTTATATTAGAGACATAAGTAATTATGATATTTGATGAATCACATATGTAATTAATGAATGATATACATTTTATTGTGATAAAAAAACTAATATGATAGAAAATAAGATAATCAAAGATTGTATATTCACTATTGAAAAATAAATAAAGGTTCCCAATTTTCTATTTATTGTTTCAGTATTGTTATAACTTTTTTTTATTTATAAAAATTTATATTGTTTTCAGATGACAAATTCTTCAAAACAAAATCTACATAAACCTTTAAATGGAATTTCAAAATGTGATAATGTTTAAATACTTTTATCATTTGACAAGAAATATTGTTTTTATCTTTTGGATTATAGTATACATAGATTCTCAATTAGCAACAGCTATTAAATCAAACGATTATATATTTTAAAACTAGTGGAAGCATTTCTCTAAGGTATGGTATTTAATGAATTAAATTTATTTATATTATAATATTTTTATTTACATTTAAGTAATAACATAATGAAATATACTTTTCTTATATTTTTATATTTTAAATTTTTTAATTTTTGTATAAAGTCATAATGGATTTGTAAATATATGTTATTAATCATTTCTTAATATAATAATGCTCTTATTTGATTAAAGTTTATTTCTTGTATGTATTTTTCTTAAATGATATGAAAAATATTGTTAATAATATAATTAAAAATAATACATTATTAAAATATTAAAATGATTCAATTCACAACTAAATTATTGTAAATATTATCTAAAGTAATAAATCAAGATTACACTTTGCTTTTTCTAAATCATGCACAAATTTATAAAATTCACTTATTGTCATTTCTATAAAAACATTCTTAGTTTTGCCATTTTTTTCTAAACTTAATTTTAGATGAAGAAATGATTTTCCCATGTTGTCAGATTCATTGCTTGCTGCAGTTACTGTAAAAATTTAGTTTCAATGCTACATTATTTTATACACATATATTTTATAACTATCCATAAAAAAAAAAAAAAATTTTTTTTTATCATCAAAGAGAAATATTATGTTAAGAAATTATTACATTTTTATTTGCTTAAATTTTAATTACAAAAACAAAATATTTAATTTTTATTTAATAAAAAACAAATTTATTATTTATTAACTTAAAAAGATATTTAATGCATAAGAATTTTTTAAATAATTTGTTTTGAGGTTAGATTCATACCACCAAATCTCCATGAAATATCAAGAATTTTTACAATATCTTTAACCATTTTGAATATAAACTTAATTTTTTATTAATTAATTATTATTTTATTTATGGTTTATTTATTAATAAATATCAAATATATTACAAATAAGATATAGAATAGACTTATTAAATTATTACGAAATCTCACGTCCAAAAAAACGAAATGTATCATTTATTATATGTTTGTTACTATTGTACATTAAATTAATAATTATTAATAAAATTAAATAAGTAAATTATATGAATTATAAAATAATATGAATATATGAATAAAATATGAATTTAAACATTTAGATATAAGTTAAAATTTTTTACTAAAAATATAATTTTATTTTATGTTAACAAATATTGTCTATAATTATTTCCTTTATTCACTAATCAATATTATCTAAAATAAATCAATACATACAAATTTTCAAATATATTATGTATTTATATCTTAAAATTATAATTTTTTTAATGAAATAAAATATTTTAATTTTCGCGCAATATTGAATAAAAACTTTCAGCCAATAATAAAATTTATGTGGGTTCGACTGAAAATTTGCAACTAATAAGAAATTCGCGTGATTCTGATTGGAAATTCTTAACCAATAGAAAATTTGCTAGACAAATTGCGTCGTTCTACCGATGCCACGATACTTATAATCAGTGGGTTATTAAAAACCAGTGAAAATTCTTTCAAAATTTTTGTAAAACTTTTGTTCTTCGAAATAATTGAATATATCAAGAATAATACTGTAATATATATTTTTTTCATTTATATTGTCGTGAAAGTGTCATTCGTTAAAAGTTAAAAGATTTTATGGCATTTATTTCTTTTTTAACTATTTTATTGAAACATCGTTCGCTAATTTTTGAATGGCTTAAACAAGTTGTATAAATTCTTGCATCATGGATACATATTTTTCAAGTAGGTACGTTATTCTTTCAAAATTTTATTTTTTTAACATATATATGCTATAAATATAATATATATTATTTAATATTTGAAAATAATTTATAATTCAAATTTTTTTTTCGATTATAAAATTTTATTAACGATTTTATTAAACTTTCGAGTGAGTTTCAATATTCTTTTCAGTATCATTATTATAAGTTATTTTTTCTTTAATATTATCCTATTGAAAGGATATTTTATTTATTGTTTTGTTAGTTTTCGTCTCTTTTATTCGTTTTCCATTTGATCATACAAGTAATTGCGTAGTAGTAATTAGTTTAGTAATTACAGTAGTTTTTATCATGAACTTTTGGACTTTAGTATAATTATTGCTATTTTATTTTAATTTTATGCACTTATTTTAAATCTTTTATTATTATTATTTTTTTTTTTTTGTTCAGATTATTAAGGATGCCATGATAATCAATGAGCCAAATCGATGTTTGCAGTAAAGCAGGTACGGTAACATATTCTTTATCAATAATTTATTTTTATGAAGATTATTTTATTCATATTATCGGATATGTTTGAATTCAACATAAAACGCGGTTTTTATGTAATAATATCATTTTTTTTTTATTTTTTTTTATTTGAACGTATTGATTTGTCGTAAATATTTTCGAATATTTATGAAATGTGACAGTTTGAAAGCATGTTTTAAATTCTAATAACGAACATTTACGTTGAATAATATTTCGTATTTAATATATATATATTTTTTTATATAACACACACACACACACACACACACACACATGCACGTACAATACATATATAATAATTTCTTTTCATATTCCCTAAATACGACAAAATATCTTATGATCTCTAATATATTATAATTTCGTATTATTAATGATATATAATTATTTATTAAAACAATAGTCTTCTGAATACTTTGATAGAAAATAGAAAGAAAATATGAAAAGAAAATATTTTTTTATTTCCTTTTCTATCCTATTTTTCTTTTACTAACACAGTTTTACTCGGTGAATTATCACGCGATCAATCAGAATCAGAATTTTCTGATTTATTTTTATTATTTTTATTATGTAATGGAGATTTAAAAAAATCTTTAATCTATAAATATAAGAATTATAGAAATAATATAATATATAATAATATATAATAACTTTTCTTTAAGTTATATTAAGTTATCAATATATTATTTTTAGGTTATTTTAAGAATTTGTTAAATTCAAGAATTTATAGATTTCTTAAATGTAGAAATTTTATGATATAAATAGATAGATTATAATTAAAACTGTTTAAAATAGAATAGATTTGTAATTGCATGCATAATTTTGATAATAAAATGATATTAATAGAAATGAATCAATAAAATATGGAACATACGTGGAACATATTTTATTTTTTTTTTTTTTGTAATTATTATTTTCAAGGAAATGAAAATATAAAATATTGATATATATATATATGGATTTATGATACATATTTTAATTATAAAGTTATATATAATATTTAGATTACAAGATGTAATTTTTGTTTTCAGATTTAGTTTATGACATCGAATTTTTTTTAAAAATCTTTTTATTTTGCACAACAATCAAAGATTGAACATTTTACAAACTCAAATTAAAAGAAGATTTATTATTGATATTGATTAATTAAATTTTTGCTTATTAAAAGAACGTGAATAGGATCGCGGATAGAATGGATCTTCATCCGTAACCTAATTTTCCTGCTAGGTTAGTATTATTTGATAATATTAATACTTGATAATATTAATTGATAATACATTATTATTTATGAACAATTATTATTTTTTTGTACGCTATTTTTTAGATATATTTTTTAAATATATTATTTATTAGATATATTAAGATTAAATTATTGTGATTTTTAAGACATAGATTGTAAAATGCATTTTATATTTTTTTTCTAATGTACATAATGTACATAGTTTATGGTTATATGGTTAATGAATATTGTTAGCTATCTCTATAGTTAAGAGAATGCAACAAGTGTAGATTATGAAGATATGAATATGTAAATATATGTCACGCTTAAGATGCGCAAATTATGAAAAATATTTCATAGATTCTATTAATATTAAAATTATTTTTTATATTCAAATTTAACTACGCAATTTTTATTTTTATTTTACATTTATTTTATTTAAAAAAGATCATCAAATCACAATGATTATTTGCCAAATTATATCGAATACTTTGTTTATAGCGAAATACATATTCATGGTCAGAAACTTCAATTTTCATTTTATATGTTATTGGACTGTTTATCGCGCATTATCATATTTCGATGCTTCGTTTGCTTCTACAATATTATTCAGGGGACTAACTTTATAACAATTAGTTTTTTTGAGCTAAATACAATTTATTGCGTTAATTTTGACAAATCAGAGAAAACAATGAAATATTTCAAATCTATATATCTATACGTAGAGTGTTGGTAGTTTTAAAACGCTTACCAGAA
Source organism: Apis laboriosa (assembly GCF_014066325.1). Lineage (NCBI taxonomy): Eukaryota > Metazoa > Arthropoda > Insecta > Hymenoptera > Apidae > Apis > Apis laboriosa. The sequence continues at coordinate 1,529,391 of NW_025223257.1, forward strand.
ATCTTTCAAAAGCGAGAAAATTGGTTTAATAAATCCTTCGGTTGTCATGATTGTTCGGTTTAAAACAAAAATATCTAAAATCAAGAAACAGGATGCAATAAAACCTAATATTAGTTTTCTAGTATCTCGAATAAGATTGCGAGATAGATTTACAAAAGCTAGAGTTCATTTCTTCCATATCTCTACCGTGATATGTTGAAGAGAAAACTCGAAACTTGCTGCCATAACAGTATCAAATATAATTTAAATTTTTAGAATAATAGAAGTTGAGATGGAAAGCGGATAATATTCATATCAAGTTAGAATTTTTATTTTTTTCTTTTAAATATGGATTCGGATAACAATAATAATGAGATCTTTGTAACTTGTATAATCTTTTTTTATCATTATATAAGAAAACATCGATGTAAATTTAGTCTTATTATAATAAAATAATATATAATTAAATATAAAATCGATGTTATTAGAAATTGATTGATAACCGTTAATTGGATTTTTAATTACGTAAATGTTTGCTCTATAATACGATACGGACTTCATTCGTTATTCGTAGTGAGATTTCTTTCGTTCCATATTTTCTCAAAGGTAGGTTCGTTATATTCTTTCGTAGTAATAACTTATAACAAATGCAGGGCAATTCGCAAAGTGTAGCAGTATTTAATTTAATTCTTGAACTATAGTCCTCGAAGAAAATAATCTCGGATTTTTGTAAAGTACGGATATTTCTTATAGCGAAATATTCGCGACAAATCCTACAATCGTAACAAATATAAATGCTCCTATATAACCGACTGCAAACTAAAAATAATATCCTCCGGACACAACCACTTTGGACAGTGAACGTTATCCCAGATATTTTTATATGATAAAGAATGGAAAAGAATATATCATAGTTCCAGAGAGACGTCGCGATTAGAACTTACGAAGTAACTCGTCGGTCATGTTTCGTTCGGTTATTCGTGTCGATTAAGGACGAGAGGCATCGTACGCCGTGCTCTTTGAATTTATATGCAAATTTTCTCTATACCGTGCCATTGTTTTCCAGACATTCATAAATAAGGGATAGTAGAATCACGGATGAATCTCTTAACCAAAAGACCGTGGTTTAGTTTCACGCAAACGGTACATCGGAACTTTCGAAATACGCCATATTTGTTGCTCAAGCTTGTTAGAATTTCTAATTAAACCACACACCGAAATGATAAATCTGTCTTAAGCTACTCCGGCTTTAGGTCACTTGGTAATAAGTTCGCAAAGTTTCTTCGTGCGTACTAGCTCCAAGACGGCGAAGATTATGATCAAGTTATCATAATTACCAGAGCCTAAACGTTATTTTCGTTCCTGGCCTACGGGGAAAATTTAAGCTTCCGACAGTTTCTTATTGATCCTTGCATTTTCTATCTTTTATATCTCCTCTCTCAATTCGTTGCAGAAGATATAAAAAAAAAAAAAAAAAAAAAAAAAATGAGAGAGCGTACCACTGATTATATTACATTGTTAGAATATATGTTACTAGGAAAATAGTACTTGATATTTGTGGAAAATAATTCAAACATCTCATTTCCATTCCAGTTTCGAAACGGACTGATGATTAAAACTTTTAAATGTTACGTTATACTTCCCTTGATGTATACATACACTTATAATTTATTCTCTTCAATTATTATTGAATTATTTTCAAAGTTATGGATACTACTATGGATACTAATGTTAATACTAAAACTACATAAATGCAATGCTAATTTAATAAATTTATACGTATAAATTTTTCACGTATTCTTGAGAATATTATATATAGAGACATTGATGATTTTTTCATGATTTTTTAATAATTAATATTAACTTCAGTATATAATATTTTTTCATTTGATTTTTATTTACCTCATCAATTATTTTCGAGAATAAACAAACTTTGTAAAAGTCATTCAATAGATTTTTGATTTCAGATACATACATCTTTGGATTTTTGTTAATCGAGCTACGTTTGTTCTGGTTGACGACAGTCAAACATTTGACAAAAGGGAACTGGAGTTAGGTGATTCGATTAAATAACTCGGTAACAAGAAGAAGGAAAGAACAATAGCTATAAACTCGAGAAAAGGGAACAAGACATTACACAGTATCCCAGCTGAACATCAGTTCAAGCAGAAAATTCGCATAAGCAGCAGCTTTTTAAAAAGGTGACTATTTTAGGACATTTCTTTTTTGTCTTCTTATAGTCTTGACATTTTGCACACTGTTTCAGTATTTTATACTTCATCATTGTCTCGTGATAATTTGACAAATATTGAGTCGCTTTGAACTTTGTAATTTTTTCCGTTTGTTCACGACAGAAAGAAAGTTATAATAAGAATTTCAAGTTAAGATAAATTCGGATAATATTCCTTTTCTTCTCGTACCATAGATTATTAAAAGAACAATTCGTGCGTTCGTATATGTGAATAAAAGATGCGTTATCGAGATTTTTAATAGATGTTTTTTAATATTGGAATAATTTTGCGTGGGAGATAAAAAGAGAAAATTTGTGCGACAATCGTTTGCAAAAAGTTGATCGATCGGTTGGTAAATTTTGCAGGCCAGTTTTTCAGCGAGAAATTTTTCTCGGCTGTGAAATGACATATAATAAAGCACACAGTGTATAATTTAGTAAATTATCGTCGAATTAATGCGGCTATGTATGCAGTTTTACACTTCACCCAAGTTTAATAAAATTCATCCGGTAACCGTAGCCACGTGCATCGCGTTGTGCACACAGAGGATCCTCTTCGTGTTCCTTCAATACCATCGCAGTATCACGATGGTGTTGGTGACGATTCCTGCAATTCTGCTGGGTGGGGCGGCGCGCGGGCGCCTGCGTCAGATAAGATATCCAGGAGCGTGTCTCTTGGGTTATCCTTAAAATATCCAAGCTACCCTATTACCACGAAATTCGAATCGGTAGGTTTATCATTAATCACGACCTTCCTTCGACGAGTGTGCTCGCACACCACTTCTCCAATATCCTTTTCCATCCCTTCTCACGGTTTAGAACGCGATCGTCATGTTTCGACTTTCCCTTCCCGATGTTTTCCTTTTACCTTCTCTTTTACGATATCTTTTCGATTTCTATACAGGTCGTCGTTTGGCCGTCGTTTCTCCTCGAGAAAAGAGACGATTCACCGCTGAACCACTGAAAGAGAACGAAGCGGCGATAAATCTACGAACGATGAACGGTAGTGCTCGGCTGCTTGCTCACTCGATCGACTTTTATTTCAAAGGCGGCTGGAAAGGGATAGTCGAAAGAGGAAGAGAAAAGTACGAGGCTGGGAAAGAGATAGGGAAATAGCAGGTTGAGCCTAAGGGAAAAATAAGGGCGAAGAGGGAAGGGAAATCGAGGGGAGAGTTTGGATGCGCGTACGACGTGAAACACGGCCCAGTAATTTGGAGAAAATTTAAAGCGCTCCGTCGGGGTAATTGCATAGGCGTCTCTATGCCGTTCTCTTTTTTCCCTTCTTTATTTTTTTTTTTCTTTCTTTTTCAGTGGGTTTGTTTTTCATCGAGAGGCGAGAAGACTGAAAGGGTTTAATTAAATGATACGCTAGCGCGTTCCCGCCGACAAAGAACGTATCAAACGCGTGTACGAGATGAAATTCTATGGAAAAGAAGAAACAGAGGCGAATAGAAAAGATGAAACACGTCCGCAGATACAAATATGGGACGATCCACTTTTGGACAGTGTACTCAGCTTTGCTCGCGATACACGGAAACTTATTACTATAGAGATCCACGTTACTTATCGTGGCGGATGTATTATCCCCGCGGCTTCGTGTCACAGAAGAAAGAAAAGAAAAAAGGGAAGAAAGAACAGGCAGGTCGTACAGAGAAGAAAGAAACGGATAAATTTTGGGCAAGCTTGGATAAATCGCGATTGTCTGACAGGATCAGACAACCGATCGTTAAAACACGAGGGATCCAATCCTTTTCATTTTTAAAAAATGGCGCGTTCCGAGAAGTTTCTAAATGCGGTGCACGATGCTAACGAGTCGTCTCCACTCGGAAAAGTATCCTAGGAGCCTACGTCGAGTCGTCGCGTAATTTCCACCGCCGAACGTGTACGCCGACGCGTAATAAACGACAAAAAGAAAGAAAAAAAATAACTCCACCCAGCGGGAAAAAGAACAAGTTTGCGTGCATGGACGGACGGAGAGAAGTGTACGGTTCTGTAAGACCAGTGGCAGAGAAAAAGAGAGGAGAGAGGATAAATGCGAATGTAAGCGGGAAGGAGAAAAGACGAGAGGAGTGACGGCGTGTGTAGCGGTCCGTTCCGGAGCGACACGATGTGTTTCCCCACGTTTTTTGTTTTAATTTCATAGAGGCCACCAGCTCTCGCGCCTTCTTTCCCTCATCCCTCTCTTTTTCTCTTGTTTCCTCTCTCATGGGAGCCCCGCGAAATGTACCACGGTGGTTTTCAGCACTGTGGATGCTGCCGCCTATATATCCATCCTCTTCCCCTTTTCCGTCCTCATCCTCCCACCATCCCTCTTCTCTCTTACTATCGCCAACCCCCTCTTGCTTCTCACTCTTCCCCTTCCCTCCTTCTCTCCATCCTGTTATCCCTTCTCCTTGCACGCTTTCGTCGCCACCCCTACGAGTCGGTAAAGGGCTGAACCGGCCAGTGCAATCCACGACGAGTTCGAGGTCGAATCCACGCGTCTCCCGCGTCTCGTTATTACGCGATTTTTTCACGCGTTGCTCGAGTTTTGCCGCGCTGTAAATCGTTTCGTTCTATCATCGTTCGTTTCGTCGTTTCGCGTCCCGTTTACCGTGTCGATCGGCTCGCTTTGGTCCATTCGTTGATCCGGATGCGAAGTGGGAAAAAAACCACGTACGTACATGCCACGTTCCACGATTCACGTCGAGCTCGTTCCATTAGAGACGCTTTTGTTCGCGCCTATGGCTCGTCTTCTCTCGCCTCTTACTTTCACATCGTTTCGAACAGTCTCGTTACGCGTCTCCTCTCCTCTCGTCGCGTCGTCGCCCGTATTTATCCTCCCTTAGGTTAATTAGCGTGCGGCCCAGTTTAATGATCTTTCGAAACGTCATTAAACTTGCCGCTCTATCGGAGTGCACTCTGTGAACTTGGACTGGGGAACAAGTAGCTGGAAAATGATACGTTTAGGACGACGACGTAACTTCTAGGGTCGTTAAGCGCGCCGACAACTTATCGGCGGGATGTCAACATCGTGCCTGTCTCCTGTCCAACTCGACGATCTCGTAATCTATCGACGCCACGAAATGTCTTCGCGACACGTAAGTCATCGGTATTTTCAATTTGTCGTTTTCACCCCCGCTTTCCAATCCCCTTTCGTCTCACGCTCCCTCTCGATTCATTGGTTGATTTTCGTTGGTCGATTTCGATCCTTGGGGGGTGTATTCGCGATACAGTCGCCGGTCCGTTTAAAGCTGTACAAAGTGCGATTGTCGAGAAAGGAAAAAAAAGGATCGGTTCGAAAGGAGTCAATAGCGGTCGGGAAACTTGGAAAAAAAATGTATAACTCGGATAATCTCGTGATTCATTGAATATATTTTCTCTCCCCTTTTTCCCTTTAGCGGCGGTTCAGGTTTTTTTACGGCTTGGGAACTCGTTGAGTATTCATTCAATACACGCGTTTTTTCTGCGGCCTGTACCTCATCCTCCTCCTCCTCCATCTCCTCTTTTTCTTCGACGTGTATAGTACAAGTGTCTGTCTGTGTAACAACGTCCGTATCTACTTGAATTCTTTTCGAGTGTCAGACGTTTTTTTTCGTAAAAGCGGGTCAAAAGAACGGACGGAATCTTTCCGCACATCGCGTTATTCGCAGTGTTTGTACGTGTATATATGTATATATGCGTGTAATTGTACGTGCATGCATCTCTTTCTCTCTTTCTTTTTTTTTTCACTGCCTCTATACGCGTTGTTCGTGAAAGATGCGTGTAATTCTCGAAATTTTGTTTAACGTTTCAAAGTAACCATGTTACATCGCATACGTACAGAGAGTGCGCGCAATACCGTGCTAGATTCGCTTTAATTCTTCGACCTGGAAACTACTCGACGAAACTGAATTTTAACTTGGATTGATAAATTTTCATCGAGCACCTGTGCGTCTGTTGACTTATCCATCGAGTAATCGAGTGACAATTCAATAACCGTGATTATATAATTGGAGAGTGTAAATAGTCTGTAAATGACGTAGAATGGGTAGATGAAACGAAATTATTGAATAAATGGAAACTTGGCGGAATTGTTTGGCAGAGGGTGCGGGATTGCTGGTTCGTTGTCAAGCGGAGCTTAGAAAACCGGGGAAAGGAAACGGTGTATTCATGCAAGGAAACAGTTACGCTATATTTCTATCGTCGACAGGATACAACTAAAAACCGGTGACGTGTTTCGCTTCGTTCAAGGATTGGAGAGGAATGGGAGGGGGAGGGAGGGAGGAAGTTTGAAGTTGCAAGAAGCGAGAAAAGAGTTAGGAGTAGCGAGGAGTAGAGTAGGGAAGAAAAAAAAAAGAAGGGGAGGGGGGACTCATTAATTCTGTTTTTTCGTGCACGATAATGGAAACCCGGTTGAACTTTCTTATTCCTTCGTTAGCCACTCTTGGCGCCGTGAAAAGGCAGAGTCTTATTTCGTCTAGAACCGACAAAGAAGAAACTTGTCATCCGAGAGGGTAATTAAACGGCGATAATTGCGGTGATTACAACCGGATAAATCGTTGGGTTATCGGAAGTTTCACTCGGCATATTAATTTTATCGGCATGGCATCCGATCGCTGCTCAAACGATTACTTTAATTGGCCCATCGTGTTTCATCCGTGTTTCGTCCGATAATTCAATAATAAAATAACGCAAGACTATGCCATCGGCTTCGATGCTAGCTGGATTAAACTAGCGTTGATTTCGGGCTACACGCGATAGTGTGACCGGTGAAATTCATTCGATCTCAAAACGAATCGTTTCACCGTGAAACGAGACTTTGTGGTCGTTAAAATAACCCGTTAAAAGTACTTCGTGATTCGAATTTCGCATTTCGAAGAAAAAAAAAAAAAAGAAAGAAAAAGAAAAAAAAGAGGACCGCTAGTTTGTAAACGGGTAATTAAATAGACCGGCCAATAGAGTGCTCGAAACGTGATTATGTCTAATGAGCCACTTGGAAAACTTGGTGTGAAATTAGGATTAGGAAACGGAATTTTAAATCGGATCGGAAAAATTAATTCCCGGTGAAACAACAAGGAAATTTTTCCCTTGCCCCTCCCCATTTCTTATCACCCTCGTTAATTCTCGTCTTCTTTCCATTTTCTCTTTCCCCTCCCCCTCCCGTCACGAATCGACAAATATTATTCTTGGGAACACGGTAGTACGGTTGATTTACGCGTTATGTCGTTTAACTTTAAAAAGGTCCATTCACGATGGATTTCATTGCTGTTAACACCATGCTCCGCGTTTGTCATTGACGTGGACTCGTGTACGCTTTGTCAGTGGGACAGCTCGAACGTCCCCGTTGATTGCTTTCTTCGATTCCACGCTTCTACGCTATGATCAATAACACTGTCAATAGGTGATGGACGACTGGTAGAAAATATATTTTCACCCCGAACGGGTCGTACGTTCCAATAATCTGCCCTCTACGAATTTCATTCGTAGGAATCGCCGCCTTCCCCATTTCGATCCCATTTCCAATTGATTCACGTTCGGACTAATTTCACGGGGAGATCCCCGTGATTGTTCTCGTGGAGACATGGGCAAACATCCGCTCGTGGAAGAAGCTTGCATAGATGATATAACCTGATATCGTATCGGGGAATGACAAACATGGATGTCGTTCTAAATTTTCCGGATCGTTTCAGAACAACTAAATTAAGCGGGAAATAATTGTAATCGATGTACCGTCATCGCGATAATGCCACGTCCGGGACGAATAAATATTGGTCCATTAGCATGTTTTATTGTATACCGGTATAAATTTTCGGCCGGTGCTCCACGGAGAATTGAAAATATATCAACAATTTGCAATAATTTACCTTTGCGATTCGTACGTAACGAATTTCATATACTTTCTCGCCGCCAACATTGAAATAACCGGTTGTTGCACCGCTTTACTTTTTTAATAACGCTTTCGCTATGTTATTTTTTTATCTACGAAAAAAAAAATATATATATATGAAAAAAAAGAGAGGAATTATTAAATGATCAACACGGGAGAGAGGGATGGGGGAATGTTTAACGCTTTAATCGCTTTAACAAAGCGATTTATTTTTTTCTCTGCGCAATATCAAACGCGTAAAACGTTTCCACGCCGCGAGGAAAGGCTTTTCGGAAAAATCTTGATCGGTAGTGACCATCATCCCGACCGTGATGCCGCCTTTATATCTCTCTTCTCCCTTTTTCTCGCGCTTCTCCACCTCCTCTTCCTCCGCCTCTTCCTCTCCTCTTTCTTCTTCCTCCTCCGCTACTCGACGAAAAGTATTTCTTTCCTGGGAGACAAAACGTTGCTTCCATTCTAAACTTTCCTCCCCATTTAATAACCGCGCGATACAAACCGACGCTTAACGTCATCGTATAATATTCTCCTTCGGGGGTGCTTCGAGCTCTTTACAACTGTTTTTCAAAGCTTCATCCCGGTCATAGCGAGAAACAAAAGCATGACTTTTCCTCTTACAATCGTGAGAATGTTAATCACACTTGACGGAACTCTCTCTTTGGAAAAACGAACTTCTGCTCGGTCGGAAATCCAATCCAGAAAAGTTTCAATCGTTCCTCTCGGGTATCGAGGTGAGAAAGAGAAAGAGACAGAGAGAGAGAGAAAAAAATATTTGACCGTACGAAGCGTGCTTGCGTGCAAAATTATGCACATATGTAATACGAATCGATAATACCCGTATACCCGATATGAATGAATACCAAACAGGATGATACAGATTTTCAATTAACCATTCTTTCCACGCGCGTATTCGTCGTTGATTCGTTTTCGTTTTCGTTCCGTTCCGTTCCGTTCCGTTTCGTTCCGTTTCGTTGTAAAATGAACGTACACAGATGGATACACGGATGGATGCGGACAAAGGGGAACGGGGTGAAACGTATTGCGTCGCCGTGCCGTTTGCCACGATACCGTTGTCCCGGCGGAATAAAGGGCAACGATTTTCATTTAAATGTCTTCGGGTCAGTCAAGTGGCCAAATAGGACGTGGCATCCGACGACGATTGACCCGATAATTGATACCGAGCCATAGGTTAAATCGATGCTCAGGATTATCGGCACTTTAATCGGCACGGCAATGGTGCAATTTCGTGTACCATCGGCGGACAGAGAGAGAGAGAGAAAGAGAGAGAGAGAGAGAGAGAGAGAGAGGGGGTGGTACACACCGAGGCGAACTTAATTACCAAGTACGGATGCCAAATCCTGGCAGAATCGTTCCATCCTGTTCACGTACGAGCGATACGTGTTTATGCGAAAGTGAGAGAGGTGGATGCAGCCCAGGGGTGGAGGGAGAGGGGAATGTACATTATTCAACGGTCGGCTCTTTCCAAGCCTTCTTTACGTAATGCGCTCTTCTTCTTTCGGTATTAAGTTTTTCGTTATCCCTGTCTCTCTGTGACGGCCGATCCATCGGGGATGTACCTATTCAATGAACTTCCTCGAGATATGATGGGGGAGGGGAGGAGGGTTCACATCCGATAAACCCGATAAATTCCGCCCGACAAATGTCCTTCCGTAATACCAATTAGTATTCATAAAGTCGACCGCTCTTTATCCTCCCTTCTCCCTGATCCTAAATCCTTGATCCTCCATATTTCCCGAGAAGATACGCGGCGTTCGTGAACTCTGTGACTTTCCTCTTTCGATGAAGACGAATTCCGGAAATCGTACCTCGTTGATGATCGTACGATTAAATGGATCGAGTTTCCTCCACAGTTGGAAGTGGAGGTACGGTATTCTGTGCATTCTGTAAATTTCGTGTGTAACTTTTTAAAACAGGGGAAAAATTGAAGGATGTTCATTATAAATTTGGTGAATCCACGGATCTCGGGATTCATTGAAAAGGAACTCTCTGGGAAAGATAAAGAAAAATGTTTGTATCGAGGGACGAAGGATAACGTTGAGTTATACGTTGTTAGTTATTCACTGCCAGTCAAAAGCTACGGACTTATTAAGGACGGTTCATATTTTCTAGCGTACTTATTATTCAAAACGATTCATCGTTGAGTTTATGCAAAATTCCCCGCGAAGATGGCAGTTTAAAATATCAAATCTTTTCACTTACCTCCAACTTTTAAACGGTTCGGTGAAAGATTCAGGAAACGGTTCCCCTCCCCGTTTCCCTCGAGGATGGATTTCTTTTATTAAAACGAAAGCACGTTGTAAAAGTGACCGAAACCCAGGGTCACTTAAAACGGAATCGGCAATTTTCAACGAAACTTTTTCCCTTGTACAGATTGAGAGAAATCGAGAGAAGAATCGTTGGCCCATGTTTTTAATCTTCATTGAACGATTTGGAAAATATTTGATAGTTAATAGAGCTGTATTTCATTGGAGCGTAAAATATATACGACTTTAGAATATTCTCACGAGTGAGATAATAGCCCTGTGGCAGTAACCATAATCGTTACACCCGCAGACCTTAAAGTAGACTAAGATAGTATGTACTCTAAAGCTGAAAGACATTGCGCGTACATACGCGTGCCACCGCTTCATCCTGAATATATAATCATGATTCGCCACGTTGTAACTTTCGTGATATAAAAAAAAAGAAAAAGAAACTACGAGATAATATATCGTCGACTATTTTTTCCTTTCTTCTTTCTTTTCTCTTTCTTCTCAATCTCGCACACAATCTTCAAAACTTAATCCCGCATCACTTCCGAGTCGTTGATTTATTATTAGTTTATCTTAAAGTATGCATTTACGTCGCAAGATTTACCACAATTTCACTTCTGTCTCGCGCACCATCTCGCACGTATTCCAGGCTTATCGTTGATGGTTCCGGTGATGGTTGCCGCCTCTTCCACCGGCGTGGAAGGCCGCATCATCGTTCATATCCCGTTCGTTGCCACAGCCCCGTTCCTCCTCGTCTTTTTTATTGCTCCGAATTGCTCGCGACCTTAGTCGCTCGTTAAATTTCGCCCCATCTTCCGTGAGCTTAACGCTCGGCACAGTGAGTAAAAGATAGAAGAGGAATAAGTGCTCTCGTGGCCAAGGGAAAATTCGCTTTTCACGGAATGTATCGCGAAGCGGCCGGCGCGTCAACGATTCGTTCGTTCCTCGAGGATCACTCTAATAAGTAATCGGTCTTTTAATAAATGTCGCCCTCCGTCTGTGCTTTTTCATCTTTGATCTTGCCACGCCGTTCCGAGTGAAAATTTTCGATGCGCCGTCCACTCGTGTCGCGAAGAGTCTTCTCCCGTTTCAAAACGATCTCTCTTCTTTCTCCTCTCGTTTCTCTCGTCCCTCGTAATTCTCACTCGCTGTCGCGTTTTGTTAGAAACGAAACTCTATCTCTACGAAAGGATGGGCTTTTTATACTCTCGCGAGATATTGTTGCTCCCTAAATAAATTTATTATTCCAAAATGATCGAAATTATAAATATCAGCGCAACGATGGATGCGTTTCAGATTAATTAATCGGTTCGATCGATTTAATTATCGGATGTTGTTGAAAGAGATTAAATTCGCGAAAATCGCTCGGTCATTTCAAGGGAATCGCTCAGAGAGAGAGAGAGAGAGAGAGAGAGAGAGAGAGAGAGAAAAAGAGAGCAAAAAAGGAATGACTTCTAAATTGAAGTACTACTTGGTTTCTCGCTCGATCCATTTCATTTTAGTCGTCTCGAAAGAGATTTCGATCTTCAAAGATACGAACGAAAAATAAAAAGGATCGTTTACCATTAAGATTTCACGAATTCCAATCGCGTTTCCGTCACATCAATTACTACATTCATTCCGCTCGAATTTCAGGAGGATGATCGGCAGAGGCAGCAGCCGACGCTTAAGGAATCGAGTCAGCCGTAATCCCTGAAACGGTTTAGGCCTTGCACGGATACCAACCGCGGGACAGCTGAAATTCCTCAAAGGAGCTGGTTAACCACGACGATCTTGCACGAAGACACGCTACACGTTGCCGTCGTTCGCGTTTATGTACGCAGGTGGACGTTCCTGGATAGGAAGTTGAGCAGGAGAAGGGAAAGGGTGGCCTAAAGGCAGCAACCACCGCCACCAGAACCGGTTAACTCGGCCGGCTAAAGACACAGTCGTCTGGTAGCCGCAACATTCCACAAACTTGCACAATATCCACAAACCCGGGAGGCCGCGAAATTCTTTGGCAAATCTTTTGGTGCTTGCTTCCCCGAGACGAGACGGAACGGAACGCAACGCGTGTGTGTGAAACGACGGCCGAAACGACGACGGTCTGTCGAGCGGAGGGTGTGTCGCCTCCGTGTCCCCGGTTGAGGGGCAGTCGAGCGACGAAAATGCAGCGTTGAAAAGGGTCTCGAGAAGAAGGTGGAAACGTCGCGGGGGAGGGGGGGGGGAGAGGGTTCTGTTAACGCGCGCGACAAGTGACGTCGCGTTGGAACAGTCGAGACATCTGTAAATGAGGAAGCAGGGAAAATAGGCGTGACAAGGGTCCGCTTAAAGCGGAATATTAGTCGTGTCACCTAATGATCGTCGTGCTTCACGTCCATTCGGCCCCGGTCGTAATATCAAGCGAAATTTCCACTCGTCCTCTGCGAATCGCCCGTGTATTTTGCAGCCCCGTTGTGTACACCCTTCTCTTTCACCCTTCTCCACAATTTCCTATAGTTCTCCAATTAAAACCGGGGAGGGAGGGAGGAGGATTCGAAGCAGAAGAAAGACAGTCGTGACAGTTGGCCATCGTTTTAAAGACGATGGTAATTCCGATTACCGTTTTATCGATGTTGATGCGGCCAAGTAGACCGGTGATATACGTTATGCTATAAGAGGATCTATACGGACGGCGAAGCAAGAGAAGAGGGCAATCGACGTGGAAGCTTTCAAGGCTATGGTAATATTAACGTTAGAAATTAAACCATCGGCCGTGGTACGATGGATGTTCGCTAAAAGCATCGCGATCGTATTAACATCCAACTGGAAAGGAAGAAAAGGAAAGAAAAATCTTGTAGCGAAATAGCAGGCAGTAGAAATTAGGAAGAAGAAGCGTGAACGTTACTCTTTCTCTCTTTCTCTCTCTCTCTCTCTCTCTCTCTCTGTATATATCTCTTTCTTTCTCTCCCTCTTCCATCCTGCTCAACAGTGTCTCTGTATTGTCGGATAAAAAGGAAGGCAGAGATTTCTTCACAGAAGTAGCCCGTTGGCTGTGGAACAGTAGCGACGGAATCCTGAAAGCCACTCGAGGAAGAAAGAGCCGCGGAAGAACGCTTGGTTCTATGGCCTAGAGCATCCTGTATTTCTGATAACGTACAGAACTCGGTAAGCTTCCCAACAAGAAGGTTTGTGAATGAAACCGAATGAGAAACCGGTAAGCAAGGAGAGGAGGAGCCCTTTCGCCCGAAGGTACTCTATTAACCTTATTGCCAAAGGATATCGTCCCAACGTTTTGCGCCAACTCCGACAATATTCGCCTTGATACGGTTCAAGTTCGATGACAAGTTTCGACGCGTATACCTTTCACTTTGTTCCTAGATCGAAGAGAATCCGTACGAAAAGGAACTTGCCTCGAAATAATTTCGAAGAGGTCGTAATCTATAATCGTGGAAGAATAGAAACCGGAACACGGAACGACGATCGAGGAGTAACTCGCCAAACTTGCCTTTTTTCCTTGACATTCGGTTGGCTCGTGCAGTTCATGGATCCCGATAACGGGAGGCGAACAAAATTAGCTTCCGCCTCGTTTCTAACGAAGAGAAAGAAGCCCTTTTGCGAGAAACCTCTCTTGCTCCCTTGGCCATCGAGGAAGGAACGGTTCACCGATAATTTTATGAATTAACGACAGTTTAACGACCCTAACGACCATCGTTGCACTCCGATACTTTGGAACGCGATTCACGACCCACGTAGAAACTCCGGTAATCCGTGAATTCGCGCGGTATCTTTGAGAGACCGAGGAATTGATCTAGCCAACTTACCCTCGCCGCAAGGAGAGATGTTTTAGCCCCTTAGGACGGAGGCCAGTTCTGCCCCTAGGTTTCCAGGGCAACAGAAACTTTCCTCTTTTCCCCGGTTGCGCTAATCAATCCTTGGAAAGGGAGGCGACCCCGGTAAACAATTGCAACACGGTGGAACGCGATAAAAGGTTCCCTCTCTTATTCCAAGGTATCGAAAGCACCGACTCGACTCGATTCGATTCGATTCGATTCGACTCGACTCGACTCGCGGGAGAATCGAATTTCCTTCAACGACGAACCTGAAGAGTAGCGACGAGTTTGTTCGCGCAACGTCCCTTGCTTCGCCCGGGGAACGGGATTTCCAATCTCTGATAAAACGTGGAAGGTTGGAGACGGGTTAACGGAGGCTGGAACGGAGGAACGACGCGGTGAATGTGGGCTGGGGACGAGGCAATCGGTGGCGAGCCGGGTGAAAAAGGGCGAGGCAGAGAAATATGGTGCACGAGGCCACGGGTCTATGGCACGGCGCGGGATTCAGCGTATCGAGGTGGCTGATGATCATAATACACGGATACCGGGCCACCACCCTTTTGCTATCCATTCTACTTAACGTGCTGGTGCGAACTGCCGGTGAGTATAGACGTGTATACGATATGGTTCTCGGTTTCCACGCCACGTTTGTTTCACTCTCCGCCGCATAGGCCCTCTCTCGAGTGTTTGCGTTTCGCTCGATGGAACTGTTTCGTCGTTTCGCCCACGGCGGCGAATCCATTCCGTGCTACACAGCGCTCGTAATCGTCGCTTTGCCGGGGTCAAAGTAATACAGGGACCGTCGCGCGTACTACCACCACCGCGTACGGTCCGAATTCAGTTTCGAGATGCCTACGATCATCGCTTTTACAGATCTTCCGAATCAAGCGCGAACCATCCTGCAATTTCACTTTGCCATCGCGCCAATAATATCTAATACCCTTCCGATCAGTCGTAAAAACTTTAACGCGACCATCGTCCGATGGGGATGGATTCTACTTTGGTTTTAACAGATTCCGACCGAATTATCGAGCGCGCCGGCACGAGTAATTCGTTTATGGAGCGTCGCAGAAGGTACGACGCTTCTTTATCAATCGATAATAATCCCGGGATAATCGGTCAAAGGTGATTTTTTATCTTTTTTTACCTCGTCCGCTTAATTTTGTCCGCGTTCGTTCTTATATCGTAAGAACGGGCAGACTGAAAGTTAAAGTTCAATGAAATTACAATTTTATTATTCATTATCGGAACGCGAATATAAATTTTCCATTGATTGACAGATATATATATATATATATGTATAAGTATAAAGGGAAGGATACTCGTGGAAATTCGAGAGACGTGTATAATTAATCGGTTCCGACTCGAATTGATCGCAATCGTTCCGGCGTTAATGGATTCACCCTTAAAAGTTCGCGTCTTTATTCGTCCCCAGGCATATCGTGTGTACTTTATCGATCGTTTATAAATCCTCTGGAAAGACATCGGATCACGATAAAATTCATCTCGAGAGCAACACCGAATCCACCCCCTCGAATAGACCGAACGAACCATTGTATAAAGTTCTTAATATAACCATTTAACGTGCTAATGCGATCCTATGCTAAGTTTCCGGCCCTCGTTCCTCTCTTCAAGAAGTTAACTCGATACTTTTCCCCGACCTTTAAGCACCGAAAACCTTTAATCTCTTCTCTGTTCGTTATTTCACTATCGTTACCGTTGTCCTTTTACACCCTGTTTAACGCCTTCGTTCACTTTTTCGTTCACGTTAATCGGGCAAATACTATTCGTAAATTCGTGGGATAAGTGCTCTCGGCCGTTTTACGTGGGCCGCCCATTCTCAAAGCGAGTGTCTATTACTCGCTCGATCGGGAAAGAAGGGTTTCGAACGTGCAAATTACACCTTCGTTAATGTGCAATTAACCGGAGGGGTTTCATAAATTACGGCCAGATGTACCCCTCCAACGCGTTATAATATATTCGCGCGTAACGTGGAAAATAACTGGTTCGGTGTCGATTAGCAGAGAACTCTTGATACGTGACCATTATTGGTATCGAATTACCGCTTCATCGAGTCGAAATTGCAATCGATTCGAAATTCGATCATTTTCGAGAGTCATTTCGAGAGTCAACGTTCTTCAGCGTTACGATTCTACGGGCAAGACTGCGCGCGAGTTTGCAAAGAATCTCTCTTTCGCTCTCGTTCACTTTCCTTTCCTTTTTTTTTTTTTATCCTCGCTCCTATAATCCTTGTTCGATAATCATTCTGTTCATTCCTTTTTTCCCCTTTCTTTCCTTCGTTCGTAATTTAACCGGACAATAAGCCCGATTTTCGCAGTTTTCAATTTCGTTATGAACGCGTGCAAGGATTAACGACAACGTCACGCGTTTTCGTTATGCAAATGAACGAACGAAAGTTTGTAAATAAACTTCGCTTGTTGTAAATCGCGATTCCCGCGATTCATACGCGAACAAACGCATAGATTTGTGAATATTTTTGCCATTAATTACGGGCATAGATGTATTCCACAACGGACAGTTTCGTACGAATATATACGTTTTAAGCAAGCTAATAAAGCATCCTCCCATCGCGTTCCATCGTTTTCGAAACATCGCAACTGTTCTTCCCACGAGTTGTTACAACTTGTTACAACGTTTATCGTATCCATCGATTCGCTTCCGACTCAATTCGATACCTAACGTTCGTAACAAACTGCAAGTTATTTACTTAATTTGCATCGAGCAAATTATTAAAAGGAATGGAAAAGGAATATAAACAAAACGATCCATCTCCTCCTCCATTTTCTCCGTTGCCTCCTCGATGAAAAATAACCGCGATATCTCACCCTCGCGTCAAATCTAAGTCAGGCTTAAGTCAAATTTAATCCCCCCTGAATTTCATCTCCCCTGTTTCCATCTCCTCGAGGGTTTGATTACACGTTGTTCGCCATTCTCCTTTCGCCCAAGAAAATCGGTCGCCCGCCACGCCACGCCACGCCACGCCACGCCGCGCCGCAGATTCCTCGCTTCGTTTAGGCTTACCGTGCCTCGCGCGCTTAATTCAATCTATTTTCCTCGAACGGATAGCAGCAGGGTTACTCGTTGTACGATTTGGGAACACGGCGAGAGATCACCGGGATGCATTCCCCGTTGATGCAAATTTTAGACGCTCGTGCACACAGAGCCGCGCCGCGCCCCAACTTCCTTCCTTCCGCGGAAGGAAGGTTACTGCTACTTCGCTAAGGGAGGGAGGGGGTGACAAAACTCGCGTGTCTTCTATTTAATTATATCGGGATTATGCCGGGAAAGTTTATAGTTTCCCCTCGTCGGAGGGGCCACCTCGTCCGAGGCTTGGTTATGGCTCGTTTATGCGCGTTACACGCTTTATTGCGCCCGTGGCCGAACAAAAAAGCCGCCCGCCTCTCCTCTCCGCAAAGTACAGTCTATGTAAAGAGCGGCGGTGAAAAGGCGGCTTTCAACGTGACACGTGTGCCGGATCGTGTAAAAAAGCAAGGAAAAAGAGATACTTACACGAGATGGGAAAGGATGAACCGGTATGCCGCGGCTGTTCATCACTTTTACCCGCTAAATATACTTGAACGAACGGCGGTGGAGGGAAAGCGAAACGGTTCAACCTCGGGTATTCTGTATCTATCTATCTGGCCATCTGGTGCCGGCTGGTGGCCGCGTGTGAAGCTTCGTTTTGCTCGTGCCGCCATGTACAATTTCTGGCCTGAAAAATAGTTTACGCGATATCTCGTTCGAAACGAACGGGTCGGTATAATTTCGTTCGTATTTCGATTTCGTATTTCACGAGTGTTGATCGATACCGCATACGCCCCCGGGGTTATAATCCGCTCTCTATCGCACCCACTGTTTCCAACTCGAAACCATAGTTATTATAATATAGCTTAGGCGTGTGTCAGACGCTGTCGGAAACACGTCGGACCGCGTTTCGAACCGCGTTGCCGAGAAATTTCCTTACCTGATCCTCGGATTTACGCCCCCGATCCATCCATGCGATACACAGGTACGCTTTGAGGGGGAGTTTCGAAGATTTCGGAAAGTGTACGGACGGATCTTTCGACGGGAGAGAGTACGAAAGAAGCAAACTCTCTCCTCGCGTCATGCGAGGAGTCATGGCACCTCGCATTCGTAATAAATTTCCACGGAAGGCGAAGTTGAAGTTGGGAGCGAGGGAGGGGAGGGGGTGTAAGGGAGCGTGGCAGTAGGTAGCGAACTTATGGCGGTGGAACAAACGAGCTCGACATCGTGCTGTTTTATTTCTAGTTTAGCGCGCGTCGAGGAAAAGTTGGTAGTTAAATTGGTCTGAAAGACGCTTAGCGCACGGGAATTTACGAATATTGCTGTTCCTTTAAGAACCCCGCAAGTATCTCATTTTCCAAGTTTTCAGTAATAACGACACCTTACAGTCGATTATTCCAGTCATGGGATTACTACTTTCTTTTCTCCTGTCTATAAGGTAATATACCGGTCGACCCCTTCCTTGTTTGACTAACGCCCGTCAGAATGATTACAAGAAGAAAAAAAATGTTGTCGTCGGGAAAATCGATTTACGTCTCGTAAAAAGAGAAAAAAAGACAAGATACCTTTTAAAATGTTGATTGCCTCGTTCGGCCCTACGATCCTACGTTAATTAAATTATCCCTGACGATAACGCGAAATAACGGGGGTACATTATATTTCCGTTTAATGGGGGGGTTTATTACATATACACGTGTATAATTCCTCGTTCGATAACTTCTTTGGAGGAGAGAAAAAAAAAAAAAAAAGAAAAAAATGGTCGCGCAAACAAAATTCTCAACCGGACTGGCATCTTCGCGGAATCTTTTTATCTTGCCACGAATTGCTCCTCGTGCCGTTTCGCGGCGTACGTTCCATAACAACGTGGCTCGTTCGAGTTCTTATTATTTTAATAGAAATTCTTGGCACGGTCTCGTTCCAAAATAATGAAACTTTTCCCGGATAGCCTTTGAAAGTTTCGCTATTTGTTTTTACCGGTCTCGCACCGGTATTCTCGTACGTGTATACGTGCATACATCCGACGGGTCTCGAGAGTCCGAAGTTAAATCGAGCAGCGTCGAACGGATGGAAAAATCCGACTAGTAAATTTGACGTTCCATTGAATAATAATCGTGCCGCGAATCCATCTTCTTGCATTCGTTAAACACTCGGCCATAAATTTTCTCCTTATCCTCGAGAAACTTTTATTTCGTCCTTTATTTCACCGACTCTTTCTCTGAGAAACCTGACTTCTTTCCCGAAAGGACGATTAACTCGCCCTAAAGTAGAATCTCAACCTTTGTCCATAAGATTTTGTCCGCGCGCATCTCTTGTAATTGTTGGACAATCGTGTATTAAATTCACGAAGGGGAAAATTTGTTTTTTAAATAACGCGCTTTTATATATTTAATTTCGATGATTTCCCGATTAAAATTGCAATTTTCGATTTGCTTTTGCTCTAGGCGAGGATATTATAAAAATTCATCGAGGTATGTTAAAGATTCATGAGGATATTACCACAGGCTATCCTGTTTTCCTGTTTGTATAAAGTTCCCGTCTGTATAAAAGGGGAGTAATCTAATTAATATACACGTAAAACTCTGCCGCAATCTCTAACTTTAATTTTTTACTTTTCTTTTCTTTTTTTTTTTTTTTTTTTTTTTTGTATCTCGCTTTTTTATTTCGGGTAATATACTCGTGGAAGGAACGAAAACCAGCGAACGAGCCACCAGCATAAGTAAGGAAGCGACCTCGCTGACAAGAGGATCTTTTTCTTTTCGAGAAGATGAAGTTTCCTAAACTTTAGCCGAGCAACAGTAAGTCCGTGGTTACCCAGTCTTTCTAAGAGTGGAAACTTTAAATTATCATTAAAATGATTCGCGGATCGTATCATCCTTTAGAAAGGGCACCAACTTTCCCCCTTGTTTTCCTACCTGTTATTTCGTTGACAAGAATTATTACCTCCACGCCCTTAGTTTCGCGTGAAAATTACGCTTTAATCCGATCGATCGTACTTGGAAAATTTTCCTACGCTTATCGGGATCGTTCATCAACATTCGTTTTAATCCACACACACACACACACAGTTCGATCGAACCTCGTTCGAAAACGTAACACCGTTTGTATTAAAATTACGAACCATCCTGTGAACATATCAGGATCGATATGAAAGTTTGACCACATTCTACATCGCATTATCGAATATTTAGAGTTCGAGCCATCGAAATGTATACACGATCGCATTTTCGCCTTGCGTTTCTTTTCCTCCCATTTCCATTTGACACCCCTATCGCATCTCGTTGTTGGCAAATAAACACAACAGGAAAGAACAATCCTCGGTTTCCAACAAATCCTCCAGGGCTATTGGAACGAGGCGCGCATAAATATTTGAAGGGGTCGATTGGGTAGGGCGAGAAGGGGTTAAGTAAAGTCCAGAGGAAAGCCTCTTAACGAGAATCCCTCCTCGCGGGGGCTAGGTAGGTAGATAGCAGGTTTGTTGCCGTGGAACCCACGTTCGATCCTTCCACCAACGACATGCCACCAATTTTCCTTGATTCGATGCCTATTTTTCAGAGTATCCGACAGCGGCCACGGCGGAGATCGTGCCGACAAATGGGAATTCGTTAGAAGCGAGCATGAAACCATTGGACATCGATCTACCGCCCACGCTTCCGATGAGCTTCGGCACCGAAAATTCGACGGTGATCTCCGCCCAATCTGGATCCACCGCGCTCCTGCCTTGCGTCGTTCATAATCTCGGGGATGGAATGGTGAGATTCCGGGAACATTCTTCAAAAAGTTTTTGAAAAGGCATTACCTGCCCTCCCTCCCCCAGGGTTTCAGACGATCCGGGCTCCCAAGAGCGTAGAAAAGTTATTATCATATCAACGTAAGAGCCGAACGGCTGGTCTTTGGGGGAATCGAGGGAAACGGGGGGTGAGGACGGTCCGGAGGAGAAGTGGTATGTGCTGTAGGACTTTTTCTCTTTTTTTAGAAAAAGGAAGGAAGGATAAAAACGAATCGTCGTCTCTTCCTCTTCGCGTACACGGATTTCCACGAGGAATTAAACGCCTCTCGTTTAGATTCATCGTACCTCTAGATCAACGTCATTTCTCTAAACTGTACGAATCCTTTTGACCCTCTCTTATATCACGATTATGAATGAATATATCGGGGGGAGGGGGAGGGAAACGTACGGACGGAAAGAAAGATTTTAATCGAAATAAGGACAGCCGGGACCTTTCTAAATTGAAAGGTTTATTTGCGGACCGGATGAAAATGGAATTAAAATGTCGAGAGTGGAAGAACATGGGATTTTTAACTTTTCACCCGTGTCCCGTCTCTCCCGATTATATTGTTAAGGGACGAGTGGTTTTCAACATGCTAATACTTTTCAATTATATCCTATGAAACGGCAGATGTAGCCGGATGTTTTATTATAGTTTCTCGGGGAATTCCGTCCGTATAGAATAAAATACTCGAGTATGAGTGCGATTGCCTCAATGAAATTTTTCGACAAGGGGAGGAAAAAAAAAAAAATCGGAGATCGAAAAATCGGGGAGGAGAGAGAGGATAAATCCGAGAGGAAATTTAGTCTCTTTAACTCGACGAGTTTAGAAAGTTTCGAAATAAAATGTTTGCGTTTCCCTTCGTTCGTTAGACGAACTTGCCTCCTCGATTCCTTTGTTAGTTTTAGTTTACCTGTAAACTAAGACTCTAAGGCGGTACAAGACTTCGAAATCAATGCGAGTACCGATTCGATATCTTCAACTTTCCTATAAATTCTTCGTGTAAAAAAAAAAAAAGGCTTTGGATGAAACGAAACTTAACGCTTCGAAGAAGAAAAAAGAAAAAGAGAAAAAAAGAGAAGATCGTGCATTGTTTTATAGTCTTGTAGAGCGTGTACGACAAAGAGAGAAAAAGAGGGGGAATAAGCACGTTTCAAATTATAATAAAATTAATTCGATTCAAATTAATAATAAAATTCCATAATACGGCATAAGCATCTCTCGAGGAGAACGAAAAACGTTTTCGTTTCGTAAATATTACGAAAGTCAAACGAGTAAATAGCGGTGTGTATATCGTCTTAATCGTTTCCCGGAACTTTATCGCCGCTCTGTTATGTTTCAATAGTAAACACTTTCCGTGTCGTGCGCAATTAGTTTCGTTCGAGAGTCGATCGCGTTCACGTCGTCGTATATACGTTACGCGATACGCGCGATTCAACGTGATTTAAAAGTGTAAAAAAGTGGGAAAAATGCAGTGTTCCCGTGACCTTCGTTTACTCGTTGGGCAAGAAAAGGGAGGAGACCATCAATGCCGAGCGTTATTCCCGCGGAACGACAAATCTAAGCAAGAAAAGTTCGACAGGCTGAAAATCTTTTTCACATCCAATCGTACCGCGTTCGTTTCTACGTTACGCGCGTGCAACGCAAGAGCATTGTCGCGATTCGAAATTCCTCGCTCGAACGAGGAGAGAAAAGGAACGAAAGAATTTCTACCGTGTTCTCGCAATATTCACGAAAATTATCGCCGCGTTATTTGTCTCCGTATTCGCTCGTACGATGGCCGAGTTACGCAATAATTGGGTGGTCGAGCACGGACTATCGGGGGTGGAGCGAGAACAGGGGATAAACCGGTTGGAAAGGGGAAAAGAGAAGGTTACGGGAGGGGGATGAATACCGAGGTCGAGTTAAATCGACGCAGGTGGAAATCAATAGGAAGGTCGACGTCGAACAATTCGCACGCTACTTCTATTGCCGCTACGTGCTCGGTGGCCCGCTCGTATAAAATTTCATTGCGTGGTCGGGCGGGTACGGAGAAGGAAAAGAAAAGCGGAAGAAAGCGGGTAAAAATGGAAAGAGGGAAGGGAAAGAA
Source organism: Apis laboriosa (assembly GCF_014066325.1). Lineage (NCBI taxonomy): Eukaryota > Metazoa > Arthropoda > Insecta > Hymenoptera > Apidae > Apis > Apis laboriosa. Next base: position 1,552,410 of record NW_025223257.1, read on the forward strand.
GATAATGAAACTGGCCGTATCGCTGTGCCCGTGCATCGCCGGATCTCGTGCAAAGTCTTTTGCAATTTTGCGAGAACCTTGTCCTCTAATTGAATGCGACATCTTCGAACTGAAAGAAGTCTATGTACGTTTCGACTTATCCCTTCAAGATTGCTTTCTCCCTTTATACGCGATACGAAATTCCTCTTGGCTGGCCAACGGTGATAGGGAGAAGAAAACGGGGGGCGGATACATCGTATCGACGAGCGAAGTTTTCCCTATGACGTTCCGCAAGATCGAAACGGCAGTTACAATATGCGACGCATATTTACGTGTTTCGCGTAAAGAGAGTCGTTGGTGTTCCACGGGAGATAGAGGAAATAAGGCATGGAAATAAGGACAAGTATTTAAGCGCGCAGGAATTTACCTACATGCGATTCGATTTTCCAAGTTTCTTTGTCCCGCGATTCATTGTGAACGGCTTCTTCAATGTACATCGGCATCCGTCATTTCTGACTGCGTGCGTGCATTGTACGCGGTGCATTTATAAAGAGGTAAACAGATCGTCTCGAGAAACTTAATAATACCGCAGCTATTTCAACCTCGTATATTCTTGTCTCTTTAATTAATAGCGTGAAAATCGAGCGACGCGTGTAAATTACGCTTCCTCGTATAAATTCCTATGTCCTAGCTCGTTCGAAATTTTCACATTTTTCGATTAATTTTTCGATTAATTACATCCTTTTACATCCGTTCTTTTTTCCCCCCCTCCCTCCGTGTTATTATTAAACCTCTCATTAATGCTAAGTAATACGCGCGATCCAAGGTCTTTCTCCTTTATCCTTCTCCGTTTCGCTATCTCTACTCTTGCCATTTCGCTGCAGCCCTGTATTACAGTAATGGGTATTTTGGTTAAACGGTAGCTTGATAATCCGCATTCCACCCCGCCACGTGACAGCATTTGTGCCGCTCTTTGAAGCTTTTATCCCGATTGCACCGGTCGAAAGTTGAACGAGTGTCCCCTCTTCTTTTTCTTCCTTTCTTTTTTCTTTTTTTTATCCATAGTTAGCTAACTGCGTTCCGAAAAAAAGAAAAAAAAAAAAGAAAAAAGACAGAAAGAAAGAGGTTTAAACTTGATCGGTTAACGGAAATAAGATCTCGAGAGAGGCTTATAAATAAGGCTCGAGAGAGGTAGGTTATGGGTGGTGGTCGCCTTTCAGACCACGTAATTTATAATAATATTTAGATTCGGTTGAAACGAGACGGGATCGAAACGCGATGTAAATCTAATTATATCGAACCGCGGTCGGATCGCGCGATTGCCCTCTCTTTCCTCTCTTTTCCACGCGAATTCCGATGAAAATATCGCGAGAAATTGCGACGATATTTGCCAGATACCGTCTGCTCGTATCGGGGAATCGCGTTATTCCCCGTCCTATAAATGTTGGTTAAGAGAGAACGCGGCGGATGAATTTATTTTAACGAGAGGTTACACGAGCGCAAAACAGGGGAAGCGAGGAAACAGGTCGGTCGGTCGGTCGAGCGAGCGGCCGGGTTGTTGTACAGACGATAGTTTGCTCGGTTCATGAATAATAATCCTCCCTTTCGAGTTACGATTTAAAGGCAAGAAAATAGCAATTACTCACGAGGCACTCGTGTTTCGCGAGTTCTTTCTCGCGGTCTAAATTTAACGCGAGAAATTACGTTAAGACGTGGAGGATCCAGACTCGGTATTCGTTGGATGTCGTGGAAACGGGACGACAAAACTCGGGCGGGGATCATTAATATGGATCGAATCGGATATTTTCGAACGGAGGATGCACAGCAGGAATACACAGAGTTCGTTTATAAGCTCTGGCTGCGTTCTAGCTTATTGGTCGAGGGACGATATTCCTCGTTTTCCGCGGGGACAAAAGTTTCATAAAGGTGTGCACAGGCAACATCATTACGTGTTGCGGGGAAGGGAATACGGAATCAAAGCGAGCACGAACGAGCTTTTTGATCGGATTGCGCGACGTTTATATCAGTTTTTTTTTTTTTTTTTTTTTATAACTCTGTTCTCTTCTCTTATACAATCTTTTGCGTTTTTCGTATTATTATTATCGAACACGCCCCGTTCCATCGCGGAATTTATCTTTATTTTATTCTATCTTATAAACGATATTGGTGAACTTCTTGTTGCGGGTACACGCGCGATTTGTGTAGAGGAGAGGGGGAAAAAAAAGGAGAATTTTCCGGAGTCGAAAAGGGAGAAGTTTTCGAGGCCGGGCTCGCATTGTGCGCGGGGATCTCTTTGGAAATCACTAACGATCTGTATCCTAGTAATTGGGTGGGCTCGCGATGCACGAGCTCGATGGGAGCGGGGGGAACGTGAAAGCGATGTATGGCATCGCGCTCTGGGAACTTGTGTCTGCATTCATGTCGGGGAATTGCTCAATAAGCGTGAACCGTTAGAAGGGGGTGTCTTGAGACCGGCATAGAACATACATAAGACTGATTTCCAGATAGACGACCAAACTTCGCCACTCTGTTTCTCCTCGACCTCCTCGAGAAACTTCCCGCGTCCCCCCTTCCCACGCCCCCCCTCCTGCAAATTCTTTCCCGCCCATTTCCTCGTACCATCGTTTTTTATTTTTATACCGTCATAATTTTTCCCGTTCGCTGTATTCTCCGCGAAGATTTAAGAGTTTGGAAATCGTAATGAAATCGATGATTTCACACGTAAAAGAATAAAAGGTAGATAGATAGATAGATAGATAGCTAGATAGATAGATATAGAGAGAAAGAGAGAGAGAGAGAGAGAGAGAGAGAGAGAATATCGATAAAAAAATAAAAGGAATTCACAGGCGATCATTTCGAACGCTTTGTAAATTCTCTTCATTTAAAAATTTTATCTCGTCGCAATTAAAATATCGTCAAAAGATTCGTGCCACCGACGGTAATAATCTGTGACCGATTACACACCAATTTTCACGAAACTTTTTTTTTCGCGCGTGTTCATTCGCTCATTTATTATCTTCCGAAAAAAGTAAAGTATTTCGAAGAAAATAAATTTCTCTTTTTTTTTTGTCAAATTATCGGTGGCCGATAATCTCTTCTCCTCCTTGTAAGCAATTTACGTATTTCGAGCCGTATCGCTGTTTTGTTGCAGTTCTGGAAGAGAGGAAGAGAGAGAGAGAGAGAGAGAGAGAGAGAGAGAGCTATTAACAGCGGGAACATCGTTTCTCAAAGGATAGTCTCTAATAGTACAAACTGCATATCTCGACACGTTGTTGGACCCTTGGAGTGTTTGCAACGTTCTCGGTAGCCGGTTCCTCCTTAAAGCGCGTAGGATACACGGATTGACGAAGTTTGGCTCGGTTATTCGAGAACCACCACTCCTGTACCACGAGTTCACTCCACTCCTATGGAGTTTCATTCAACACGGGTGGCGCGCGCCTCCGCAAACCGGTATTCGGTTGCTCTATCCGCGAGAATGGCAAATATAACACGGCAACGACGATTGTGTAAGAAAACGAGCGCGATCTCGGTTCCCTCGAAATTTCGTTACGCAACAGGCGTGGATTCGATTAAAGATGAAGAAAAGTAGAGGCGGGCGAGAGACGAGATCTCGGGGCGAGGCGAGGCGAGGCGAAAACTCGTGGGTGGACCACAACAGGGTTTCGAAACGAAACCTTGGGGTGGGATGGGTAGAGAAATTTACTTTCGGGGAAGGGATGTGTGATTCGTGTTTGGATAAGGGAAACTGCGGTAAACATGGTTCACGTATCAGTGACACGAGACGGGAGGCTTTCCTTTCAAAATACACGTATGAATGGTCGGGCCGTGTGTCTCATTTCCGATTCATTAAATTCTAAAGAGTTGTTCCGTGACGAGGCGGCACCGAGATAGGCGGCCGGGTCGCGCGCTCGCAACCGTTTCTACATTATGCGCGCACGGACTTTAATAATAATTTAAACGGGATGTAAATCGAATGGAAGACTGCGGGGAACACCGCGCTGCATAGAAATGCACGTGGCTTAATTAAAACGCCGCTTTTATGAAACAAATATTTATCGCGATGCACCAACCAAGACTAAATTAATCGGTTGCGTGATGAAACCTGCATTTCTTTCTGATTTTTTTCTATCTTTTCTCTCTCTCTCTCCCTCTCTCTTTCTCTCTCCCTCTCCCTCTCTATCTCTATCTCCATCTCTCTCTCACATTTTTGGTTTATACACTTTACTCGTTATATGGGTATGAAATGGGGAAAAAGAGAGAGGGGAAAAAAAAAAGCGAACCGATGGAAGGATAGAACAGAAACTCTCTTTGACGGTCAATATTTGTAAACGTTTATTTATCGATACGCATTGTCCATTCGTAAATTGAATACTGGGTGAAAAACTATACATTTCAATGGGACACATGGTATCCCAGTTTATTTGCCGTATGCAGTTTTTTTTTCCCCCAATGAAACAAATTTCATTGTTTCGCTTTTTTATAATAAGTATCGATTCGAAGAGAGCGGTGCGCACGTATCCAATCCCCGATCCACCAACCGATCGACCTGTTTGCACTCTCCAGCAGCTACCACGTCCTTTCTAATTCGCTCGTTTCGTTTCACGTTTCGCTCCCTTCTGAATTCGACCCAACACACGACGCAACTTGCCGCGATTCGAACAGTCATTTAACCCGATCCCAACTTACGCGATTTTGGCTTTCGTTCAGTTTTCGTTTTCCAAACTTCCGATGAAACTCCAAGATATATACCCGTACCCGATTCGAACGCGCGGAATAATTTACGCGTTTATGATTTGAATATATATATATCGTTCGTTTAACGTGCGAAACGTTTCTCGAATCCGTGTATAAATATGCCTGTACACATTAATCGAGCGCGAAGTATAATCGACTCGACGAGGCGGGGCGTGGTAACGTTTCGAAGGTTTTAAAGGAAAACGTGATCCGAATATCGTATTTATTCCTCCCTTTATCTACTTGATTGTAGTTCGATTGAAATTCGTTACGTTACCCGACTTATTATGGGGACACGTCCTCTACCGATTTTCCTCGTTATTTTTTTCTCTATCTCGCCGCGTTCTTTTTTCTTTTTTATTATTATTCTCGTGAATATCTCAACCTGTAAAAAACGATGGAAATTCCGCGAGCAAATTTCGAACGTACGTGAGCAACCGTCCCCAGAGGTTGCCATACCACTTTCTTCCCTTCCGTTTTACACCGTGTCACCTGTTTATCCCGTGTCTCGTTTCTCATTATTTTTCCCCAGATGCATCCCCAAATGCTCGGTTCGCGATGTAATCGTTTCATTGGTTTTATATGTATATGTATAGCGTTTCGAATTTTTTTAAAAAACAGCTATCGAATTTCGGAAGGCGAGACTTGTTACGTAAAAGTTTCGTGGAGGACGAGTAACGTGGAAAATGGCGGAGGAAAAATCGTGGCGGAATATAAAAGCGACGATACATAAAGTATCGTCTCGGATGAAATATGCCCGTTACATGTTAATGAGGGGCACGCGTCCTCGTGGTAAGTGGAGCAATTCTCGCGGAAAGTTCTCTCTCTCTCTCTCTCTCTCTCTCTCTCTCTCTCTCTCTCTCTCTCTCGCGCGCGCGCGCGCGACATTGTCGGACTTAACGCGCCGGTTGAAACCTTATCGTTCCAAGACAAATCTTCTCCTCCTCCCTTTCCAATCTCACGGTCAATTTTTCTACCTCTACGAGCCGTGAGTAATTCTTCTCCTCACCCGTGGCAGCCGAATCATTCCATTTAATCTCTCGTTGAGTGTTTGATATCGTTTCGAGGAGAGACGAGAAGTACCTTGCGTTTCCTCGATACAAGTGGTACGGCTCGCTGGATTATTTCGGTTTTCTTCCTCTCTTCTTTTTCTTCTTCTTCTTCTTCTTCTTCTTCTCTTCGTTCCCCTCCACTTTTTTCCCAGAGTAAATTAAAAGATTAAAAGCAGAGGGAAGACGTAATTGACCGATCCTTTTGGAGGAGGAGCAAGGAAAAGATTAACTCTCTTCCCACTCTCGTTACGTCATTCGATCGGGATTATACATTTCGTGCAGAGACAAACACCGGGAATTCAATCTCACGGCACGAGATAAATATACCTCGTATATACCTCGTTACCAGCTGCCTAAAACTTTACGATAGACGTATAAAGACGAGAGGGACGCTATCGTCTGAGACGGAGATCTACTTTTTCCCTCCCTCGTTTCCCACGTTTCACGGCCAATTCCGAGTACTCCATCATATCGCGGCAACCTCGAAGGATTATCCTCGTTGATGGCACTTCTTGCAATAGGGTTGCTCGGTTTTAAATAAGCGGGGGAAAGCCAGGCGTGAAACGAGGGAAATGGTCGTTGGATCGCCTCGGTTGGAATAAAAGTCACGGTACATTTACAATGGCTCGCCTATTTACAATCCCGAATTGCCTCTGTGCGTGGTGTAAGTTTTATAAATTGTACGCCCGCGTCGATATTTCGAGGGGGGCAAATGTTGAGCGCGAAACGTGGGAAAAAACCGTCACGTTTGCGCGGTTACCTTTTATTCCAACGAGCCCGCATTGCGTCAACTTTTAATCTAATCCTTGTTTCGGATAACTATTTCTTTATTTGAATTTTTTTTTTTCTTTTTTATCGATACGTACGATGCATACGATACGATACGTCGTATTCATGCCGAACTACTAATTCGAACTGCTATAATATATATACGTACGTATAAAGTTACATCCGCTGAAATGGGGCTCGTTCGGAAGTTATAAAGAGTAGTCAAAGTCGTGTGCCATCGTTTAAAACTTGTAAAATAATGGTTGTACGTTGATATTACCTAAGCAGTATTACCGTGATCCCTCTATTCGTGATCTCTCCGCCTGGATACTGTGTCTACTTTCCAAAGGAGCGATTCAAAGGTAATGGGGAGGGAAGGGAAGTTTATATCTCGAAAATGATCGGAATCTAGTAGCAATAGATGATTTATCGAATAAACACGTAGCGGGGCGTACTCGTAGTGCGTGGTACCAAGAGGTTCGATTAATTCCGGTCACGAATCGAGCAATCATCCCGCGTCACAGTTGTAGAAATTATTCTGGTCGAGAGGTATTTCTTGCTTACACTCGGCTACACGAAATCAAGTGAGAGTTCGCGTAGGGCAATTACCGATCGTTATTGACGTAGTACATTTACCTGACTGTAATACGTGTACGGTATTTACCGGCCAGTTACTGGTCCTCGAAAGTTAGGCAACTACGGAATGGCGAATCGATAGTTACACTTTCGTAAACTTTTCGACTCTATTAATGAGAATGGTGGGAAAGGAAAGATTTAACTCGCGTGCATCGCGATATCCTTTAATTAAAAAATTATTTGATTGATCCGTACACGTAGCGTACACGATCGTCCAGTATCACTTTTTCCAACCTTTTTTTCTTTTTTCCTCTGCGTCGAGGAAGATTTTACGTTTTCGAGACCTCGAGAGGTTATTTTCTTCGATATCGATTCAAAAGGATTCAACACGGGTCGATCGACGCGTAGAAGAAGAAGAAGAAGAAGAAGAGGGAGAAGAAGAGTTAATGACCGTTGCAAAATGGACACCGCCATGTAGATAGAAAATACCGTGACTAATGGCGGCGTACTAGTACCCCGCCGTAACTGTCGGGACACCAGTAGTTACTGACCGTAATAGACGGACAATGGCAGAAGCCGGGGAGAGCTCGATATTACGTGGAAGTGAATAGTGAGCGTCGCGAGCAGACACGAAGCTTATTTGTTCCTTGGAGCAATATCAAGGTAGCTTATTTCGAAGAAATCGTTTCCCCGCTGCCATCCGATAGAATCCGATAGTTGCGAATTATTGTACACGGGGAGAAGCATCGGCGATTAATTAAAATCTGGACCTGTTACGGAGCACATTTGTCGATAGAACGAGCTACGTATAGAAGGGAACTAAATTACTTCCCCTTCGTTTTTCATCGAACGATTTTTAGCGGAGGAAGAACATTTCCAATTTAGCGAGGAGGGGAGGGGAGGGGATAGAGGGGTACAAAATGATGAAAAATTCGTTCCGGGATAAAGGCGGGGCATGCGTTCCGTCCGTGGTAACGTGAAATTTTTAACCAGCTTCATGCAAAGAGGCGTAGATGTAAAACCGAATCCCTTGTCATTAGGGCAGGCAGATCCTTCTTTTTCTCGGCTCACAATTTCACGGACCAATTCTGGCCCGGAGCCTGGGATTTATTCTTGTTAACGAGTCTTTTTGCTGGTTCTCCAGGTGTCGTGGATCAAGCGGAAGAACGTCCAGGAGTTGCTCACCGTAGGACTGACAACGTACGCGAACGACGAGCGTTTCCAGGCAATTCATTTCCACCACAGCGAGGATTGGACTCTTCAAATAAAATACGTTCAACCGAGGGATGCTGGATTGTACCAGTGCCAAGTATCCACCCATCCACCCACGAGTATATTTCTGTTCCTCGAGGTTGTTGGTAAGCGTGATATTAAACACCGATATAAGCTATTTGCGTGCGGTCTCTGCCCGATTTTCGGCTATCACAGATCGACCGCCGTGTCGATCCGATTTTTTTCACGTTTCTTTCTTTTTCTTTTTTTTTTTTTTTTCTCAACACGCTTCTCACCGCGTCTAGCTCGAATTCCCGAATTACAATGGCAATAACCCGACCCCGTTTCCCCGATCAGACATCGACGATAAATCAAATTTTAGTTTATTTCGTTGAATGGTTAATGAAATTGAAACAAACGTTTGTAAAAAAAAAAAAAAAAAAAAAAACAGCGTTTCTTCGTGTCGTTGTTCGCATTTACGTAAACGGTCATATTCTCGACAATTGCGAACGAGCATTGGGAAAATATCATCAGTTCGATTACCCTTATCGATCTTCCTATCCCTTGTTTTTTTTATCAACGTTAAAAATTCAGCGCATGACGACTCTCCGTTCATGCAACATCCTCTACGCATTTATACATAGTTTTCATACGCTGATGCGAGCATCGATTCCTTCCCCGTTTTCCTTTTCTTCCCTGTTGCGTCTCGTATATTCTCATTGCTCGTTTCGTTTTGCAATTACGAATATATTATTTGGAGCGAGGGAATAAAACACGTATCAAATAAAGTAGATAGTACGCGTGTTCCTTTTGTTCGACGTCCTCGTAAGTGTCAGCTCAAAGAGAGAGGTAATCCTTTCTTCGAAAAGGGGGGCAAACGAAAATTGTTCTTACCAAGAGACAATGTACTCTTGTCCGGTTTGCTGATAAGAGTTGCAACGCCCCACTATCTATAACGAGAAGAGACGCTTTTTCTCCTTATACACTGGCTCGAGAAGAGGAAGACTTTAGAGTTTAAGAATTCCCTCTTTTATCAGATTGCCTATTTTTACCTATTTCCTTTTCCTTCCCTCCCTTATTCTCCCTCTTCCCCCTCCCCTTCCCGCTTTTTCATCCGCATCGGTCTCGTTCCCTATTCCAATTGCAATTTCTTTTCTTCATCCACGAATCGAGCGTTTACATTTTCGTTCGTATCCACGCAGCCTGCACGCCGTCCAGGTCCGGGTCCAGCTCCTTTTGTTCGAAAAAGAAGTCGAAGAGTCCACTTTTATCTGGATTTTATTAAGCAGACGGCCGATCGATAAAAGCGAGAAAACGCTTTTTATCAGACGCAGGGAGGTAGAAGTTTCGTGAATTACGATGTTCGGCCCTGGTGTCGCCGTTTTAACCGACGCCCTCCCTCCTCCCTCTGTCTGTACGTGTATTTGCATTTAGATTCTACTTTTTGGAAGTACACTCCCCCTACATCTATATCCATAAATATATTTATACACCTATACCTTATATACGCATACATGTTCCTTACAAACGTACCTGTGTGTATGTGTGTATGTGTGTATATGTACGAACGTATGAATAGTCGCGCGCGCACATCGGTTACTATCTAATTTCGTCCCGGTTTCCGGGTCTGTGTTTTTGTCGTGACATCTGACGAATACGTACGAGAGCTTTTCTCAGGTACCTTTAATATTTATCCTCGCGTCTGTCCTCAAACTACCCCTTCGCTCTCGAATCTGGAACGTGTAATATTTTACGTTCCTTCTTGCAACGCTTGAAATTCAAGTGAGATTTTTTTTCTTTTCTTTTCTTTTCTTTTTTTTTTTTTTTCTTTTTTGTTGATTCGAAGATGACGGTACAGTGGGCGTGCCATTTCGATTGTACCATTTTATACACTGGTTAAACGGTTAAATGGTGGTTTATTACGGAAGAGACGAACGAATGTTTCGCCGGATGCCGGCCGAAATATCCCGGATTTTCGATTCGCGATACATCCTCGTACCCCTGTGAAATCGATTTGTTAATTACAGTCCTCCCTTTGGCACGAATTTAAAGCTCCCCCTCCGTTTAAAACTATGTTTCACGGTAATTTATTACGTCGAATTTTCGTCGAAACAAAGTTTCGCGTGTAAAGATTTAAAAGAGAGACGTCGATGATAAAATCGTCACCGAGGAAATAACCGATACTCATAAAAGAGGGTTCGATCGTTTCACTCGATTCGTATAGTTTCTCGGATAAATTCCTCAAACGCGAGATATCGTATCGCGGTTTCAATAAAAGATATTTCGGCCGTAAATTGACCGTATTTTGTGCCCAGATTCCGACCGTGCATTCCGTCCTTTGCCGATCCCCCGGCTTAGAAAATCTACGAAAAATCGATTGTTCCCGAGTGGCGGCTGGCTGACTACGCGCGGACCTATTCCCCTTCGTAGCGTAATTCGTGCGCGCAGCGAACGATTGCGAAAGACCGAGGACCGAGTTAATACGATCATTCGATCAATTCGAATTAATCGAATCAGCATTTGCTGGACGTTTCCATCGTCGTCGGTTATTAACGATTCCTCCCGTTGAAGGAAAAGGAAAGAGAGGGGAAAAAAAAAAAAGAAAAAAAAGAAAGAGAAAGAGAAAAGAGAAATTGGATTTACGTAGCTTGCTCGCTAATTAAAACACGATCGAGAAGAATGGATCGAGCCATTTCTCGAATCAACAGTATGCGCGTCCGCTAGTGGCTGAAAATCAAATTGGATTACCAGAGAATAAGAAGTTGGGTAAAGACGTATTTAACGGGGGCATCGGCTTGGAAGGAATCTTATCTTCTCTTCAACTTTGGAATCAATAACGATCTTCGGTATTGTCACGACGAGAAACGAAGGCAACTTTCGAAAGTTGACCCTTAATGACCGTCTCATTAAAGAGCAATTAGACGAATATATGCGGTAAAAGAAAGAAAGAAAAAAGGAGAGAGAGAAAGAGAGAGAAAAAGGAATTTAACGCCTAGAGATAAATAAATTGCTTCGGCCGGTACGGTACATCGACCTCTTCGAGTATGTGCACGAGCGAGCGAGCGAGCGCGCGCGCGTTGGATCTAATTTTAATCATCCGATATTGCTACATCATCCTTAAAACTTTGATCATAGAAGGGAGGAAGGATTAGATCATACGGTATTTAATAAGCTTCTCAATTTCTACCGGATGTCCAGAACACGGGTTAATAATTCTTTTCCTTGGCTTGGGAATTAATTAAGAAGCTAAGATCGTTATATAAATATATCCCGGATAATTCGATCAGCGTAATTAAAAGCTTCTCCGTGAAGGTGTGAAAGGATTGAGATAATAAAAAAAAAAAAAAAAAAAAAAGGAAAAAAAGGAAAGAAAAGAAATTGGTGCAGAGCGAAATATAATTAAAACAAGACGGAGAGAATTGACGCAAGAGGGAAAGGGATTGAGGGAGCAAAAATTGGCCCGACGAAGCGTATAAACAAAACGAAGCCCAATCGTTTTAACGGATCGGTTAAAATTCACGTATTGGAGCTGCGATTTGGAAATGCGTATTCCGATGGAAAACTAGGGAATAGTTTGATAAACGAACGATCGAGGGAATTGCGAACGTTCTTGAATCGTGACGTTTTAATAAATTTTCGACGTGTCGACTACTGACCACGTTGATCTCGCGACGAATTCTTTTTTTTTCTTTTTTTTTTTATTCACGGTACACGTACGGGACAGATCCGTGTGTACGTTCTTTTGCATCTGTGCCGCTCCCCCGATATATTCGCGATGACCGATCGAGGAGAGAGAGAGAGAGAGAGAGAGAGAGAGAGAGAGAGAGAGAGAGAGAGAGAGAAAGAGAGGAGCACTTGGAACGTGGACGGTTCAAAAGAGCGCGGTTGTAGCACGGGGAGAAGCGCTTAAAACTCGATCCACACCTCCGTTCACGTGCGTCGGTCCGTGACACGACGTGAAACGGAAGCCCTGTCGCCGGGGTTTGAAGGCGGCCGGGCAAAAGTGTATCCGGTGGAGGGATAGCGAAGGTTTTGCTCCGTGTTTACAACGTGCCGTCACACCTGATCCTATACCAGCTGTCTCATGGCTGTCGCGTCAGTCTGCGTGGATCGGTCATAGCAGAGCGGAGGGCAACGACGACTCGAGCGAAAAAATGGTTGGCCCGAAGCTAGTCGAGAGAGGGACGTGGTGCTCGCGACCACGCTTAAGGGCAACTTAAAATTCTGGAGATCGTGTCGAGGCTGTAGGGGAGAGGGATAGGGGAAAAGGTTACTCTTGGCTGCGATGGTTGAAAGAATACAAGAGCGAGAGGGAGAGCGCGAGTGGGATTTGGTACGCTATCCCCGTACGATCCTTAACCAGCCACGATGCATGCCTCATCCTTCCTTACCTCTCATAACCACCTTGGACCCTGGTAAACAATATGGGATAGGACGTGGTAAGCTGGTCACGTCTGACGTGTCACGTTCCGCCATTTGCAGAGGCCAGAGCAGAGATAGCCGGTCCCTCGGAGAAGTTCGTGAGGCCAGGTAGCACTTTGCAGCTTCACTGCCTCGTAAAAAAATCGACGGAGACGCCTTCCTATTTATTCTGGTACCATAACTTCCGGATGATCAACTACGACGTCGATCAGGGGGTGAACGTCAGTACAGATCTGGTGGGGCGGGAGAGTTGGCTGGAGGTACCCCGTGCGTCCGATCGCCATTCCGGAAATTACACCTGCGAGGCGAGTAACGCTCAACCGGCGCGAGTGCTGGTGCACGTGTTCAAAGGAGATAATCCAGCCGCGATGCAGCACAGCATCGCATCGTCTCCATCTGTCATGGCTTGCAGCGCCCTATTGATGATGTTCACCACGTTGAAACTCGTGCTGCATTCCACGACCACGAACTGACCATTGTGTCCCGCCACGTGTGTCGTGCGAAATATAGAAAAATAAACGTTGTGATAATATTTCGAAAGGGATATAAAGTTGGGAGTAATTTAAAGGGGATAAGAGGGAGAATAAATTTCGTCGAAGTTGCGTGCATGCGTGTATGTGTGTATGTATGCGTGTATGTTTTACGACATTACAGGTGCAGTTTGTTTCTCGACGAGATTGCATCGTGTCGAGAGACTATGGTTGGATCTAGAACTACCAATTTTTGATCTTCGAGAGGTGAGCGACTTTATCGTGATACGTTACGTAATTCTTAAGGGGTCGAATCGAGAGTGAGGAAGAGGGATGACGTGTGCCTGCGTGTACCAACCGGCATGTGTGCGGAAAAAGAAAAAAGAAAATGAAGCAAAAGGATGATATTTGTGTAAAATAACGAAACGGGTCCGGGTATGCATCCTTTAAGGCCGTGGTACTTTCGAACGATGCATGGCGCGAATGACCAAAAAGAATCGTCGCCGATGATATTAGAAAATCTCTCTTCGTTTTAGAATAAACGATAAAAAATTTCGCAAACGTTTCGTTAAACGTGTCGGCAAGCGTGTTTGCTCAAAAGTTGCCGTTTCGCGCGATTCGCCGACACCATTGTTAACCACCGTTTGTGATGTGTGTAAATGTGTAAGCCGTGTATAACTATCACGACCGTAGAAGCGTAATTGTGTAATCTGTCCTGTGACGAGTGGCGCGATTAATGGCGATAATCCTGTCGCATTTTACCGGGCAAAACTTTCCAACGATGCTCACCAAACCTGGTAGCGGCAACTTTATTCGGTTGCAACCGGTGTTAACTATCTCCCTTTCTCTCGTTCTCCTCTCGTGAAATTTGTCGCGTTAATGGGAACGATGAGAGATCGCTACACAATATCGCGTTCCCATCGGTTGCCAACCAACCTGTGCCAACGTAATTTCGTAAAAAAGGCGCGAATGACAAAAGTGTGAAAACGATCGCGGCGCCCTTCTCGTTCGGGAAACAATAACGAATCGTTGACCCCCTCCCCTCCAAAGCTCTTAAACGTGGAGCGAGGGGAAAAAAAGGGGGGGAACGTTCGCCTCGATTTATATGGAATATTACGTATTCGGCCTACACACGTACAGGTGCGCGTAATTAATCGTGATAATCCCGGTGTAATGCAGCACAGCCTAACGACATTATCTTCCATTGCCTTGCTCCGCACAGACGACCTTGCTCATAATGTCCAAATTAGTTCTATCTACGAAATGGCCGTGCTCAGATGCGTTGTACACCGTTGGAAGGAACACCTTCGGTGATTATTAACGGGTTATGGGAAATTATCGTGAAGAAGCGTGAAAATTCGTCGGGAGGGGGCGACGATTTTTTAGAATTCGACGTGAGCGAGTGAATTTTTTTTTAGCGTATCGCGTTAGAGAGAAACGGAAACAGAAGGATTGTAGGGATCCAAAGTCGATCGATCGCGCCAATCGATCTTTCGTTCCCGATTGTTCGTTGAATCAAATTTTATTGTACATATATTTTCTATGTCGGTTGTTAGTCGATCTATAAATTATATGATAAATCTTTTATAGAGAGAGAAAGAGAGAGAATCCCCGTTATCACGAGAGAAGAACGCAAGACGACTTTCTTGGACCACGATGTTTCGCAGCGTTAGTATTACCGCATGTTTCCAAAGCTAATCCACTATTTCCTAGGTAGACAGCTGTTTCTCGTAACCGTACACATTGTCAACGAGGATAATCCAGTTTCTGCAAATAATAAACCGAATGGTATTATCAAGCTTGCGTGCCCGGATTTCGATGGGAGCAAACGAAAAGCTCTCGTGTGTGAACATGTACGTCGAGATAGAGAGAGAAAGAGAGAGAAAGAAAGAGAGAAAGAGAGTGAGTATACATACCGAGAGAGATCTGTTCATACAAGATGGATCGATCCCGATCATTCGATCGATTTTAAACGATAATATTTCTTCCACCGCTCGGCCATCATCATCGTTCGACGAGGAATTTGATTTATGTAAGTTAAAGCGATGGATAATTTAATGTGATGTTCGATGATATAGTCGCTGTCTGTTGTATATGTACATACGTATACATAACATATATATAAATATGTTACGAACGTCGCACAATGTTAATCTCATTTACGGTTGAATAAAATTTTCATATAAATTCCATGCTCGACTTTGAAAGCTCGAAGAGAAAGGCGAGAGAAAAATTCAATTATTCACGGCATTCGTAATGGTAATAGACCATTTATATCACCGCTCGGTTCGAATGTCTCGAATAAATTTTTTTTGTTTCTTTCTTTTTCATTTTTTATCGTCCCGATGTCTCTCTAATCTTTGTACAGATCCGTGGTCCAGCCAAATGGGAGATGGATGTAAGTAATGAATTATATCCCGACACTGTTTCGCGACACAATAGTCTCGATATTTTCATTCGCCCGTGTAATGTAACCGGGGCTCTTTATCAAAGTAAAAATACTAACGGAACGCGATGAGTTCGTGGCGCATAAGCATTTTCATTCATATCTCTCTCTCTCTCGTTTCCAAACCTTCCTTCCCCCTTTCTCTCTCACTCTCTCTCTCTCTCTCTCTTCCCTTCGTCTCCCTTCTTTTCTCCACTTCTCCAGAGATAGGGAATAATTTCGCCGTGACACAGTTCAAGCCTCGGTCTCCGATAATAGCTGCATGCTAATGGCATTGTTTGCCACATTAAAATTACCGCTCCTCTCAATCGGCACTAATTGATTATTACGCCGCATCGAAACTATTCAAGAATTATGATCCCATTAATTGACGTAGAGTGGATGCTCAAACGATCCGTTACCGCGGTGGAAAAAATTTGCGGTTGCGTCGAGGGGATGATGTATCGTTTCCCCCTTTGCATTACCAAGATTCCATCGTCGAAATTATGCAAACCGGATGATTTATTTATCGGGAAATCGGTTTAGACGATAGCCGGGGAACGTGATCGAAACTAAATTTCGCGAACACGAATCGCAAGTATATCCCCCGATTAAAGACGGTTTTAATCGGCACTCGATTATATGTTTACCATACACACCATCAAACGCACTTGATCGAGTGGTTCGATACCGAGCTGGAATGCAACGAGAATTACCTTCCCAGAGGTGATTTCACCTTCCTCCTCGACTTGCCCGGAATATTGCACCGTTGGGGAATACTAAGCTTCCGGCCGATATATTCAAAGACCGAATTCCAAAATTAAAACATTTATATCATCCTGCTTGCATTCCGATGAAATCTATTCGATCCTATATACGAATAATCGTATCTCGCCTTATAATCGTGTACGATTATAAGAAAAAAAGAAAAAAAAAAGGGGGGGAAATTTGTCTAAATTTTTACGTTCGCTCGTTTCTTTTTTTATCCTTTCTCTTTCTTTTCTTTTTCTTTTTTTTTTTTTCTTTCAAGGAACCATTTCCCGTTGACCCGATTTTAAGGAGGCGCGAATCACCCTCGGCCCGCAATCACCGACCGGCATTCGAGCGTGATAAATTTGAATCGTTAATATCGTGTACCAACAGCTACCAGATCTGGACGTCATTATTCCAGAAAGATGACTCTAATCTATTCGGAATCGTCTCGTCAACGGGAACAGGATCGAACGGATCGTTTCCAAATCGTGTCTTCGATAGTGGTGGGATTATTTCCTGCAAGATCGGATTCCATCCTCCACCCATCCGTTGCCACAACGAAACACGTACGTATTTACACATGGATAGAAGAGACGTTATACGAATATGAAAATCAGGTATACTCTTTTTTTTTTTTTTCATTCATTTTTCAAAGAAACTCGGTCGATATATTATGATGATTAATTCCAATGATTAATATCGATCCAACGTTCTCAGGGTTGGGTGGGATTTTAGGTGGTGGCAAGCCGTGGTTGTAACCGGAGCGCGTGCAACGTTTCCAAGTTTCAGCTTTGGAACAAGATCGCGACTAGGAAGCGAATCACGTTACTACGACGTTAACAGATATCGATGTCCACGTAGCACAAAGGAGCCCGCTCTCCCAATTCCGGTTGGAGACGCGTGCGATCGGTTGTAGGCCAGACAGATCCGGGAGGGGGGCACTTTCCACAGATGCGAATCAATTGTATTCTCCAGCATGCTCTGTTTCTCTTGCGCCGCGCTCGTACACATCGGTAATTCGAAACTCCCCGGCCGCGTCACTCCGCTCATTTTACAACCCTCGTCGATATGCGAGCAATCCTTTACGGGGACGGGGATGAAATGATTCCGTGACGATGATCGATCGGAAAACGGAGCCGCCGACTCGAGAACCACCAACCGACTGGAACTCTTCAACGCGGCCCCCGTAATTTTGAACGGGAAACCGTTGGACGGAAAATTAAATGGAAATTTTGCTAATGCTTTGCCTCAACTTTCGTGACCGACATCGGCCACTGTTTCAACTTCGTAACACTGCGCTCGCCATTCCTCGGGTTGGCCCCGAGTTTCATTTTTGATGGATTTCTCGCTCCTATCGATTTGAATAAGGAAGCGGAAGGGAGAGGGGAAAGGGAAGAGCGAAAACGAGGACGAAGATTGATGCGCGAACCAAGCTAACGAATTAGAAGTTGGCGGCATCAAAACCTGGAAAGTGTAAGAGACATCCCACCCGTAATCTCAGTTGGTAACTGCTTCAAGTTTTAATGCACTTAGGCGGCAATTCTGGTAAAGGCTATTCAAACTTTATCTTCGCTCGAATCGTCATTCACCCCGCATCCGTTTATTCATCCTTGCAAATATATACTCGTCCTGTTCTTTCAACTCGCAACTAGGGAACAGAACGCCTCGAAAATCGACGAAAGAAACGTTCTCGTTTCGTAATATCAAGTACCGGTCAGCCGAATACAATTTCCTTTCGCTAACTTTTCGGGATTAACGGATTAATGGAAGGCTATTCGGAAGGATCGAGGCGAACCAATTCTATGAAGCTTGATTAAACCGGTTTAGCGATATCCGTATTCTTAATTGTTTCGCAATTAGCAAGCAAAAGCTTGTAGAGGCGGTCGACCGACACCACCGAGGTGGAGATCGATAAGAATGCTTATTGCGGACGATGCTCGGTTTTGCGGTGTTTTGGAAAAACACTGGAAAAGAACAGAATCGAAAACTAGGTTTCCACGTCTTAAATAAATTAGAATTTAGATTTTTTTCCACGTTTCATGCAATTTCGACAACGAATTGTTCCCGTGATTCAATTTAGGATATCGCTTTTTAAAATGATACTTTTGTAAAAGACATTGCGTTAATCGCATCATTCGAGTTTCTGCAAATAAATCTAAACACCAAGATCTAAACACCAAGATACATAAGAAATCCAAAGATCGTATTCGTGTGTTTCGTCGTCTTCCCATGTTACGTCTCTTCGATCTCGAAGAATAAAATTATCCATTTTCTTTTCAATTATATATTCGCCAATTATATATTCGATCTAGAATCGAGAAGATTTCGTTCTTGCAACACCAGGAACACCAAGTTTTAATCAGGCTCGTTAAAAATCGGGGCGGTCCAACTCGGTATATTATTCGGGAGACGGCCCGTGGAACGTGTTTCTCGTCCATCTTGGGCGAATTTCCGGAAGAAATTTCAAGCCCATAATACGGCCACTAAGCCCTACCCGCTCGTCAACGAGGATAATTCTACCAAGTACCTGGTCGGTGTCGGGAAATGACTGTGTTCGCCAGCTCGATGACCTTATCGACCAGGCTGGGATTGACCCACGCCTCGTCAGCCTTTTACCGACGAACCGTGATAAGCCCTGATTGTTATATACGACGATCGAGCTAGCTCGTGCCATCACAAGCCAGAACAAATTCGTTTTGGATGCCCTTTGGACCGCGTCATCCACTTAAGATGGTCGCCCGACATCGATCCACGTCTCAGAAAAATTTGTTTGTGCTCCTCCTCTGGTGGTTAAGAAGGTGGATCAAGATGTACGATGGTTACTGCATACGTGTATACGTGTATATGCATCTTTACGTATATATATATAAAAAGCGTGAGAGGCATACAAATAGTTCGATGTTGGTTTCAACCGAAGCGAGCATTCTTCGAAATCAACGATTTTCCATTATTATAAATCCACGGTGTGCGCGATTGTTAGAAGAAAAAATAAAAGGGGAGGGAGAAAAATACAAAAAAAGAAAGAAATAATAAAAAAGAAAAAAAGAAAATGAAAAAGAGTAATCGGAAAATGTGACCACTGTGCGCACATGTAGAAAATGTAAAATATCGTTACTTGTCGTAACAATTAATTTGTCGAACAACGGAAAGGGAAAATTTTAGCTTAAACGTGTCTAATTGCAACGACATGCTTCCAGACACAGAGGTGGCTAACGTAATCGCGGTAAAACATGCATTTGAAAGCCTTTAAATATTGAACGTGGTTCCGATGAATATTTCAAGGTACGAAGGGTCGGACGTACACGGTTAATAGTCCGTGAATTTTATCGTATACCGCCAAAGCTAGCCTGATTCCGTGAAAAAAGTAAAAATTCGTGCACATCGTGCACGATTCACGCACAATTTCCTTTGTGAAGCGGCACGAATCGCGGATACTTTTTTCCCACCGTGGTAATGGGATCGCGAGCAAAAAAAAAAAAAAAAGGAGAAAAAGAAGAAGAAAGTGTTGTAAACTAGACCACGCATACTTGCGGTTCCCTTTACATCGAAACAGGGAAATATTTTTATACTCGACCGGGACAAATACGTTTTTCGTGCTGGATTAGATTTCCCCGTCGGACCTCGGGTAAAATGGTTTTTGACGCGTCTACCTTGTGACAAGTTCACGGTGTTATGCATACAACAGCGAGCTTGTCCCCGTTGTCGAAGGATTATACGCTGCCTGGCGCGGATGTAACGACTTTGACGAAACAACAGGATGATCCAATGGAGGATAGGTGCTCGCGTATACATGCATATAGATACAACGCGATACCACGCGTGGGTTTCTCGGGCTACGCAAAATGCATTTTAAAAGAAATATTTATGCGGTTGCCCGCGCGCATACATCCGAGGGCGTGATACACTTTTCAGAGGGAAGGATATCCTTTTTTCTCTCATCGAGGGAGAAACTCGATGCCACGGTGAGAGCTTCGGTTTAAAAAGAAAGATGATACATCGCATTAGGATACGTACACAATACTCGATAATATTCCATTTTCGACTTTTTTACGGGGAATTTTATAACACGTGACACGTTCCACTGTCGCGAAAAATTCTGCTGCGAAATAGAAGGATGGGGTCGGGACTCTTTGAGGAATTACCATTAACATTCCCGTGTACAGCCGGGAAATACCTGAAGCGACTTTTTCCAATCGCGAATCGGTATATATGCGCCTCCATTCGTCGCGAAACGTACATTCTTTATGGAACGGTGGCAAACCATCCGGGGGCGGAATAAAAATGGAACAACGGGATCGATATCGAGCCTGTTAATGCTTATATCTGGTCTTATACAAAAATAATTTCTATCGGAACAAAGGGCGGAGCGTGGGCATTGTGCATTGTGGGTGGGAAGGGGGAGAGAGGATAAATTGAATTTTGCAAAAATGTAAGAGAGGGAGAAAAAAATTCGATTTCGAGCTAGTTGCACGTCGCGGTATCGGCAATCATTATCGCCACTTTATCACCATACGCACGATGTCGGATCGAAAAAAAATCGAAGAGTAAAGTTTTACTTTTACCGTGGACTTTATCGCTGAGCATCTGCTTTATTCTCACTTTGAATCGCGCCGGATACGAGAACTAATCTCGCTGCGCGAGCAAATACATTTTGAATAAATCCTGTATAAATTATAAGGCGGCCGATGATTCAAGCATACTTTCTTGAAGCTTTTTTTTTTGATAAAGACTTTGTCCCAGCGTCGAACGATTGAAATTCCATCCCCCACAAGTCTCGTAGCACAAAAGATGCACACGATCTGGCGTTAGATCGGATCCAATCGTAGGAACGATCGTAGAAACGCGGCCTATTCTAACGACATAATGGCGTACGATCACGAAGCGGTTGACTCTTTTGTTAAAGGGAGAGATGACAAACCGCGATTCGCATGGGTAATTCGTTCTGGGGTCGATCGATCGCGGGATTCGAAATTACAGAAGAGGTGTATCCCAACAACCAAGTGCAATCGAGTAACTCCTCCCTCGCTCGAAGAGAGAAAGGAAAGATCGTTTCGCAATTTCTGCTTCTGGTTCAAACGAAACGTAGTCACCTCGTTCACGGAGAAGCACCATCATCGATCGCTATCGCGTGGTTATCTCGAGCAACGCGATCGAAGTGTTTCGAAACGATGTCGTCTGTTTCTCATCGATTCTACGCCTTATCGTGAATTACGTCGTCGAAAGGATCCCCCGATTCACGGGGAAGATTTCAAAATGGGAGTCCATTTGGCAAGGCGGAGAAGGATGGAAAATGAGATAAGTTAGATCGATGGAAGAAAGATATCGCGGGCCGGACGTGAAAAAAAAAAAGAAAAACTAGTGTGAAAAGGTAAGTTAGTTAAGAAGCAAAGATGCCTCTTTTCCCGCGGCTTCCTCTCCCGCACGAGTTTCCGATCCCTTGCTTGATTGCATAAGGTTGGATTTAAGACGGGTTTCGAACTAAGTTTCACCCGTGAGAAGGAAAAAAGGAGTGACGACGCCTTAAGACTGTAAGAAGAGGAAGAATTTCTCGTTTCGTACGTACGTATATCTGTATAGCGCGAACTTTCGTCCAGATCGAGGGACCGAGTTTAAAGTTGGGGGGGGAGGGGGAACAGAAAGAGAGAGAGAGTTCGTGATCGATTTTCAAACGGAGTTAAACTTCCTTCTCTTCTTACGTGAATGATAATCGATCGTGAAAATTTTATCGAATCCGCGTATTTTTTTTTTTTTTCCTTTTCCTCTTTCTTTTCCTCATTCCATTTTCCTTGTTGACACGAGGCTGTCATCCAAGGCCAAGCGTTCAATTCGTTGAAACCGATCGACAGAAGAAATCGTCGTCACGTTTGTACGGATGCACGTTTTCCTCCTAGCGGCCTTCGCCGGCCGGATTTTTTCCCGCGCGTATCGCTATCGTTGCGTTTTCGTCGTTATCGAGGAATATACCCGGGGAATCCCAAACTATGCTTTTCCAGATATAACTTGTTGATACTACGGATATAACGATTCCATAAGGAAAGAATGGCTGGTTTCGTTTGATAGACCGGTTATTGCAATATAACCATTCCTTTTTCCCTTTCTCTCTCTCTCTCTCTCTTTTCTTTTTCGTCGAACGAAATTGCAAATGATTTACGATTGTGTTACGAGAGGGATTTCGACGAGCCAATAATTTATTCCCCG
Organism: Apis laboriosa; assembly: GCF_014066325.1. NCBI lineage: Eukaryota > Metazoa > Arthropoda > Insecta > Hymenoptera > Apidae > Apis > Apis laboriosa. The sequence goes on from NW_025223257.1 coordinate 1,574,999, forward strand.
AAATATGACCGATTTTATTGTAATTTACGAACCGTTTAGCCGGACAAATTCGAACGAACGAATGATTGACAAATTGACGATGATGGAGGGAATCCCGCCGCGATGAAGTTGCGAGCCTACGATCAGATATCTGAATGAAATTCGAAATCGAGCAAAACGAATATATCCATGGATATAACGAAGTCACGTTTCGAACGACTCTCTCTCTCTCTCTTTCTCTCTCTGTAGTTTCGTTTCGCAAAAGAATTACGCGTTGCGGGAATGATTTATATATCCTATTTCCTGTAGTTAAATCAATTTCTCTACCGTTAGAACGGAAAAGGGGGAGGGGGAAGGAAAATATTTCGTCTCGCGCAAACAGGGGAGCGAATGGAAATAACCGGTATACGCGAAACAGCAGATAAATGCGTTCTGTCCCAAGTCTGTGTGTCCGAGCGGCGCGTATTTAATGAGTTTAAAATCTGGCGTTGACCCAAAATCATCCTCCCCCCTCGTTCGCACCGTGTCAACCGTATTAATCGGACGCACGTTTCGGACGAGATAACATAGCGGCTCGAGCACAACGGATGGGAGGAAAAAAAAAAAAGAAAAGGAAACGAATCGATACGAGAATTATTCGTCGACTTATTTCCCCTTGGATAATTAAGAGGTAAAACTTGCACCGTATCACGGTGCAAAAGTTATATTTCATACGAAAACGTCGGAACGCTCGTTTCTTCACGCTCCCTTTCCCGCGTTTCTTATAAATTTACTCGGACTTTAAACTCCCGCTCGAACTTGTTCCGTATTCCACCAACGTAACGACACGAGGAGGGGCGAGAGGAGGAGGAGGAGGAGGAGGAGGAGGAGGAGGAGGAAAGAGGTTCCGTCATGGTCCATCTATCAATCGAACCGGTAAAAGTTTCACGAAGGTGTTCAAAGCGAGTCGATATTCCCTTTCTGACCGGCGGGTATACACCTCCTCCCCCGATGGTCTTTCCCTCCCTCGATTCGGTTCCATTAGAATCGTGGCAGGCCGAAATGAAACATAACCGGTTCGCTCGGTGCACCGCACCGCGTGTCGTTATCGTCGACGTCCGCCAACTTGCGGACATAATTCAACCGCGCGCACAATCGGCCCGCCGACAGTCGCGTGTAATCTTGCGTGTACGCGTGGCCCGATATCAGCTCGGAATAGAATCGTAGCTGGTCAGAGGATGCACGAGATGGCACGTATTCCCTTTTCGATGGACGATCATGACCATGTGTACATATGTATATATATGTATATATATTTGTGATTGTGCGGGCTTCTCTTTCGTTCGTCGGCTTTTGATTTACATTAATTGATTTCCCAGACCGATACCTGTGGCCTAGTGGATGAATGATAACCACGACGAGATTCGATTCGCGCATGCATATGTATAATTCTAGCTCCAATCGAGGAGGAGCGTGATCGAAGAGAGAGAGAGAGAGAGAGAGAGAGAGCGAAGGGGATGATTTACGAGGAAAAAATGAAACTAGCCTTTGGTTGACGGGCAATATCGAGCCGCTTTTCGGCATGGAACAAAAGCGGGTTTATTAACCGTTAATTCATGACGTATGTTAATTACGGGGGATAATGAATACATTGTGAAACATGAAAGTTAAAAGACCACCGATCCGATATTATAGTCTCTACAGTTATTATCTGTCGCGTTTGATTAACAATATCGTTGTTCCTCCCTTTTCGTCCTTTAAAAACGACGAAATGTAATTGTCATCCCAATTTTTTCTTTTTTCTCCCTCTCTACCTTTTATCCCACCTTTATCCGTGTTCTTGTTTTTCCCTCGCCCGTGTCATATTCCTTTTTTCGTTTTAATTAAACCCCGTCTCTCGTTTTGCCACTCTTGAGGAATTTAAATATTTCATCGAGGATTACACGATTCTCCTGTCCCATCGGTGAAACGAATATCCTAAAATACAGTAGAGCGGGGTGGCCATATCCGAAACCACACTTATTGGAGGGAACGTCTAGCCAAAACCGATGAGAAATTTGCTACCGTTAATTCCCGTTTTGCCCGTTCCAGGATTAACAACATGTCCGTTTCTCGCTCGATTTCGCGGCTCGATACTCGGCCGTGAGATAGGCGGAAAGAGAGAGATCGATCGCAAACGAGAGAGAGAGAGAGGGAGGGAACGCAATGGAGATTCTGGAGTAGTAGAAATTTCGAAATCGTTATTATTATACACTCGAATTCGGCATAAAAGGGAATAGAGACACGCAGTTACGTTCGATCGAGCGTGGAACCAGGGTAGAATTTTATGGTTGAGAACTTCGCAAGAGTCGTGCATGCGGTGTAACTTTGTTTCGTCCGTCACTTGGTTGTCGGATACGGATTATAAAAGTTCCCGGTCGATTTTAGGTGACCGCGAACCTACGCGCATATACATGCACGTCAGCCGGTGATCTACGGGGTGATCAAACTTCGCTGTGGCGTACGTTGTTCGCCTTAAAAATGGACGAGATTATTCCTTGTTTCACTCTCTTCTTTCTCCACTCTCATCCTTATTTTACTCGCTTCTACTTTTCGAAAAGTTTCCAACTTTACGAATAAAATATAGCGTTCAATCCGTTGCTTTATGATTTTTTCTTTTTTTTCCCCTATAGCTACGCGGTACAAAGTTATTTTCTGGTACTGTGACAACGATGAACCCATGAAAAAATTACGAGAAGATTAAAATAGAGAATTTTATCAACGAAAGAATTTTTGATCCCGCACAATTTGATCCAGTGATTGGATGTTATAAAAAAAGAAAAGAAATTACGATTAATCGACGATTTATCGTTATAAAGCGTTGAAGAGGTATGAAACGCGATTAATTTGGCTTACGTGGTAATCGCGAAAGCAAAGCAGCTGTACCATTAATCTCGGTCAATCTTGGCGGAATGACGTTTCGTGCTATCCCCGTGTGAAACGTGATCTCACACTCTTGCTCGACGCTGTACGCTAAGAGGGATTAGGGCAAGTCGCGGTTCGAAGCATCGACACGCAATTAAAGATCACCCTGTATTCGATATCGGTCGTTGCGGAACGTTATCAGCACCTACGTTACAATTTTCCGTTCCAATGCCGGGCTGCGAACGTCGAATCGACGATATGCGGCCTGCATGCAACTAAACAATGCACCCTGTCGCCAACCGTGGACGGCCGTAAATGCATCAGCATAAATCGTCCATTCGATGGAGCTATCGAGTGGTGGGGAAAAAAAAAAAAAAAAAAAAGTCACTAGACCGAAGCCGCTGGAACAAAGGCTCAGGTGAACGTTTCTTTTTTCTTTTATTTCCTTTTTTTCTTTTATTTCCTTTTTTTCTTTTTTTTAACAGCACGTAGAGTGGGTGGCGAGAAGAGAGTGAAACTACGGATTAAGGGGAAGAGGAGGATCCGTTGCGTGAGGAGGGGGAAGTAATGGCGAAACGTCTGTAATAATGGTAACTGCGCTCTCACGGTAGACCATTCAAATTTGCGCGTAAAAAGCACGTCGAATTGCTTTCCTGTTTTTTTTCCTCCATCGTTTTTGTTTTAACTCTATTTTTCAGCGGAGAAATGATTCCGTTCCGCGGGATCACCACCGTAGATACCGTAACTTCCCTCTTTTTCATTAATTCGTGATTAATTCACCCGCCGGCTCGCCGTTTCACTGGTCACGCGTTTAAAATAGTTTTTCACCCAACTTTTTGCACAATTCTCCTCCCGCGGAACTTTTGCTCGCGTTACGCTCGTTCATTTTTTCCGCCCTCCCTCCTTTTCTTTTTTTTTTCGGTCCCGGTTACTCGTTTCCTCCCTCTCTTTTTTTTTTTTTTTTTTTTTTTATTATTCCCCGTTCCAACAATTTTTAGGCTTCGACGTTCGTTCGAGCCGCGGAGCGAGATTCGAAACCTGGCGAAAAGCAGCGCGAAGAAAGGGCCGCGCTCTCGGAATGACCAGAGCGGCTCGCTGGTCTTAATATGAAAAATTCAAACGTCTGTTCGAATTTAACGCACGCCCCGTGAATATTTAATGCGTTATAAGTTGACGATGAAACGTGAATTATTCATACAATAGGTGAACTCCCGTTAAACGGGGGAACGAGTTTAAACTACATGCGTGTACGTACGTACGTACCTCTTTCCCCGATTGCTTTTGAATATAATGTTAATATTTATAATGACTTTGCGCTGCCAAGTTGTATCTGGACCGTGGCGCTGTTTTCACCCTGGATTTCTAAAGTTTCTTCTCGTTCCTTCATTTTCGTTGCTACAAACGGCCGATATGTAATTCTAATTAAATTTTTACATATTTCAACACACGGTTGCGGTGCTGGGGCTACAGGTGCGTTGTATTCGCTCGTTATATACCCTCGGCAAAAATGGAATCTCTATTTCATTTCTGCAATATTTTTCGAGCCGGCCATTTTTTTTCAGCCAAGAGTATCGTTGGGAAAAACGTCGTGTCGTTTATTTAGCGTCTAACGAATTAATATAGAGATGACGGCCGAATAATTTCACGGTTTAACGAGGTAATTCGAATCAATCGACGAGCGCAAATAATATACGATAACGAACTGTAACGATTAATAATTCCCTCGAATAAGTCCATATACTTTTTTTATTTATTTCATCTTTTTTCCCCTTTTATTTATTTATTTAATTGTTTATCTCTCTCTCTCTCTCTCTTTCTCTCTCTCTCCCTCTCTGTCTCTTTTTCTCGTAGCAAATTCGTAAATTTGATATTCAGAATAATAATTTATATCCATCTCTGTGATCAATTAATATCGAAACGCGTGTCGCGAAAAATTGAGAAAATAATACGAATTTTTTGTATTATTAAAATACGAAATGAAAATTACTTCGAAAAAAAGCGTTCGAATATTTTACGTTGCGCCGCAAATACAAATGTTTTCTAACAGGGATATCGAACGGGATGTTCGAAACGTGTATCGAAACGTGTATGATTCGACGAAGAAGTATCGAAATGATGATTTAAAAAAAAAAAAAATTCATAAGTGCTTTCGATATATTCGTCCTATATAAGATCAGGTCAGATCGATTCGACGAGGGGGGAAGACAAACGTTTCCCCCCCTCATTTAAATTAGCGTTCTCTCGATCGCGTTTTCAAAACTCTTCCTTTCTTTCTTCCCCTCCTCTCCTCCTCCTGCCATTCTTTTTCTCCTCGTGAAAAAAAATTAGATCACTCATCAAGAATAACGAAGATGGGTCGCGTATCATCTCTTAATTAATGCGCTCACGTTTGACTCTATTCGCAAACGTCGTTCGTATTTGCGTGCACACGAATATGCATCGACGTGCGTGTTTGCGTCATCGTACACACCGGCGAAGCGTATTGCGTCCTCGAGAAAGCATCGTCTACACCTTTCAATATGGTAAACAGACGCCACTCGCGAATAAATATTCGTTAGACGTTTCTCGTGATCGTCTAATACCAACGCATAAATACACGTGTTCGTATCATACATATAATACACGTGATCGTATATATATATATATATACATATCGAACGATCGAACGCTTCTCGAAACGTTGAAAATTTCTCGGAACGATGCTTTCTTTCAATTTGTTACACGTGCCAACGAACGGGTTAATAGTAACGCCGGATAAAAGAGCGTTTTTTTTAAAACAACGTTACGCTAATTTTCCAATCTTTTTTCCAACCTTTTCGACGCGCGTTAATCGAGCTTCCCTAATCGGATTTCGTTTATCGTCAATTGACAGATAACAATCGTGAGCACGCGGTCCGATGAATAATCTATTCCCCGATTCGACGCGAAAAAAAAAAAGAAAAAAAAAAAAAAAAAAAACGACATATAATTCAATGAAAGATATATAATTCGATGTCGCTCTTCTTGTTCGTGGAAACGGAAACGTGTGTATATAATAATCGTCCATGTAAACATGAACACGACGAGATGGATAACCAACGAACGCGCTCGTCGAAACGTAAAGGCGTAATGACTTTATATAATTGAACTTTGATCACGCGTTCGTATCGTGTCATTCGTTAATGGAATATGTATTTTCCAATGGGCGTTGATCGGATTCCCCTGTGCAACATTGGCGCGAGTGCAACAATGTTTTGTGCACAGTATCGTTTTAAGGATCGAATTATGATATTACGTAATAATATGTCTAGACCGATTCTCGCTCGATGAAAGGGAATAAAAGATAGAAAAGGAGAGATTCCCGTCTCATTTTTATTCCCCGATCGAAGCTCTTCCCCTAAAGAGAGAAAGAGAGAAATAATTTATCTGAACAAGCCTAGGAATTGTCGGAAGAGAGACGGAATTGCTCTTCTTATAGAGAGAGCGATGATCGCAACCACGATGATTATAAAAACGAATTTAAGGTCCGACTTGAAGATGTAAGTGTAACCGTAACACTGAGCTGCCATCCCGATGGCGAAGCATGATATACCCAAGAAGTTGTGGGCGAACTTAATCGCGACCGGTTTTATCGCATTTCGAAGTTTGGCCGCTATAAAAACGGGATAACCGGCCACGGACAAGAAGACGGCCAGAACGGCGGAAGTGATGCCCAGAATCCCGTGAATGGACTTGAAATGCACCGGTTTCACTCGATACATGACCATCACGCCGGAAACGATGAGGATCAGGCCGAGAATTTGCAGGATCCAGTGAAGGTGGCGTTTGGCACCCCTTGAAAGAAACTTGGTGAAAACACTGTCACCGGCAAACACGACAATGGCCTCCGACATCAGCAGGACGTACTGAAAAGGGTAAGAGATCGAGTCGTGAGCGGTCACGGAAGTTGCAGTCGTTGGGCGAAGTCGTTAGAACTTCTTTGGCCACTTCGGTTAGCTCGGCTCTCGGTCTTTCCCCCTCGGGAGAGGGACAAAGTCGTATAAGTTGGAGTATAGGCGAGCACAGGTCTCAGATAGTTGAATTTCGATCTCTGTTGTTGCAGGAGGTGTGTGTAAGTGGAAAATAAACGATGCGATTTGAATCGGGCGCAATCGTCACGGAGGATACTCTTGGGCAAGCGAAAACTTTTTCCACGCTTCTTTGGGATTTTTTTTTTTTTTTTTTTTCTTTTTGTTTCCCCTTCCTTTATTCCCCTTTCTTTTTGTCCGCCAGCTACCAAAGAAGCTTTCGCCTTCTTTTGAGCGATTAAACCGCGAACGATGTTCGCGCAAAGTTCTCTCCGATTCAATTTCACAGTTTACGTTGGACGTTTCATCTGGAAATTTCTTCGGTTTGTTCGCCTTTTCCCGTTCGCGGCACTTCTTTATCTTTTGCGATGGAGGAGGAGGAGGAGGAGGAGGCGTTGGAAGAAATTGCATGGAATCCGAGAGGGATGATCTTAAACCGAGGGAATGCGTTTGAAAAATGTTTTATCATCGACCGAGATATACATACCCCAATCGTGCAAAAGATGGTGTGCAAATTGACCACGTTGGAACCCCACGAACGATAGAGGGTGTACGCCGTTAGACCAACGATAAGCGCATGATTAACGAGGTCGAGTACGGCGAGGCACGTGCCGCGTGTGCTTCGTCTCGACTCGTTGGAATCTTCCAAATTTGTTGAATTATCCGGAAAACCTAAAGCTCGCCCGGCATCCACTTTTTCCATCGAAAATGACTTCTCGTTTCTTCTTCCCGCTTCTTCCATAATTTTCAGATCTGTCTGTAAAAATAAAATAAAGAAAGAATTATAAGGTCAGTTTTAAATCAGGAAGAATTTTATCGCCCGACTGCATGGAATAGCTTGGTAAAATGAAACTATTCCATAACATTCTTCGACCAACTTCTATCCGGCATTTGATTAAATTACTTTATACCGTGATATTGCTCGATATTATCTGTTTCATCGATACCTGTTATTTAACATTCCAAGCTTCTCTCTATCGTCTAAACTTCGCCTCTTGTTCATTTCTCGTTTCTCTCTCTCTCTCTCTCTCTTTTTTCTTTTTTCTTTTTTTTTTTTTGCTAATTTTTCATCGGACGAATCGGTGCATAGATAATCAAGGGTAAAAATCTCTTCGACTAATTTCTCAATGGTGCACGACAGCCGGAGAAATCGTCGACCTTCTTCCCGTATCGACGTAAAGTTCTTTACGACAAGGCTTGAAAATATTTACGAAATAGTCAAAGAGCCAGCCGGGCGGCAATAGTAATTACTAGGCACGATAAGGGGAATTACAAAGAGGACTGGCTGGTATTTGTGTTGAAGTGATTACATCTGGGAGCACGATGGTACTGACCCCTTTAAAATCAGGCCACTGATCGAAAGAAATGAAAATGAGTTCGTTGATCCTGAATATTCCGCAGGAAACGAAAATGTAAAAAGAAAAGAAAAAAAAAAAAGGCATATGACGAACGAGAAAATGAAAAATTTGAATGACGATTAATTTACAAATCCGATCGATGATTTTCGATCGAATATCGTATATCGTATAGAGACAAGAAATTGTACGGATGATCGATCCTTCCGTCGAAAAGAAAAAAAAAAAANAAAAAAAAAAAAAGAAAAGAAAAAGAAAAAAAAGGAAAGGAAAGTTTCTGCTCGCTGAAACGTGATTTTCTTTTTTCGATCGAGACACCGTAATCTGTTGAAGTGAATCGAACTCGACTGAATAAAACAAACAAGTATTCCTTCCTCCGTCGAAAGAGGAGAGTGGTACGCTCCAACCTTCGTCGTCCTTACATTTTTATTTTCTCGATTTATTTTGTTCACAATATAGTTCGTTAGACCGCTTCCTTCGTTTCGATTTTTCTCTCCGCTCCCCGTTTGGGAGACGGATTGCTGACTGGCCGCAACTTGAGATTCGCCTTCGATTTCTTTCTCTCATCCGCGGCGCGAGTTGAAAAATTGTTTTACCTCCCCGGTTTATTACAAACATCGCGTCCGCGTTGGCAATCAACTGGCATCGCGACGAGAAATCAGAAATATTACGATCGTTTAATCGAATCGCGCGAGATTTATCCTCCCTCGAGTTTTCGCGGCCGGAAGGGAGGGGCGAATTACAGCGTCTCGTGTCCATGGGAGAGATGGGGGGAGGGGAGGAAGGGGAGAAAGGAGGTTGGAAAAAAATTTCAACGACGCCGTTGGTGCCGCCGCGACGTCGGTTCCGGGTTTGCGAGAAAAAAAAAAAAAAGAAACGAGATTTCGTAGAATTTTAAACGACTCGTTAACTCACCAAACAGTCCCCTCCTTGGTCCGAAATTAAGCGAATTCTTCTTAAATTATAGCCGCACTGCGTACGGCAACACCCACTTCGCGCTTTCAAATCTCAGAACTCTCAAAATTTGTCCGTTTATTGTATTTGGCGGAGCGTAAATCTCGATGACGATCCAAGTGCGACTCGATTCGTACTAATTGCGGAAATCCTTCGATCGGGCGGAATCCGCTCGTTGCCGCGATATTGAACATTTCTTTCCTTCTTTCCTTCTTCCCTCCCCCTCGCGTCTCCCTCACTCTCGCCGCGAGAATCAAGCCAGATAATTGGAATGGTGATGGTGACCACGTGACCACTCGGTTTTCATTAATTAAAAGCATCATACTGTTACGTGACGCTGATAATCACGGATGTCATTTTTACGCGACAAATCGTAGACGAAGCCCTGCCGTTCTCTTCCCTTTCTTATCCCTTTTTCCCTTCCCTCTCTTTCTTTTCTTATCCCCTTTCTGCTCCGAATCCATCTCGCCTTTCTCCGTGACCTCTTCGATCCTCCTCCTCCTCCTCCTCCTCCTCCTCCTTCTGCTTTTCCTCCTCGCACCCCCTTCCTCTTCGTATTGTCCTCCGAAAAGTTTATTCTCACGCGTCAGGTGCGAGCCCAACTGTAGCGCGGCTCGAAATTTTCCAATGCAAATCGGGCGCAATTTCATCGAATCAGATTATCGAATTTAGGATTCGATTGAAATGAGAAATGGAATTACAGGAGAAAAAGTTTGGATCGATCGGAAAGGCTCCTCTCCGGGCCTTTAATTGAGATTAACGCGCGTTCTTTCGCGCGCTCCCAATTTTCCAAGTGAGCCGCTATTGCGTGCTATTGCGCGCCATCAAAAATATCCCCCCTCATCCGCATCCACATATACATATACATTCCCGGTAACAATTTTATTTCGATTCAATCTATCCGATGGACGATTGGATTTAACCGGAAAGATCGGTGGAAAATCCGGTGGAATATAATTTATTTAATCATAATTATCACTGATTACGCAAAGAGGAATTATTTGTACGATGGATTCGGTAAAAAATGAAAACAATGACAGGATAGTCCGGGATACAATGAGTAGCGTATTAATTCGCGCGGATCGCGTGCTCGCGTGTTATTTGCCTCTATTCAGCGAGCGGGGCCGTGCTATCTCAAAAACATCTATCCATTGTTTGAAAATGTACGGAGCTTCGATTCACGCGCGGTGCGCTTTCGTTTCGAGGAGACATTTCCGGCGTAATATCGAGACGCGATTCGCGAATTCCTGTGAAAACGGTAGCGTGAAAAATGGGAAAAATTGGATTCTTCGTAGCTTTTTTCCAACCTTCCTGCCTGCTTGCAGGAATACGGCAAAAAAAAGAAAAAGAAAAAAAAATGTATTCCCATTTTATCTTTAACATTGTATCTTCTCGCAGAAATAAATAATTTGGAGAAATGAATGGGACAGTGTGGGATATCGGTAACGTCATCGGGGCTTTCGCGCCACTCCGCTTTAATCCAGAAAATAATCCGAAACAAATATTTATATTAATTATCCTAATTTCCGCTAACGATGTTGTTTTGCCGAGATCTTGAACTTTCTTCTTTTCTTTTTTTTTCTTTTTTTTCTTTTTTTTTTTTTTTTTTTTTAATTATCGTTAATCCGGATAACGAATATGTCTTATCGCTATAACCCAATTAGAGGTCGAGTATTATGTAATAATTAGTCGACTTTTTCCCCCTTCCCGGGCCGTATCTTTACGCAAGAACATAAAAGAGGTGTACTTTATCCGATAGCGTGTGTGCATTGATTGGTTTGTTGACATCGTTGTTGGGAGCGCGACGTAATCCTACGTGTCTCTTCTCACGTAGAGATAATACTTTTGATTCTTGGGCGTGATTAAATACGTAGCTTTATCGTTAATAGATTCGATATCGAACCGTTATATAGATACGTTATCGAACCGTTTATCCTTTTCTTTTCTTTTCTTTTTCTTTTTTTCTACGTCTCTTTTTGTCCATCCCGAAAAATCTGGAAATTTCGACGTTCTTCTTCTTTCTACGTATATTTCTTCCCTTTTTCTTTCTCTTTTCCTTTTTCTTTTTTAATCCCCTTTTTTCGATTCATTTCTTTTCCTAAGGATATCTTCTTTAATAACAACCCGTGAGAGTGAAGAAGTGAAGAATCGAACGAAAGGAAACAAAGTAAAAAGAAAAAAAAAAAAAAAATTAAAGAGGAGAAAAAGGGAAAGAGAATGGAACGGAGAGGGGAGAATCGGCGGTGAAATTAATTATCAGAGTAGTCGCGATAGTGGTTTATCAATTTTAATTACCTCTGGCTTAACGAACTCTTAATTAGAAACGGAGACTCATAATTAACATCTACGAGGAGCAATTTATTTTTATCGCTAGATAACAATTGGGCGAGTGTAAGAATAGCTGTGATACGGGATTTACGAGTGAACGAGTCGTTGCAAGTTTTCTAAATATACATAGTTACACGATAAAGAGTGTACACGATAGCGAAGCGTTGACTTCGAAAGAGTTTCTCCTCGTAGTTTCGTTATCCTCTTCCCCTTTCTCTTCCACCGCTCTCTTTCTCGCTCTCTAATATTTCCCGGCCGCATTAGCATTTTGAGTGGCCGGCTGACATAAATTTATTCTTAGGTTTCCATTAAGTCTGGCGGACAGTTATCCCAAACAGTTTCCCCGGCCCTTCCGCTTCTACGTTTATATCACGTCCATTTCACGTTCCGGAAAATAAAGGCACTCCGCCTAATATATCTGTGAATTCTTCCTAACACTGTTTCCGCTCTGATATATTATCGATTTCTATCGCGATTAAGAAATTTTATTGAAATAGATTTCGACGATCGAAAGAAACGAGACGAGGAATGAGCAATGATACATAATCAATTTTCCAAGTGTAAATAATTTCGAAATTTGATTTGTTTTTCACCGAATCGATTATTCGCGCGAATTTCCTTGACCTGTTTTAACCCTTTGAATATTTAACGATTTCTTATTATTCGAGAAAAAACAAGATCAAAACATAAAATCCTCTGCTTATCGGAGCAAGATAATTCATTTTCGATCAATAAAGGCTAATAGACGTTATCGTGCATATTTTTGCAGATACCCACGGTTGATAGAAACTGTCGAATCATCGATAAAGAAGCGCGTTGGTGGGTAAGAAAATATCGTAGTGGTCAGGAGTTACCGTTTGGTAGTAAGGTTAGGGGTTGATTTGACTCGCAGAGGGCGCGTCAACCTTCCTTATCGACAGAGTTCAACCCCTATTTCGACGATGCGAGAAACTTACGCTTGTTCGCATCCAGATGTCAGTGTCTCCTCGATCAAGGGATAGAACGGATAAAGGTTTGATTTAAATTCGTCTTTTTAGAGAATAGAAGAGATAATATTCTTCGATATATATATATATATATTCTCATTAATCGATTGATCGATTTTATTTCATTCGCTTTCACGATATATATATATATATTTTTTTTAATATTATCTTTACGTTTACAAGCAAAAGTTACGTTAAAAAAGATTGACCGATTGAAAAGATCGTCAAAATCATTATAGTACTTGTAACGTAATAGAATTTCTTTGGCATCGTTTCATCGAAACGTATGACAAAGGAGAGCCGAACACAGGTAGCCTGGAATGTAATCGCCTTAAACGATATTCCCGGATTTCGTGCCAGAAACGTGCAGACGTTCCATAATAGATATTTGCCATACGTAATGATAATCCCATAATGCAAGGATTCCTATTCCGAACAGGGCACCACAAATGTCAAATTTCTTCCGCTTGACGTGCGTCGAAATCATATTTCTTATTCGCTTCCTCACCGACCCTAGGTATATTGCACGGCCTCTGGCGCAAAGAACGGGCTGGAATGTGTATCGAAGCGGAAAAAAAATTTATACGTGTATACCTCGATATCTCGATCGATGATGGTTTTCATACTTTTGCACGGCAGAGCGGATCGGGCAAGACTTGTATAGACTTGTTGAATAATCTCTGCAAATAAGAAGCGATCGGTGGATGGAAATTTCACGATGGTTCAAGTTACACGTATCGTACGAATGATCCTGTGCACGTAAGAATGAATTTTTAACAAAGCTGCGATACATGATTAAAATGTACACACTTTTCACAGACATCTCGAGCCAGTTACGCCAACTCAAGAATGCAGAGTGTAACCGTGATTAAAGTACGAAGATTAGCCATCAAACGACCACAAAAGGACACGGGGAGACAGGTGACACTTGAAACCCAAATTAATTGCAACTCTGAGGGAGTGTCACAATAAATAGACGGTAATACAACGAAACTGTTTTCCAGCAGGGAAAATCGTCAAAGATTTTATTTACATATTTACAAAGAAAGTGAAGTAGAAGTGGAAGCCATAAGGATGAGCAAGCCGACTGGTGAGGGAATAAGTGAATAAGAGAAAGAGAGAGAAAGAGAAAGAGAGGGAGGGGGAGGGGGAACAGTTTCAATTTGCATGATGGCCGTGTGGCTTCGCCAGGATAACTGTAATCTCTCTCGACGTCACGAGAGAAGAGTAAATTTTATCGCAGCCATCCCGGAATCGCAGTCAGACGGAAAGACAGGCGGGGATCGGAGGTCCTGGAAGGCTTTTGCCAAAGGGGCAAAAGCTCAACCTTTCATATCCATGTTTGCACTGGGCGAAAGCAGCCAGGAGGTACGGAGAGGCCAGAGTCCGCAAGGACGGAAGTAAGTATACATTCGGCCTTTACCTCTCTGTATCAACCTACAGACCTGCCGACCTGTCTGCCTACCAACCTTTTCAAGGCGTAATTAAATGGCGGCGTGCTGCTGCGCGACCTTTTCGCGAGTATGCCCTAGGTTGTCTGCGTGTAAACGTGCAATGGAAACCGTGGCACACCGACGGGGGCTGGGAAAAGTGCGTTTAATTCCATTTGAATCGCACTGTGCAGGAAGAGAGGGAGAGAGAGGGAGAGAGAGGGAGAGAGAGCGAGTGGTGTCGAGCCGTGTGGTTTCCCGTTCACTGGAGAATCGACGGACATGTAAGATCTCGTTCAGCCTCTTTCATTCGTCTCTACTAGGGTTGGGTACGGTGACAACCCGGTGTCAAACTCGTTGAGACGGAGCGTCGCTCGAGATTAAACCGACGATGCCATCGTCACACCTGTTTGCTGCGAAATCCTTCATTGTTTCACACGGTTCTTGATACCCTAAGCGAGATACCGTCCCTTTGCCACGATACGACGAGTTCTGCATTGATTCGAGTTCCGTTCGAACGATGACGAGATTATTATTTCGTTTCAGGATCGAGCGAGGCAAAGGCCGTTGGAATAGAATCAATTTTTCCCGTTGGATGGTTTCTTTTGACCTTTGATTGAAATTCGATTTTAACTCTGACTCTGGATCATACTACTATCTGAAAGCAAAATATGAATTTCTTTGATTCCTTGCGGAAGAATAAATGATTCGATTGGCGCGAATAAAAATGGTGCGGAATGGTGACGAATCTTTCGTTCTTTCTTTTCAACGGTGATTTCGACGAAACGGAAGACGGAAGAAAAGGAGGGAGGGAGTGGGGAGGAATAAGAGAAAAGAATTCTCTTTTCATTTCTCCGCTTGCCCCCTCCTGTCCTCACCTCCGGAAGCAAAAACCGATACGGACCCCCACGAGGAGAACTCGAAACATTAAAGAAAGCGCACGGTTGTTAATGCAAAAATGCAAAGGTATACAATATGACGGGGTCATTATTTGAAAAGTACAGTTGAGCTTCGACCAGGCCGGGGAAGTTGTTTGAGTAATAAAGAGCGAAAGGTTCGCAGGGGCTGTGAGGACCTCGACATCGCAGCCGTGCCTTTGATCAATTTACCGGCGTTTCCCCCGACTAAACGCGCGCTGATCTCCCATGAATATGGAGAATCCGTCAGCAGAGGTTACGCCGAGGTACTACCGTCATCTAATTGTCGTCTTTTAAGCCTTGGACGAGGTGCGACGTCGCGCTGCCACGAAATTCCTCCAAGAACGAATCATCCTCGATGCAATCGATCTCACCCCTCCCCTATCGACCTAAACATGGATCAATTTCCAAATAATCCAAACCGAACTTAGTCGCTTTATATTGTTAAACTTGTTTTCACTTATCTTTTTCACAATTCAGAGGAGAGAAGAAGAAGATCCGATATTTCACGTGGTGGTACGATGAAAAATACGAATTTCTTTTCTTTTTTTTTCTTTTTTTTAAAACAGAATCAAAAGACGAGATATGCATATGTTCCAGTTAAATAATGGATCTTTTCCATACGCTGTTGTATCCATTATTCGCAGCAAAGGACGCCGTTTTGGTCCAGTGACTCGGATACGGAGAAATCCACTCCCTAACGAGACAATGAATTCGTTTGATAAACAGGAACCGAAAAAAAGAACGCGACGATACTCGTCGTGTCCGTTTCTCTCTCTCTCTCTCTCTCTCTCTCTATACACGTGTTTACGTGTGTTGCGCGCAAAGGGGGTGGAAGGAGGAGGGAAGGGAGGCGAATACGAAAAAACAATCGCACAGGCGTCATTCCTTTACCAACCGATGACTGCGAGCACCAGAGCATGCACGGTTAAGAGTACCTTCGACTCTCTGAAGCGTTCTCCAAGTGGATAAAATAACAGTGGGGCGTGCGTGTGCGGGGGTGGTAGTTCTGGAGGCCGGCATAGATCAAAGCTAAGCTGCGGGGGTGACCGACGACCTACCGACGAGAGAATACCGACTCGCGACTACATTTCTCTCTCTCTTTCTCTCTCTCTCTCGATCTCGATCTCTCTCTCTCTCTCTCTCTCTCTATCTCTCCCTTCCCCCATTCCTCTACCTTTATTTCGTCGAGCCTCGTCCTTATTCGTCCCGTGCATTCGCTTGCACTCCAACTCGTTCAAGTGGCATCGGCTCTCGAGAATCGAGAAAGGAATAAAGAACGGTCGCGGCCTCATGCGTAAAACGATGCCACTGCAAACAATCCCCCTCCGATTTGTTTAGGTATAACAATCTGTCTCACCCCATCGGGAAGACCCTCTTCTTCTTCTTCTTCTTCTTCTTCTTCCTCCTCCTCCCCCTCCTGATACTCCTCGTTTCGTCTTCTTTTCAATTTACATGCACTTGCCAATCGACCGACTGACCAAACGACTTTGAACTTCTATTTTCTCGTTTCTCTTTTTTTTTTTTTTCTGTTTTGGATGGAATTTAATTATTCGTTCTTCTTTTCTTCCTTTTTCTTCCAAGTTTCCGAAGCGAACGAGGAGGGTTGAACGGAACAGAATGGGACGGAATGGGACAGAATGAAAAATCGATTGTCGTGGGAAAAGACAAGGGAATATTCTCGTTTTTCCTTTTCTTCCGGTACGTCTACGATTACTAGCGCTATATAGCAGTAGATTTCTCGTGACACGTTGAATCGAGGGATCCCCCACGACTGATTAGCTGTTATCGCAATAATAGGTGACGTGACGTGTATGCGGAAGTCTCCCTCTCGGCAGGGGGAGGGGAGGGGTTGAAGTCCATTGTCTTTCGATCGAGCGTCCTTTTCCAATTCGCCGCCTGCCAATTCCTCCTCGTACAGGGACGAAGACCCGAGACTCGATCGGATCTCTCCATGAAAAATCGAAAAAAAGCCTTGAGCATATTTCCGTTTTTCCGTTGTTCGTTGCGTCGATCGACCAACGGGGGGGATTTTCGCTCGTCGAAAGAAAGGAAGGAAGGGAGAAAAGGAAGGAGGAAAAGGAAGAAAGGAGGAGAGGGGGAAAAACGGAAACGCGGTACTCGCGTCAATCTCGCGTCCCGTAGTTTCGTGATATAAAACTCTTCAAAGGGAACTCGATTGTCCCTCTTGGCTGACAATTTATCTAATTGCTATCGTTTTCTATGCGCCGACGGTTTACTTTTGTTTCCGTGGTCCGTCAGTCTTTCATCTCTCTTATGTTCGCGGAGGGTGTTACCAAGTGGAAGAACTCTTGGTGCGGGGTTGAAGTGTCAGGATCGGTAAAACAATAAACCGCCGCTATTACTTTTGCCGGATAATCAGCCAATCACGGAATCGGCGTCGTTCGTGATCCTCTTAAGGGCGGCTTTTCGAGAGCGAGCGAAGCTCGTTATCGCGTCTTAATCCGGGCAAATCCTTTCAACTTTCAGCCGTGTCTACGCTTTTCCAACCTAACTAAAGGATTCCTCTGTAAGCATGCCATCTCTCTCTCTCTCTCTCTCTCTCTCTCTCTCTCTCTCTCTCTCTCTCTCTGTCCTGTTTCCCTTCCCATCGCTCTCCTTCTTCCCTCGAGAATTCCATCCGGTGTCTCTGTTTCCTTGCTCCACCCTGGATCCCTCCCCCAGACTTCTCTCCACCGTTCTTTATCTTCCCCGGGCGGGCAGCTCGTCGCGCGATTATTCCGTTTCCGTTCGCGGCGAGCAACTTGGCCGGGTTGCATTAACGAGTGTCATGGAAATTAGTGGAGTAAGGTAAACGCGGAAATTAAAGCGTTTGCGCGTCAAAGAATCGGCGGGGGAGAAAAATAGAGGATGAACGCGTCGATTTGATTTAATCGAAATAAAATAAAATAAAAAAAAAAAAAAAAGAAGGGAAAAAATAGCGATTGATCACTTCGTTCGCTAGTTTGAAAATTAAACGAAAGAGAACGAAACGAATAAGAGATAATGTTCGAAGAAATGGAGAGAATTTTTTTTTAATATATATATATCTCGATCGATGGGAAAGAAGAGGAGGATTTTTCTGGAAACGGAGCACAGTTTGCGCGTGTTATTTTCTTTCGCGGACGAAAACCATCGCTCGGCCAACAAGAGGTTAAAATGGAGGCTGTGATGCGAACAAACCTTAGGCGTGGAAGAGGGTCCGGAATAGCGGAGGCAACAGCAGTGCCAGAGGCCGGTTCAGGGGTTGGGTGTGAAGAAGGAACGCTAAGGGATAGGAACGGATGGAGAATGGATATGGGGGGATGAAACACGGGGTTGGCTAGATAGATGGGCTGGTGGATGGTTGGCTGCTTAGCCAGTAGGTTCCTCATTACCGAGAACGCTCTATTCACACCTTCTCTAGAGCTTTAGGGATGTATACGAACCACGTTCGATATTTTTCTTCTCTCCCGTTTTACGTTTCCTTGCGTCTTTTTTCTTTTTCTTTTTCTTTCCTTTTTTTTTTATTATAATTTGATAATTTCATATATAATAATATAAATGTTTTATACGTTTTTATTTTTTTAATTGAGCAGTCGAATTATATATATAAATACAATGAAGGTTTAATTTTATCGTATCTGTTTTATTCGAATCAAAAAAGTTCATAAATACATTCGCCAGTAAAAACGTTCGATTTTAAGCTTTAGACAATCATAGCTAACAGTTGTTTCTCATCTAACTCGGATCATTTCGTATAATATTTCTCCCTCTCTCTCTCTCTCTCTCTCTTTATCAAACGAACTAAGAGCTAATTCACCTCGTGTTTCCTACATACATCAACGGTGATATAATACACGGACAAGAGAAAGCGGGAAACTTAAGAGGATAATATCGAGCGCGAATAGCTTCCAAGCTAACCGATATGTACCGTCCAAGTTCGCCTCGTTAATCGAGTAGTTAAGTCGAAGATTAAACAGAACGTAAGAACGAAGCTGAGGATGCCTCGCCATTTTATCT
The DNA here is from genome assembly GCF_014066325.1 of Apis laboriosa. Taxonomy (NCBI): domain Eukaryota; kingdom Metazoa; phylum Arthropoda; class Insecta; order Hymenoptera; family Apidae; genus Apis; species Apis laboriosa. The sequence goes on from NW_025223257.1 coordinate 1,593,879, forward strand.
CGTTGTTCTGTTGGCCTACGATCATCTAATCTTCAATTGAATTTGAAGTGGTATGTAAATCGCTGTTCTCTATATACCCCATTTCTCTCGCGCCTGCCAACCGAATTGGGAAGGGTGGAAACGTGGACCGTCGATCTACGGTCATCTGAACGAAAAGAAGGGTCCGAAGTAACCAGATGAGCGTAAAACCGTGTGTGCCCGGCGAGGGGGGGCAAACATTGACATATGTCCGCGTTAAATCTAACCGCGAGACTCGAATCGAAACTCTCCCACGCAAACAACTTCCCTCCCCTTTAAATTACCTGATACTCTTTTGCAAAAAATCCTTTAGTTAGACGTTCAACGACCAATTCACATTGGAATATTTCCTTGATCTTCGCGTACGTTTCTTCTTCTTGTCCCTTTTTCGCAATTTCTTTCTTCTTTCCGCGAATAAGGAAAAATAAAAAATTGTGGGACGACGGTTCGAGATTCGATTCGTATCGTTGCGAAAGTATTCGATTTGCTTTCCAAAGAATCCAGAGATCAAGTAGGATGGATACGCAGAGCTCAAACGAGCGCACAGGAGTTTAGGCGTATTTGTATCGTGGTATACAGCCCTCACAAAAGTTTGTGAAAAACGTAAACGGGGTCAGGAGGATCGCCTTTATGCTCTAATACCACAATGCTCGTATACCAGAGCGTCATGAAAATGGGGTCGTTCGACGTAAGTATATTTGCTTTTAATACCTGGCCAAAGCCAAAGTATTAGCAGCATTAGGGAGATAATCCGCGTGTCCTTTCACCATCGTCAAATCTGCTTGTTGTTGTTGTTGTTGTCGTCGTCTACTACTAGTATCGTTGCTTTTGGAAATGGAGACTGTAAAAGGGTTGCGATACCGAAACGAGCGAAATCGTTCAACGAACATCGTATTAGCTGTTGAAATCGATGAACCAAGATATCCTTTCCAGAATTTTAAGAGTCTTTTCGTCGTCTACCGACTCTTACAATTCTCGTATATTCAATCTCGGTAACGAGAAGGATTACGATCTCAAAGAAACTTTCCAAGAAGAATCAACGATAATCCTTTATTAATCAACCCTCGAGACAGAGAGAGAAAGAAAGAAAGAGAGAGAGAATAAATCTAATCTCCGCGTATATTTTATTAATTTCTCTCGTACGTACGTTCAAGAGGATATTAATTCTCCATTACTGTCCTCTTTTACATCCCCAATATTAAATCTCTCGAAAAAATCTCCCTCTCGTACACGTGCAACAATCTTCCATACTACGTTCTTAATAATCGTTGAATATCTGAACGGTATTATATACCGATACCGATAACGGTCTCCAAATTTTTCAAAGAAACGAAACGTGACGAAACGTCCACGTCGCGTTCGTCGAATCGTTTCTCCTTGCGGCGAAATGCACGGTACATTATCCGATTAATTGCATCGATCTCGCGATAAAACCGGGGATCATCACCTATCGGCGAGGAAGCTCAAGGGACGAGGAAGCATGAAACTGGAGCAGACGTTTAGAACCGCGTGTTTGGAAAGGCTGTCGGCCCTTGTCATCGTCATTGAGGATCCGTAGGGATTCTCCCCCCCGGTAGCTGCGGGCATCACGGGAGCGTTAGGTCGGCGAGGACTCTTACATGGAGATTTCACGAGCTTTACCGCCGTTCCACCCGGATACACGTGTATCGTATCGTATGTATGCGCGTGTGTACACGCATGTGTCGGAGGAACCGAATCATCGGCCTATAACCTTTATCTCCGGTAGCGGGCACGTTAAGGCCGGCTTAACTATTTATAGACCGTCCTTACGCCCCATTGGTGTGCAGCTACGAATTTTTCCGGCGGTGTTCTTTCAATGGGAATGTTACCTTCTAGAGGATTGGCTCCCTTGAAATGATGCGCCGTTGAAAAAAGAAAAAAAAAAATTTCGTATCTTTTTTTTCTTTTTCTTTTTCTTTCTTCTTTTTTGGCAAGAAATTTGGCGAAAAATCGGAAAGGGATTAAACAAGCGATTGAATAAGAAGAGAAACGATCGAAAAATGTGTTCGATACGGTGTTGTAGAAGGGTTGATTTGGTATATAATAGCTCGAATCGCGCGTGGGGAATTTTTCTTTTTTTTTTTTTTTTTTTTTTCTTCTTACAAATCCAGTTGAAAAATTTGTATTGTTCCGATCGCGATAATTTTCGTCGGGCTCTCGCTCTCTTTGATTCGAGATTGGACATCGGTATCGAGTGTTTTCATCGAGATCCAGAATTTATTTTCCAAATTTCTGAATTGCGAGATCGCAGAAGAGTCTGTGACAAAGACCAATTGCTGCGTCGGCGGTACGCATGAAACGATGGTGGATACCTGTCACGCCAGGAGATCGCGTTCTATTTATTTTCATAGAGCTCTCTCTCTCTTGCTCCCTCGTTCCCGCTCTCGATATTTTTTTTTCAAATTTCAAGCGCTCGTGTCACTCAACCGCAGTTTTCCGCACTCTTTAACACCGAACAATCGTCCTGTCACGGCAATACCACCGCGGCGGAATTAATCGAGATTGAAAAAGTTTGATCTCGCTTTGACGTATAGCGGATCGTTCTTGGAACGACGTAATATTGATTTTTAATAGCGAAGAAGTGGGTCATCCTCCTTCGCCAAAATTGTCCGTCTCTTGAGAAATTGAGAAAGAGGGAGGTAGTAGCGAGGGTGTAATAAAATTTTATTTCATTTTATCTTATTTTATTTCATTTATTTTTTTTCTTTTTTCGTTTCGATTTTTAATATCGAAACGATTATACATACGTGGACGAAGAATGGACAAGGAAGAAATAAGAAACGATTGGAAAGCGATCTTACGAATCGTTACGTACAAAAGACCGAGGGTCTTTTCATGCTTCCCATTAGATTGTCCATTTGAACCCTGGCGATAATATAGATACAAAATCTTGGGTACAGGCTCAAGAGGCCGTGCACTTGCGCATCTCCGGAGCATCATAATGCGAGCATTGTGTGTTATTTTATAGGCTAGATACATATGGACGGATACACGAAGGAACATACTTAAACGGCGCGTCCCATCGAAGGGTGAGGTTGGCCTGGGACAACATTTGGTACACACAGCAGCACTTTTTTGTGCAGACAGCTTGCCACTTTGCTTCTAAATCGGGGCTAACTCATTGTCCATCCGGTTTGCAGATCGTTCAATAGCCGTTCTATAGTCGAGCCTGCACCCTCTCGTCGTTATTTTCATCGTTATTTGGTAAAAAATTTAAATTATACATTTATTCTCACTTTTTCCTCGAGATAAAATATACGGATTCTTCTTTTTCCCGCGGCAAGCAATTCAATCAGAAGATTACCAAGATTCTAAAATTTATATAAAGTGGAAAGATTTTCAAGGAACGTGTGGCTGAGATCGGTAAAAAAAGGAAGAGAGAAAAGAAACGAGGGGTGAAAGTCGCGTAGGCAAGATACAGAAGTTTGGGATTGAGAAAACGGTGGCCCTCCCCTTCCTCTTCACGCATTGCCACGCACAGCGGACACGTACACGCGCAGGCACAGGGACGGGGCAGGGGTGTGGCGAAGCATCCCTCCAGAATTGGCGAGATTTCAGTGTCTGCTCGAAATCCACCCCTTCTGTTCTCTCGCGTTTCTCCTGCTGGTTTCTGCTCTTCCTCCTCCTCCTCCTCCTGCTGGCGCTGCTCTGCCTCCTCTCTTCACCCAACGAAATCCCCGTCGGGCGTGTCATGCACGTTGTATTGTTGTATTGTCGGGTGCAATCTCGCTAAGCGTTTCACAGGGACACAGAAATCCCTGGTGCGCGTTAACCTGTCCACCCACGTCACGCACATCCCGCACAACACCGCAGAGGCGTGCACACATATCGCGACACGCGCTTCGACTGCTTGATTTCAAGAATCTGGTCCACCCTCCATCCAGAAAGACCTTTTTGTTCTTTTGCGTGCACCCGCAATCGGCACGAACCGCGACGTCGCTTACATTTCCTTTTTTTTTTTTTTTTTTTTAACTCCCCCTTTCTTTTATCCTCTTTTCCTCTTTTCTTTTCTTCTTTTTTTTTTTCTTTTTTACGGTCGATTGTTTCTCTGGTTCATCGACGCTGATCGACGCTCCTGGCTTCTCTGATGCTCCTCTGTCCTAACCCTGTCCTTTTCCTTCGTTCTCGGTTCGCTCGCTTTCTCGGTTTTCTTTTTTTCAATTCCTCATTTCTATTTCAAACGCTAATCTCTCTACTAATCTTCTCTAAAAAAAAAATTATTTTTTCTCTCTTACAGAACAGACGTTGTGCAGAAAATTGCGATTCCGTCGAAAGTGTTTTCTTCCGAACAGGAGGGAGGTAACAAGAGGGTTAAAACGCGAACGCGACGGGCCATTGGATTATACAAAATGGGGAGGGGGACTGGGAAGCCACGGTTTAACTCTTAACGTGTCAATCGCAGGAGGCATTAAATACCGATCGACGATCTTTGCTCGTTTCAGCCCCCCCGATTAATCCCACGCCGGCTCCCCTGAATTCATCCCCGCTCGCTTGTTATTAAATTAAATTGGACCCTAAAATTGCCGCGCTCTTCCGCGTGACAAAGAGATCGTGGCCGCTCTCCACTCATTTTTCGTATCATTGATTTATCCCGGCAAATAAGCACCTGTTATTTCGATTGGACAACAGCCATCGATAAGCCTGTACATATATATATACCCTCTATTCCTCCACCACGATATCTCTATTCCGTCCACGATTCGTTCGATTAATTGAAATAGTACCGTCGCTCGCTACGAGTTTTTCCCCCGCTTTTTGCACCGTTTCCGTCCATCAAATTCGCGGACACAGAGAATTTCATCGATTCCCGGGTAATGACAAATAACGATAATAACGATAATAACGATATATGTCCATGAGAGGAAGAAGGGGCTTTCTTTCTCTTTTTCTTTTTTTTTTTTTTTTCTTCTTTTCACGCGAAACATTTTCACGGCTTTTTTCACCGGTAATCCAGTACCGCACGAACTGGAGGCAAAAAAAAAGGGAGGGGGTTCAAACGTTCATTGAAAATCTTGAATGAACTCACCTTGGAGGGAGGATAGACCGTAGAAACGTAAACGAGCCGCACTAAACAGATAATCGTTAATCTATTAGATTATTATGGGAATTAGTGAAATGAACCGTGGCCCAATTTATTGGTCATAATCTCGGCTACGCCTCCCATTGTCGTTGGTGCGCGTTGTTGTTGCGATTGCCGTCGACGGTCGGGGGCCTTTAATCTGCCTTGGCCTAGACTTGGCGAAGTCTACTGGCGAAGGTCTCTTGTCGGTTCTCTTTAGCGTCAAACCGGCCTGGGACTGGAAGAAGCTGGTGGCGATCGTTTCCCAGCTTTTCAACGGTGTACACGTCAGATCTCGCCATTGATACACCCACCACGACATCGAGAATGCCCGGTTGCTTTAATTGACGTTGAAACCTCGGGGATTTTTAACCGACAATGCCAGGCTTTACTCCTTTCCTTCCCTTCTCTCTAAATCTCTTTCGATTTTTAAAAGAAATTTTTTTCGTATTCTCGCAACTCATCGACCAAACTTACTCCAAACTTGCACGATTCGTTCGATTTCTTGTGTTGCGTTTCGAAGAATTGTTGGGAAAAGAAATCTCACTGAGATGATATCGCTGATAGATTCGATAAACTTTGCGAAACTTCTTGCGATTAAAATTTATTCCTCTTCGTCTTCGTGCGAGTACGAGGAAAAGAAGTTGATGAGAAGAAGTCAGATGAGAAAAAGTTTTTCAAAAGTTTGGTGAGAGAAAAAAGATTTAGAAAAAATTAGAGACTGTTGGTCATAAAAACTGTTGTGTGCTCGAATTTTGAGGGGAGAAAGAAGAGGGAAAAGAGAGAAAAACGAGAGTCAAAGAGAAGAGATTGGTTGGAGCTTCCGTTTCCTGAATCGGTGTCCGGTCCATTGAAGATTTTCAGGATGTTCGCTCGAGCTGGAGGCAGGTATGAAGCCGGCGCAGACACAATGGTGGCTGTTACCGCGCTCCCGTGGCGTCTCAATGGGTCCTTATTATCGCCACTGTCGAAACAAGTTTCAGAAACACATTCGTTCGTCATTCATTCGTGTGTCGGTCTGGAACGCGCCGCCTCCGCCTCCTGTTGAAAGCGAAAAGAACGAAAAGGATGAAACGAGCGTACCTCGTAAATACGTAATCTCCGTATGCCGGCGCAATAATTGAATCGTGCACCGGCCAATTCCGGCTTGGACTCCGGCGAGGATAATAATAGAGGATAACAGTCTGGCCTGCCAATTTTTCTTTTTTCTTTTTTCCTTCTTGTTTTTTAGAAAAAAATTTATCCCGGGACACATCTTCGCGAAGCTTCGTGTGAATTTAAAAAAAAAAAAAGAAAAATACGAAAACGTTGAAATTAATATTTTTAATATAAAATCGATTAAACTCGGACTATCCTCGATATACCTTAATATAATAAAAATAAATTTCTATTAAACGAGAAAAATGGCAAAGAATGTCAATGATTAACGATAAAGAAAGAACGAAAGAATCAACGTCATCGATTAATTACCACGTTATCCTCGCTTCATCCTCTCGCCTCGACGACTCGTCTCTCCTCCAGCCGATGTCGTCGGCTGGTTCACCCGGCTATTTCCGGTTCGATGACCTTACCGCGTCGGCGGTTGGTCCGCGGCTCGCCTCGCAAAGGGGTAGCTGGTTAATTATCCAACGAAAGTGGACTAAAGAGAGAGGGATGGCGGGTCGTATTCAGTAGCGATCAGAAGAGAAGCGCAGCGAAAGCGAGAGCGAGGGAAAAAATGGAGAGGAAGAGTGGGAGAAAAGGGTGACAGAGAGAGAGAGAGAGAGAGAGAGAGACAAAGGGGAGGAGAGAAAAAGATTCGCCTCATAAACACTTGAAGTGTGACACGGTGGTGTTGAGTGCACACATCAAAGCACCGGTGCAAGGGGCGTAATCTCGCGCCAACTCGTAGGCAACTTTGGCTGCTCTCGAAGGCTGCTAGGCCGAACGAGAAAGGAAGATGGACGGAGAACCGGTTACGGGCGGGACGAAGATGGAACGATTGTTTGTCGCTTTGTTTGATTTTGCATTCACGGAGATAGCTTTCACTTACGCACCACGGGCCAAGATTAAACAGATTCGAAAATGTCTCCGGCACCCTCGGCGGCGACCTCGCCTCGGTCCAACCCTTTTCGCTCGACGACCGTCTTTCCAACCCTCTCTCACCTTGGATATGCGTGACTCGTTGCGTGGATCGTACACTGTGATTACACCTTTTTTCTTTTTTTTCCTCCTCCCCCCGCCCGCTCTAATTTGACCTACATTCGTTTAATTAAATCGTGCTAATCTTAAGTCAGTCGCATGACACGCGACGATTAACCCTCGCCTCGAGGTGTGAAACAGTTTTCCCCAGTTCCCAGCAAGGAAAATTGTACGGTTTATTTCCATTTTTCACGACATCTCGCTCGTTCGATTTTTACCGCTTTACTTTATACGAGTAATTTATAGACAATTTTGATAGTTTGTACTCTTGTCTCGTCGTCGATCGTTCTAACGAATACGAATAATTAACCTAGAAGGGGTTAAGCTAGAAACAAGTCCAATGGTCGATGACATAATATCACGTTCTATATTGAGGATCAATTCGTTCTGTGGGATCTCTCGTTCGATCGAATCAATTATGAATCGTTCTTCTTTTTTTTTTTTTTGGATCCCATTCCTTTCTCATTTCGAGATAGACGTTCGAAGATAGACGTGATAACGAGAAAGATAGGCGTTGGAAGGAACGAAGAAGAATGATAGAGGATAGAGAGTGATGGAGAAGTAGGAAGTAGCAGGACGGAGGGGAGGGTCGGGCGAATCGATGGCACTCCGCTCGAGCAAGAATCGAGAACGAAGGTGTCGAGAAATGGAACTCTTCACATTTGCTGCCGTGGCTCGAAGAGGGCCGTCATTATAATACCAAACGTCGCGTTTCCCTCTCGCCTCTCTTTCCTTCTCTTTGACGCTCGTTAGATCGCACGCAAGAATTTGCACTCGACCATTTTCTTCTTCAACCGTTTCGCCAATCTGTATATAAACCTATATACAGATACGATGTTTGAACTTTCTTCGTGTCGCGACACTTATCTAACTGTGTGCAACCTGCAATCCAATTTATTTCCCTCGTCCGTGTTATGACACAATAAACTTTGATTATCATGATATCCGCCTCGTTTCTGGAAACTCGAGCCAACAGGCCAGGAGCACGTCATTATAACGCGCTCGGTTCCTCGTTAGCTCGCCAGACGAACCTTTTGCACGACGATCATCTGCCGCGATTACTCCGGATGGAATTTTTCCATTAGCCAGGAAGCGTACGGGGAGCGTAACCCACCACCGGGTGGAGAAGGAACGAGAGGGAAAAGAGAGAGATTGAAACGAATTTCGCGTTCGCGAGTGGCGAATGTGTTTTTTTCCCTTCCCCTCCAACTAAACCCACCCTCTTCAATCGAAATCATGAAGAGGATAGATTAATTAAAATAACCGAGAAGCTTGTTCGCTGCAAATTTCGCGTCTATTCTTTATTTTCTTTCTTCTCTTTCTCTCTCTCTCTCTCTCTATCTCTCTTCTTTCTTTTTTTCCTTTTTTTTCGAATTTCATTGAACGTGTCGATGAAATGGACACGCAACTACGAGATCGTCCTTTGTTATCGCGTGAAAGGATCTCTGGAAGCTGCGTGTCACGTGATAACAAAAGGAAACGGTGTCGGTAGCTAAAATAGATATACGCGGAGGGAGAGAAGGGGAGATGGTTCGTCGATCTCTTTCACCACCTCTTTCTTTCCAATTCACCCTCGACCATTCGAAGATCGCTAAGTATTCCGTTTAGTCGACCGACTCGAGTCGAGCGATTCGGGATGAATCGAGCGACTAGCGCGCGTCCCCCCACGGCGTTTTACGTAGGCGTCGAACCGTGTATAATGATCGACCGGAACACAATGATCGGAGGAAAAAGGAGAGAGAGAGAGAGAGAGAGCTTCGATTCCCCGTCGGTGACACCTGATACCGCGTAATTAGATGGGGCACCCATAGCTTTTTAGGGGTTCGAAAGTTGAACGATCGATCTCACGGTGTGACTAGGTGTGAATCAAAGGAAAGAAAAGAAAAAAAAGAAAAAAAAAGAATACCGTTCCATTCGTTATTTTTCCATCTTACTGCCCAAATCTCTTTAAATTATCTCGCGTATCCGTATCCCTCGGCGAGAGTTTCTGAGCGTGAATTTTGCCGAAACGTTGTTTAAACCGTTCGATATTTCGCGACAATCCGCGAAACGTTTCCACGGAGATGATCCATATTTTTCCCCTCCCCCGCTCCCTCTTTTCTCCTCTTCTCAAACACGGATGTAGTCGGACGAACGAAAATTGTGCTGCTCGATGCGGTATTTCGAAGCGTGTAAATCCAGTCGACTGGATTCTTTCATGAACCCCGTAACGAGCCAGGCGTGCATCGGCGATCCGATGGCACAATGACACGACCGGGCATCGTGTAATGCCGCTGTACAACACCGATACAACACCGACGATCTATCGAGGGATGAAGAGGGTAATGAAGAGGTGTTGAACCGTATCCCATAAACCCCCATCGTCGCGAGAACCGAGGGTCTCTTTGCATAATAACTTACAGTTCGCTCATCAGTTACGGGTTTTAACCAATTACGGGGATATTAATAGGGGGAGTAATGGCGGAGGGCGTGTGTCCCAAAACACAGGACACACGGGGGATGAGTACTCGACGTTTCGCGTAACTCCGACGTTGTATCGTTCGCGCCAAGGGATTTTCTGCCGCGTTTCCGCCGCTGCGTCGCGTTTTCCCTCGCTTCGAAATATTTGTTTGCCTTCGTTTGATATTCCATATTGTTGATGTTGTTCCACCTGCGATTCAACAATTTCGAATTCCACGTATTTTTAACGCGTTCGATCGTTATACTCGATATTCGGATTTTATCGGAAATCCCCTATTTATAAATCATTTCTTTGAATCAATTTCTTCTCGGACGAGGAACGAGTGAAAAAAAGAAAAAAAGTGAGGAAGATGCAAGATCGTGACGAAAGCAGGAAACGTCGATTAATCTGGCGCGAGGAGTGTAGAGGTTCGGCAGATTTTCAAACAAAATTTCACGCTCCTGTGGATTTAACGCGGTGTTTTCCTTTTTTTTCTTGTTGGATGGATCAGGTCGAAAAATACCGGAATCGCGGTAGAACGAGTCAGTCACGTGGATAAGGGAAACGTTTGGAGGTTTAACGTTTTGCGGTCCCCTATGATCGTCGACGGGAAAGTTTTCTTCTCGTCTAACTCTCGACTCAGCGAGCGACTCGTGGAACAGCGTGATGCCGACTCCAGGTGTTAATAATCCTTCCCTAATTGTCACACCTCCGCCTCCGGATAATTCCCATTAAACGCTTCTAAATACTTGTTTGTATACAACCCCCGCTGGTCGACGAGATTCTTTTCGACGCCTCTCTTGTAACGAAGGATTTCCTGCTGATTTTTAAGAAACACGTTATATAGTTAGTTTCCTTCGTCGTATCGCCGGGGTGTGAAAGATCGAGAAATACTTTTCTACCGATTCTCTCCCTCGGAAGAAGAAATCTATTGGTATTATCTCTCGATCATCTTCTATTCATATTCATCATCGATAAGTATTTCCGATGCTGTGAATAGAAAAATTGATGACCAAAGAAGATTTGGTTCGTTTCGATCTTGGAACATCACCACTCTCGAGTGATTTAATTTGAACGCGTCAACCCGGAAACACGAAATTCCTCGTTGACACGTATACGTATACGTGCTACAGGGGTGGCGTTCGTAACAGTGGCGTTTGATAAGGGACCGGTGTTGGGATGGCGGTCGGACGAGTCTCGATTTAATGGATAGAGGACAGATTCTGCAGATACATCAGAAGGTCGGCGCGATATCTCGAGCGTAAATCAGAACAGAAGCACGTCGTCCTCTCTGTCTATCCTCCCTTCTGATAGGAATATCCTATCCTCCAACCCCTCGATGTTTCGACCACCCTCTATGCATCGATCCGTCTCTTTTCTCACCTTTGACTAACTTTCGCCCCCTTTCTCGCACCACCCGTGCATCCGATACACCGCTTCCTATACACACAAGGTCTCGCCTCTTTCTAAACTAAACGCGATAGATTGCATCGCGTCTAATGGCAGATGATGCGGCTGACCTCTCTCTCTCTCTCTCTCTCTTCCTCCTTCCCTCTCTCCCTCTTTCTCCACGCTTTTCCTTTTTTTAACCGACGCTTTCCTTCTCTTTCTTTCCAAGGAGAGAAGAGATCGGATCGAGAGTATGAGACGATGTGCTTAAGGGTCGGTTCTTTCTTCCACGGTAGCTAACAGATTAGGGATCGAATGGATGATGCGGCCAAGAGATTAGAACTCTCCTACCCTCGTTACGTACATTATACCGAGGGGTTACGAGTCTTCTCGTTCCTCTTCTCTAGGCCAATCGATGCTCTCGGGTATTGAGGATAAAGAGTTGCAAATTTTGTCGCAACTTCTCGATGAAATTATAATACGTGATTGTATATACGCGAAGGATCTTCACTTCGATCGAAAGATACGTGTGAGATTAAGAGGACTTTCTTCTTTTTTTCTTTTTTTTTTTTTTTTTTAATACAAGTACGAGTAGTACAACGAGGGTTGGCATTGTTGGCGAAGAGGGTGTAAAAACGAAACGAATAAATAATTCATTGGTATCGATGATTTTATTGCATTGGATCGACTCATATTTACAATAGGGGACACATACATATGCATTTTCATCTACTCTACCGATTATCTACATATATAATTCGTTTCTTTATTTTCGCCATTTTAATCATGCTTAATTCATTAATTTCGCCTCGTCGTTAATGGCGGCTTACCTAGTTCCGTATCGTAGAAACGTGAAATATCGAATCGATTAAGGAGGAATTTCTCCCTGGAGGAATCTGTTTCGATTGTGTTCGAGTTAACCATCGTTCGTAAAGGAGAAAAGGAACGGGGGAAGGGAGAGAAATTAAAATTTCAAAATTTCGTTCCGCGAGTGAAAGTCAAAAGGAAGAAGGATGGAGAGCATAGGGATGGAACGGAAGAATCGCGGTGAATAAACTTTAAAAAAAAAAAAAAAACGAGGTGAGACGTAAATAAAAATGCATAATGAAGATGAGATTGAACACGCGGGAAAACGGAGAACAACGGAGCGACTCGTGTTCCCTACGTTCTCACTATTGCAAATCTCTCTCGAAACGATCGCGTACAAATCTTCGATCGGTCAAATCCACATCGATCGATCGCCGAACCTAGTATCTAGGCGTAATTTTACAACGGATAGTAAATTGAACGGCCAACACTTCCTTGCTCGTTACGCGCGTCGCCACTTAAAAGCTACTATCACACCGATTTATACATTTCGTCTAAGGAATAGATAAAGATAATCGTGGCCAAACGTGTCTGTTCCTCTCTACGCTTTTCCTCCATCTTGGAGGAAGCTTGCACGCGAGCCCTCCAAGCTTCGATCCGAGCTCTGATCCAATACTCTCGCGCGATGTCTCGCGTCGAATCGTCGCTGAAGAACCAACCACCATCTCGCTTTTTTCCTCTCTTTTCTTTTTTCTTTTTTTTTCGTCGATAATTTCCGGCCACCGTTAATGCGCCGCAATAACGAGATCACTCTCTGTCGCAGGTACAAATATTTACAAGTATTTACATAAATAAGTAATCATCTCTCGCCAGGATACCATCGATTGAGCTTTCATGCGATTAATCCGATGCCATGGGGGATCCGGTATCCAGTTTATAACGATCCTGCCAATATGCACTTATGTTATCTCTCTGGTTCCTCTGTCTATCTGTTGATTTACCTCCCGGCATGGTTTATTTCGCCCGATACGACCGATTATTTGCTTTCTCCGATATATTCACGCTCCGTGTTTTGCAGCTGGCAACTGCTCGTTCGGTTAAAATATCATTGTGCTCCCGGAATTGTCCGCGACGAATCGTCTAATTCGATTACTCGTCCTATTTGCCCACCGTTTTTGCCCTCGTCGTCGCGTTGGTTCATCCTCGAAATTAAGGATATTATTCACCCGTCACGTTCCGTCGAAAATTCGTGTTCCCAATGTAAATTAATGCACCTGTCCATCGTTGTTGGATTTTTATCGAGCCTTGTTTTCCACCAATGTTTGTTGACGATCGTTTCTATCCACGGTATGATATTGCGAATCGTTTTCAATTTTTAGTTCCCTCGTAAATTCGCGATCGCGTAAACAGGTAGAACTTTGAGTATAGATGCGTATATATACGTATGTGTGTGTGTGTGTGTTTGCGAGATACTGCGTGATCAAAGAAAAGAAAAAAAGAAATTTGGAAACGGAGGTATCCGAAGAAAGTACTTGTGCAACTTTTGATTAAATGATATAACGTATATATCGTTACATCGTGACGGAAAAAGGCCTGAGACTAGTCTTAAAACAGGAATAATCTGCTACAATTTAGTTGCTGTAGTAGATGAGGTAGTTGGTTGTCTCGAAACAATACGGTAACACGGTACACGTTTCCCCGCGTTGTCGAAGCGTCTGTTGCCCGAGTCTTTGGTATCTCTGTCTTCTTGGGTCGTCTCTCCCTCTATCGGAGAGACAAATTACTCTCGCGGTGAAAAACCTAAGGACGATCCTCGAGATCTAATCTAATCGTCCAATTTCCAGCTTCACCCCTCGATATTCCGTGATAATTCTTAATAATCACCAATATCTTTTCCTCGCCCCCTTCATTTCGAGGGTTGAGTCAACTGGCCGATGTCCCCCGTGTAACAAGGCGGGCCAAGGATCAAAGGGCACTGCGTCTTTCTCGGATAATGAACGCCGTCGCCTTGTCACAACATTTTGCTCAAGTAACTGGTGGTACCTGGCGGCGGAAGCAGGAAAGGACTGACGAACGAGTGGGCACCGGGTCCGTGGTGGACGGACGCGTAACCGGACTGTTGATTGTGACTCTGCGCCGAAGTACCTAGGCCGTTCAACACGGGTGATCCGCTGTCGTGCAATTTTCTCATGTGTTTCTTCAAATCGAAGTTCCTGCAGAACCCCTTCCCGCAGATCTTGCACGAGAATGGTTTCTTGTCGTTGTGGGTGTGCATGTGGAAGGTGAGATTGTAAATCTGGTGGAACGCCTTGTTGCAAATGTTGCACTTGTACGCCTTTTCGCCGCTGTGCGTCAACTTGTGATTCTTGTAGTTTCCCTTCTGATGGAACCCCTTCCCGCAATACTCGCACACGAACGGTTTGTAGTTGGCGTGGATGCGCCTGTGCGTGTTCAAGGTCGAGCTTCGGTTGAAAGCTTTGCCGCAGGTAGGACACTTGTGCGGCTTCTCCGCCGTGTGGATGATCTTGTGCCTGCACAGAGTGCTCGCTTGGCGAAACCCTTTGCCGCATATCTTGCAGACGAACGGCCGCGCCCCCGTGTGGACGGGCATGTGTCTGGTCAGATTGTAGTGGGCGTTGAACACCTTGCCGCATTCAGGGCAGGTGAATGTCTTCTGTTTGTTCGTCGTACTGAGTTCGTTACTCCGTGGTCCGGGGCTCTTCTTTTCACGCTGGCTCTCGGGCGAGATCGCAGCCAGGCTCATCTTCGAGAAAGCTTTTTGAATGGTGATGGGGGGCGGCGAATTCTGTGGGACGGCGGGGGTGGCGGGTGGCGGAGCCGGGAAGGCACTCAGCAGCGAGTTGGGATGATAATAGAGAAGGGAGTACGGTTGCAAGAGATTCTGTTGCCTCAACGTTGGCACGTACTTCTTGAACGCTGATTCCAAGTGGGCCGAATAATTTAACGAGGGGATGCTGGGCGGCGGTGGTTGCGGCGGCGTCGTCGCCGTCGTCGTCGTCGTCGTCGCCGTCGTCGTTTGCTGATTGTTGTTGCTCTGCTCGGTCAGACGTTTGTCCGGCTCCATGATTTTCGCGATCGAGAAGGTCAAGTTCTTGCACGGCGCCGGTGAGGTAACTCTCTCCGGTGGGAGGCTGGTCGGTGTCTCGCTCGCCATTGTGCTGCCGGTCGAGAACGGTTGCATGGTAGAGATCCTGCAATCAGGGAACAGGAATCGAGATCAAGTTTTCCATCAAATTTTCCAACGAACAAAACTCTCCATCTCTAATAATTTTAATATAATTTTGTTCGAGGTGGTGGGACGGGAGAAGAAACGGAATCGAGGAGAGAAGGGAAGAACGATCGTCGTTTGAAAATTTCTCCTTAACCGAATCGATTGGTCAATTGGTGGTGGGCAACGACGCGAAGCATGGTGAGGGAGAGGGAGATAGCCAAATCATGGCATGATCAATTTGATGATTTCGAGGACTCGGTCGTTAGTGGCCGCTACGATCCTCCCTTCGCAGAAGTCTGTTAGTGTTTTGATGCGCGTACGCACCAAAGAGAGAGAAGGAACGGGACGGAACCCACATGTCAAAGGCGAATCCGAGCGAAACATGTGGTACCGCTATTATATCCGCTCAATTGGCCCTCGTGTTGACATAAAAAAAAAAGCACGGTCCGCATTGAACGATGGGGGCTGGGCGCAAACGTCGAAACGACGACGGAGGGAATGCCCTGTTTCGCACTTCGCGCTTCGAGCCAAACATCGTTGACTTCCATCTTCCTCGCCCAATCGTCGAATGTAATTCGAACGAATTTTTTACACACGGCGCGATGTGTAAGAATGGATAAAATTCGCGAATCCAACGATAGAATCCTTCGATGCGTGTAATCACGTATGCGTACGCAATTTGAAGGTTGATTCGCGCGCAAAAATAGCGTGAATATACTGGTAGCCATTAAGCATGTGCAACATGGAAAAGGGAGATGAATGGCGGGGCTGAATGAGTCGCGAAATGGTCAGCACAGTTGAAGAGCAAGCTTCCCCGAGGTATCATGGAAGGTTTGCACGGACGAAAAGTAGAAATGTTTGCTCCGTAGAATAGCGTTATGTTTGGACTTGGAATGACGGTTGGAATTGGATAGGACTGGTGGTTTCGTAAAACACTCGTTTCTTCGTCTTTACCGAACTTTACGAGTCTCTTCGCAAGAAGAAAGAAGAAGAAGAGGGAGAAGAAGAAAAGGAGGAAGAGAAAGAAGCATACGTGAATTCTAAAATTCTAAAAATCTGAATCATACACGATGAAAAATCGATGAAAAGAAAAAAAAATGGGAAAATTTAATAAGCGAAAAGCGCGAAGCGAAAATTCGAGCGAATGGCAACAATGAAAATATCCGATATCGGGGAGAGAGCAAACATGCTGCTTAACCACGATGAAAAATGCATGCTTCCAGAAACGATGGAAATACCGAACCCCCGTCGACAGGGTGGAATATGACGCAGTGGTTCTGCCCAAAAGCTCCGCCCATTAGCCGGTACCTTTCGATTGTCCCACAGCGAAAGGCAGCCCTAATAACCAGGGAACAAGGAGCGGAAAAGCAAGGCCGGTGTGAGAAGCGAGGCTCGAGAAGGGAAACGATCTCCTCGCGTAACCCCCGAAACGCCCCTATGACCTATAGAAAACCGTAGACTCCGACTTTATCGTCATGGAGCCGCGCAACTGTCGTCGTAAATCACAAAAGGTATGATTATGCGTCTTCGAGCACTTCGAAACGTAAGCCTGGTCTCGAACCACCCTCCTTCCTTCGCGTTGACTTCGATTTCCATCCCCTTCCTTGCGTAATTTCTTTCAAACACTTTTCCCATAATCTCTCACTCTTCTCCCCCTTAAATGAATAGGTGAATCTTGTCCATCTACTTTTTAGTTACACTTTTCTCGCTCATTCGTTTGTCTTTTTTTCACTTCTTTTCCTGTTTCTCACCCTTTCCCGTTACATTTCCTCTCGCTCTCTTTCTCTTTCCTTCTTTCTCTTCTTTTTCTTCTTTTTCTTCTTCCTTCTCCTCCTCCTCTTCTTCTTCTCCTCTTGGTTTTTCTTTGCACCGTGTTCTTTGCACGCTTTTACGATTCAAATGTACGCTCTCTCTCTCTCTCCCTCTCTCTCTCGCACTGAACGTGGTGTCACGCTGGCTCCCTCCTTCCTTGTTCCTCGCACTCTACATAGGCAGACCCCTCACTCGGTATGTATCCATCATTCTCTTCCTCTTTCTGGCTTATCGTCACTTGCCGTTTTCTAACCCGTTGCAGCCGACACGGGGCGAGAAGAAGACACGAAATGCAGGGTGAAAGGGTGGGGAACGAGGCGACAGGATTGGCCAACGGATCTATCACCCTCGCAAAAGTGATACGAGAGGGGAGAATCGTATGGGACGTGGTGGGGGTTAGTATTGTTACAGTACTTAACGAGCGGTCGAGGTAATCAGTATTGCTCCTTGCGGCAGCCAACAATTCTGCCAATTTGCTTCAATCTCCACTCTGAAGTATGGCCGACTCTGCTTCGGGACCATTTTGTTTCCTTTCTCGCGCGATTGGTATCGATTTGTCTGAAATTTGCTAATTTTTCTTCCACCGCTTTTTCTTCGCTTACTTACTTCTTACATCTCTCCTCCCTCGCCTCGTTCTTTATTATTTCGATTGAAATTTTCACGACGATTTTTATTTGCACTATTAGTCGAGACCATGGAAGAACCGAAAAAGAATTTCGGGAGGGAACGCTAGAAGGTCGATAGAAGGGTTGAAAACGATAGCCAGCCAGATTTCGTGAGCCACTCCTGAGTGACGAACACCTCCGTTACCATTTCTATCCCCGTCAGGTGAAGAGTTGGCGTTAAATGTACAAAGTTTACCGATGCGATTACAAATCGTCGGAAGAATTCAATCACCTACAGTAAACTATCAAACGGTAACGGACGAATGGAAGCTGAGGAAAGTTGAAGCGGTTGGAAGAAACTTGAAATGGCTTTGCAAATTTACCCGTCCCGTTGTCGACTCATTAATTATCTCCTCTCTTAACGAAGTGGAACGATCAAACTTTCGTTTTCTTATTCCACTTGCTTCCAACGATTGCCTCCGTTGTCACGATGCGAGCGTTATTGCGGTTTGAACCGGTTGAACGTTTCAAATATCGCAAAATCTAAAATTGGAAAATTGTAAATAAAAAATGGAACGTTTTCGAGATGGACATTTATCAAGATAATACACCGGTTAACCTCGATAAGCAAGGATGATTCGAATCAACGAGACTCCCCAATATGAACATTCCGAATCGGAAGGGGTGAAAGTGGGCGGATAGGAGTTTTGCGTGTACAGAGTGCATCAATCAGCGAGTCCTTCTGCGAATAATACCGGTTCATGAGGTCACACGCCTATCGCTCTTTTCTCTTAAGTGGCGATAAGGGAATAAATTGGCCCTGACGAATTTTGTCGCTTAAACTTTCTTATATTTATCTGTGGCGGCTTACGTACCTATGAATGACGATAAAAAAACTGTATCTCACGCGTGTGATCTACTTTTCCAAAAATAGAATGGAAAGGAGGGGCACGACGACGGGTGACACATTTTTTGTTGGAATTAAAAAACACGGATTTTCCCGGATTTCCTTGTCAGACGTGACAGAAACGACGCAATTTTCGCAAATGAAGACACCGTGTAATTTTTATTAGAACGTCTGAAAAGTTTGTGCAACGTCTTTGGTGTGGAAGAGGCCCATTAGCCCGAGCCACCCTCATTGTTCCATCCCTGACACTCGGCCTTCCGTGATATGGCGCGTGAACGGTTGACATATAATTAGCATTTGGGGTAACGAAAGCTCGACTGAGGATGACAGGAGGCACAATACACACCCACTTGGTTATCCTCTGTCCCATAACTCGGCCACAAAACCCGCCCTTTCTCTCCCGTTCCCAAACAGCGTGTCGCGTAAGCCGATTCGAAAATTAACCGGCTTATAATCCTTCCAACCGATTCTTCGATTCTCTCCGCGAAACACTATTCTTTTTCTTCTTCTTCCTTTTCCTCTTCCTCTTCTTCTTCCTCTTCTTCTTTTCTCACTCCGTTTCTCTTTATCTTCGATTATTTCGAATAATTTTTTCGCCAATTTTGCCGGATGCCAACCGGATGCAATGGAAGAGAGGGAAAACTTGGATAGTTAAATATTGTATTGGAACGCGAGGGTGGTGGTAAACCGGGCGGAATTTGAATCGCAATTGTACGTGGAGAACGAGGGTGAAATGAAAACGATCTCGCGCGTTCTTTTTTTCCCAGGGAATTTAAACGCGCACCATGACTCCTGATTTCGAAGTTTCGCGTTATGAGGAGGACTCGCCGAGAGGGTGATTTAAAGTTAATTGGAGAGTGGCGGTGGCAGAGGCGTAGAGAGAGAGAGAGAGAGAGAGAGAGAGAAGGGGGGAGAGGGGGCGAAGAGGAATAAATTGCGAGTCGCCTCGCACGGATAGGAAAGAAGGGGAAGGAGGGGGCTCCCCGGTGTTATATTGCGCCGCGCCGTGTATTCTGAATTAAGTCGCTCAGTTGTGCGCCGTTTACTTTGCTCCTCGACTGCTCTCGAATCGTGTACGAGGGAGGAAAGGAGGAGGGAGGGAGGGAGGGAGGGAGAGGGAGAGGATGGCTTAATTTTAAGGAAACTTTGCACCCGTTCCACCAAGTTTAATTCTATCCGTCGAACAACCTTCCAACCGTGTCCAACGACATGTCCCGATAATTGTGCCCGAAAATTGCCTTTCGTGTATCACTAGACTATATATATATCCCGCCTATCTGATAGTTTTAAATTTCGTTTGAAACGTTGGCCCAACTTCGAGTTGCGACTGGAAAAAAAAATTTAACCGCGCAGAGATAGAGGTTTATATGTATAGATATTGCATGGAAATCGGAGAGAGAGAGAGAGAGAGAAAGAGGAACGAATTATTCGATGGAATTTCACAAAATTGGAGAGCATGTATTATCGAGTATTGTTTGAGGAAAAAAGTAAAAAAAAAAAAAAGAAAACTCGCTCGACAGAGACAAAATTTCAGTGGGAAAACGGAGCGAAGGACAAAAGGCGCATTGTTTAAAACGAAAACGAAGTGATTCCAGAGAGCCCTGCGTATGAGCAAGCGTGCAAGGGTCGGATAAAAAAAAAAAAAAAGAAAAAAAAAAATTGGTGCCCACGTGCGTGGCCGTATGAATACGGGCGGCTTTCCAAAATGGCAACGAGTCCCGCTGGGCTCGATGCATCTCGAATTCACGTAGTTCGACGTATCGTCGAGTCGAGCAGGGTTGGCGGGGGGTTCACAGCTGCGCAGTCTACGGGGGTTTGTTACCCCTCGCCCCGTGCCGTTTCAACTCCCGGTTGGAACACCTCGTTATCACCGATTCGTCGTTTCTTCTCGTTTCTTCCCTTAAGTTCAATCCACCTATCTTGTTAACAATTTTCAAATCTTTTTCTTCATCTTAATCGTTAGAGGTGGCGTCTCGTCTCTCTTTCGATCTCTTTCCATCTCTAATTTCTAATTCAAAATTGAATTGCTTATCACGTTTAAATAATCGTGTGTTTAATTTGTTAATCGTTGAATCTCAATGGCTTGCAAACTGGTTTGTTTATCGAGAAACAAACACAAAGGAGGCTGTGGATTAAATACAAGAGTGCACACGTGCCGTTTGCCGTGACGCGAGTTCACGATCGCCACAGCGGGCGCCTCGGGTTCGCCGTTTGTGCGCGTTCATTTCGCATTTTTCGGCGTCGTTACCGCGCCCCGCTGACAAAAGCCGCGTAACTCGAGATCGGCCGGCCTTCGCCGAGCATAATGACGATCGCCAACGACGATCATAATAGTCTCACGGAATAATAAGTGGGATAAAAGTCAGGAAAACAATTGGCACCGCCATTGTCACTTCGCGGCCCATTCAGCCACCCCACAGCCCTGTTTGCGTTCACCTCGTTTTGTCGAGGAACTCCTCGGACGCGATGGGAATCGTTCGCTCTCGCAATAGAGGAAATCAAATTATTATCGACTCGCTTATAACGACCATGATCGCTTCGACCTCCTCCGGCTCGTCGATCGAATAGCGGACTTTTCTGAAAGGATCTTTTTAATAAAAGAAGAAAAAAATAAAAAAATAAAAAATGTATAGATCGACGCGTAAATCAATGGAAAACAGGGAAGGGAAAAAATTATCGTTGCCTCGCACAAATTCTCTTCCCATCTATAATTCCATAATTGTTTAATAGCTTTAATTTCTAAACTCTAGAACGAAATTCTTAACTTGTCACCCGAGTTTTGCCAGCCTCGTAGAGTCTTGTTTCTCCTTTATTCTTATTCCCAGCCGCCCTCCTCCCACCACCACTACTAGTCTAGACAATGTACATTTACAAAAGAGGTTTTTCGTCAAGCGCGTTACGTACACAGAAACGGTGGTCTGGTACGTCTGCAAGCGCCCTTCCGCCGCTTCCGCTCGCGCTATTGAATCGCGCGATCACGATTCTCGAAGGAAGAATGGACCAAACTCGACACCGCACCAGGGGATACTGCAAAGATGGATAGGGGTGGCACCGGAAGTCTTGCGTGCCATTTGCCTCGTACGACATACTTATCCACGTCTTCAAGAATCATCAGGATGGTGAAGGAAGGGAGTCTTGTTGAGTGGCGCGTGCCCCGCCGCCTCCGGATTTTCGAGTCTATAGTCTACCTTTCAAATGATCAACCTCCGTGTCGTATCGTATTTTTCTTTTGAATAAAATGACGAACAGATGACGAACAACGCCCCCTTTTCCAGACATCAAACCATCGGTTTAAATCTTTCGGCCAATCTTTTTCCCTTTCACTTCGCATTTCATCGACGATTTGCGATACGAAATCATTCGTTCGAAATTCATCATCGAAGAATTATTAAAATTTGGAAGGGATCTTTCCTATTCCTAAATTTCTGAATTTCGTAAATTTTTTTTATTTTACGAGACAAAAAAGATATTTTTAATATAATTCAATAAATATTTCATTGCAACAAGGAATAAATTTACACGATCGCGAATCGCCCCAAGATGCCATCGACGCTTCATCGACAAAAACGTGAATTAAATACGAATATGTGTTCGAGACGAAACACGGTGGCAGGTTTCCCGTAATTTGCTAGGATAGTTGATGGAGAGAGTTCACCGTGCCTCGTGTTTCTCGAAATCGGGAAATAAATTTCCTTAGGCACGAACGCGAGCGAGCAAAGGGGGCTAGGGCATGAATAGTCACACGCAAATCCCGTCACGGCTATTGGTTCCTTATCAGATATCAGTTATGTGCTCGATTTGGGGTGCGTGCAGCCTATTACATCTGTGATCCATTGATAAGCACGTCAAATCCGCCAACAACACACTCCTGCCCGGGCGAACCGGCATTCGAAGCCCCTCGAAAACCGCACTTCCTCGCTACTCGAATCGATTACCGAGACCTTCCCGCGATTCGAGTAGCTTCGATTCAACCTGTCTTACTGCGTGTCTCAATCACTCGTCCCTCTTCCCCTCCATCCCTCCTCCCTTCTCCTCTACCAAATTATTATCAACTTCTCTCTTCATCGTTTCCAACTTCGCGTTCGAGCATCATCTCGTTGATCGTGCGTACGACTTTAATCGATCGGAAATCTGTCCGATCTGTTATTCAGAAATTATAAAAAGAGTGGAAAAAAAAGAAAAAAAAGAAATGCGTAAAACGGAAAGAGAAGAAGGAGAAGAAGGCGTATGAGAAAGATCGCGTTCGTTACGATCGCGCGTATCCCCTTTCAAGGGTTAAGTCTACCGATTCTGACGGGTTAAAGTGTTGGAAAGAACTGGTTGGACGGCTGCCATCTGCCACCCCCAACCCCCGGGGGGGTTTCTAACGGAGGACGCAGAAGCAGAGAGTTCAGAATTCTCGCGAGTGGCTTGGACGGCTCAATGCCTTTAACCGTCTCTTGGCCACCCTCGAGAAACCACCCTCTTCCTCTCTTCCTTCTCTTCCCTCTCTTCCCCATTCTCTTTCTCTCTCGTCTTTATTCCATCGTGAACCATAACGCTTTTCGTACAAGATTATACAGGATATTACGCATTAAATGTCGCAATTCGTTCTTTCGCCGTTTCTCTCTCGATCCCTATGTCTCTCTCTCTCTCTCTCTCTTTCTCTCTCTCGTTTCGTTCAAATACGAAGGAAGAAGGATAAAAGGGAGAACCCCTCGCGATTTACTCAGAAAAATTGGAAAAGACACGCAGCATCGAACTCGGTCTGTTATATTTACTCGCGAAACGATCCTTGGCTTTTCTTCTCTTCTGGAAAGGGGAACGATCTCGCCGAAATGAAAAGTGCTTTCCATCGGGTAGTCGAAAACCAATCGAGATACTGAATCTGTCTGAATCGATTCGAGGGTCTCGAGTTTAAACTCGCGGTAAAAAGTGTACGCGATCTTCGATATAATAATAATTTCGAAGGATAAAAAACGATCGATCGAAAGAGAGGAGAGGATAAAAAAAGAAATCAGAAATCCACGGTGTACGATATTATATAAAAGAGAACAGATGATGAAAGCGAGACGAAGCGAGGAAGGAAAAAAAGAGGCGTACGACGAACAAAAAATATCGTCCGTACGACCCACTCCCCCAATTTTGATCCAACTCGAAACAGCTGCCTCGTTTCGTGAATTCCATTTGAATAATTCCATCGTTCTGGCGCGTGCCGTCGCCGCTTCGCTTCTGGACCTTCGCCTCAATCGGCCACGAGATTGGTCACCTTCCTCTCTGCCTCGAATCTCATTGGTCCATCGGTCGGCTAAGGACACGTGGCCGGATGTCTACTACCTTCCAAGCGTTTCCGCTCGTCGATGAATAATACCGTCTCGCCTCGTACCGCAACGCTCCTCTTTCGATCGATCCTTTGTTCGCTTTCATGCCCCGTCTTGGCTATGCCCAGCCGCAAAGGTGTGCGCACGGAATTTGAGATTCTTTTAATTCCATCACGAATTACCTTTGGTGGATTAATTTTGGACAACTCCATCTAGATTTCCAGAGCTTCCAACTCTGCTGTTTCGTTCCTCTCTTCTCAGAAACGAAACTTTTTCGATTCTAAAACTAGTAATAACGATTATAAATAGGAATAAGAAAGTTGGCTCGATCGAGATCGTGCTTCCTTCGATTCCGTCGAGTCGAATTCGATTGAAAATTTTCGAGTGGAAGGAGGAGGAGGAAGAGGAATCGAATAAAGGGGAGGGAAAAAAAGAAAAAAGAAAAATAGGGGGCGGTTAGGCCCCTATAATCAAAGTGACCACTCGGCGATTTATGTGATAAACGGTTGATGGGGTCGCGGAAGGGGATGCGGTCTACGTCGATGGAGGTGAGAAGTTTATTTAAGACCAAATCATCCTTCGTCGATTAAGGTAAGAGAGGGTGCGTGCAACGGGGCACGACGGGAACGACGTTGTAAGAAGAGGGAGGGAAGAGGGAGGGCGGTACGTGTTATTGCTTGTATTGTGGCGCAACCCCTCGAATCGTCGGTAGGGGTTGGTTTTAGTCGGCAAACTCTCCCCGGAGACTTGCAAGTTCTCATTGCCGTTAAACGGGACGCTGACATGAGGGATTCGAGTGAAAGCTACTTGTTGGCCGGTATATACCAGGGAAACGCCATAAAATACACTCTCTCTATAGATAAAGAAAATTTATCGCGATATATCCTTTTGTCCATCGATTTCTCCTTCCCGAGTATTTATTAACTCGTACTTCCATGAACTCGATGTTGTGTTTCGCTTCTCCTCTTATTTCTTTCTTTAAAATATTACGAGAAAAATAAATTCCATTAAATTCCACCGCGAAATCTTCTTGATTCACGCGCATTTTTCGCGTTCGCGAAATAAGCGTTAAAAAGCAGGGAAACCCTCGAAACAGCACAAAAGTCTCAACGATAAACCCACTTTAACAGATGCACATGCCGCCTTTACTCTCCCAGATAGAGAATCACGAAGTCGAAGCGACAGGCAGCAACAACAGCGAAAGGATATTTTTCTGCGAGAACCGTCCGCTCAGATCGATATCGTCTCCTTAACATGCCCGTAGCAACTTGTCCGAATAATTCCCTTATCTCGAGGGCGAGCATTATGAGCCCCTGCCTGGCCCCGTAAATATTTTCTTTGTACGTTTCTTTCTCCCTCTCCTTTCTCTCTCTCTCTCTCTCTCTCTCTCTCTCCTCTCTCCTCTCTCTCTCCGCGAGCATTCCACTTCTCACCTTCGCAGCGGGTACCTTCGTCGAACCGAAATTTCCCCGGCTCGACCTCGTTTGCATTAATTATCCCTCCGTTGTATTCCGTCTTGCGCGTAATTGCGGATGCACACGCACGCTCCAACACGGATTCATCCACGCGTACACCCACACGATCACGCACACGAGCGACCCGCGCCGTCCAACTCGTACCCGTTTATCAGCCGCTATATACCAGATATATACATATATACATACATATATATATATATATATATATATATATATATAGGGTTNTATATATATCGGGTTATATCAATCTTGCTAAGTGAGCAATGCATATGCTTATGGCGACGGAAGGTTTTCGACAAGCGGCGAAGAGGAACGGAGCGAGGAAGGAGTGAGAGCGTGGGCGTAGAATGCCCACTGGGTATCTGGGTATCTTTTTTATGCATATATATGCATATGTATGCACACGCATGCAACACCGGCCGGATATAAACACCTGCCCATCATCATGCTCGCCCATAGGTCCCGGTCTTCGTCCACGTGTGTGAAGGGCCCTTTAAATTCTAAAACGGGGGAGGGGGAGGTTGGTTTGTATTTATTGCCAAAGGTGCTACCGCGAACGTTTATGATGCACGAGTGAATTAACGACGCCAATTAGCCGTACCTACCGTACCGGTTCAGAAACGGTTGACATTGTCGCGTTATCTCTCACCCGATGACGATTATAACGCAATCCGCATTGAACCTCGTCCCTTATCGATTTGGTACTTATGTAAATTCTTCCTTCCTTCCTTCCTTCCTTCCTTCCTTTCCCCTTCTTCCGTGGTTTCATTGTAAAAAAAAAAAAAAAAACCTCGTCGAGGCACGAGGTTTCGAGTTGATATCGATGAAACGATCCGAGAGGAAGGATCGTGAATGAACGAGACGAGCGTTTGGTTGAAAAAAATGATCAGTCGCCATTTTGCATAGGGAACGCTACGGATTCACCCTCTGATCTCTGATGGGGGGAACTGATGGTCCACGAGGATACGAAAAGAAAAAAAAAAGAAAAAAAAAAAGACCTCATCCACGTTTTGAAAAGCAGTTCAGTTCCTGAGCAGCGAATCTTATCTGATGCCGAGAGCTGATTGATATCGCGATATAGCCCTCGAGTAGGAAGGTAGAGATAGGTTCGAGTCTCATCCACCATAAACCACCCCCATCGTCGGTTTTATGAAGGCGGGTGCGGTGGCGGGGGCCGGTGGTGAACATTTAGTGCCTTCGAGGTAGGTACACATTTAATCATAATCTAATATTTAAAAGGTAATTTCACGGCCTGTTTACCTCGTACGATCCACCCTCAATCTCCTCCCCCCCCCCGCCCCGGTTTTTGTCGGTTTTTCCTCCCTTATTTCGTGCGTGCCCACGATGAATCGTGAGAATCGCGTTTTTCCCACTCAATCGTATCGAATTCTTTTCATCCTTTCGTTTTCCAAGATTTTTCCAAGATTTTTCCAAGTGACGTATAATGTTACGTCTACCATCGTTCTTTCTTTTCGTTTTTTAGCAGCCACATCGAAATATGACCGAGTACGATATATTTCGCGAATGAAATGGAGGAAGGAGAAGCAGAAAAGGCGATTATTTGTACCAGGAGAGGCCAGGTATCGCAAGGTAGACACGATCGTGTCCACGTGGCGGCATAATGAAAAAGCTAATATATTCGTTTACCGGTCGTAAACAAGGCTGGCGTTGTTATTATCACGGGCAAGCCGCCATTGCGATTAATCGTCTGCCGTTGATTCATTCGGTTTAATTTATACGTAAATTATACCCGGTCGCCCTTTCGGTGCTCAGTGAATAAGCATGAACTTCCGGTGTCCATAAACTTCCGTTACAATCTAGCTCACTCTGTTACTTCTACTCGCGTACCACGCGTACTTCGTTCTTCCGCGATCGTGGAACGAAAAATTTATCGTGGAGAGAGAGAGAGAGAGAGAGAGAGAAATATTAAAAATATTTTTCAACGAGATAGAACAATCTATCTAGGCTGGCAAAAAAAAAGAAAAAATAGACGGATAAATTTAGTTTAATCGGACGAGCGTGCAAGATACGTCGCGTGAACGAGGTCATCGGCTAATGGAGGCGCGCGTAAAAATTAAAATAGCAAATTGGTGACACGGAGGTCTGTTGCATATGCATAGGTCGCGAGACGCGAACGTTCGTGCGAACGTTTCATTCAGAAACGATCTGATTAATTAAAATAATCGAGATAATCGGAACAGCCGAGTAATTGTGCATCCGATGGTAATAATATGCATCGGTTTCGAAAGCAATTTCGCGACTTCGAAACAACTGCTTTACGGAGTACACCGAGGCGTGTAAAAATTTCAAACGAATAATAAATTTCAAGATTTTTCTGAACGATGGAAAGATGGGAGGGAGGCGAGGAATATAAATATAGGGAGGGAGAAACGATGAAATGGATCGAAAAGGCATCGTAACTTGAACAGTCGTTAATACGATGCGTGTTAAATTGCATTACATCTGCTTATTAGTCACGGCACGGGTAACCCGCGTGCGACGTTGAAAAGGCAATCGTGTAATACGTCATAATTTCCATAGCGTGACTGGACACTCCTCCGGTGCCCTCCATGCAACATCACGTTAACACCTATAAATGAGAATTTATTATTTTCCCGTGTCTCGTGGAAACACCGGTCTACCTGTCATCTTATCTATCTTTCTTCTTCTTCTTCAATTATCTATAACGATGGAGAAATAATTTTCCCCAGATCTTTCGTCAATTTTTGATTATTATTATTATTATTAACAAGGATGAGACATCCTGAATAATGATAAATTTTCAAGATTAAAAATTGTAAATTGACGCACAAATTTTTCTATCTTGGCCGGAGGAACTCATAATTCTTTCAGTTTTCTCTCTTTCCGCTATAAAATATGTTAGAAATATCTCCACTAACGCGATAATCAAACGATACCGGGTCTTTCCCCCTTTTCTACGATTCTTATTCGTTCTCTAATTAAAATAAAGACCGCGCGAAATGAGTAATAAGTAAGTAAGTAAGTACTTTTTACGCTACTTCTTCCCTCCGCGCGAACTTCTTTCTTGCGATTATTTTTACCACGTCTGATAAATAGTCCTGATACACATTTTTCGACGCGACTCACCTCTTTCGTTTGCGCGCCGGAACGCATTTATGGAAATGCTCGGCCACATTGCACCGTTCCGGCCAACGAGTTTCCATCTGTGAATGGCCACACAGGATTTTTCCCTTCTTTCGATCTCAAATCTACCGACGAAATGAACGGCCGCTTTTTTCCTTTTTTTCCTTCGTTCGAAAGTAATTTTTTTACGTTTAAGAAAAAAATAGCGGGGCAACAGGATTAAGACAATATTTTACGAGTTTATCTAAGGCAAAACGACACGTGATGATCCTGATGAGTCGGGCATCACCTGCCCGTTACTCGTATATTTTCACTATAAAGTCTGAAGCTCGTTGCGAACGGCGAGTCGAATTAATGTCATCGTTCGTTTCGAGATGGAACGGCGGGGGACGAGGAATACCGATATCTTTGATCTGGTGTAAAACACTGGATACGTCGCACCTTTCCCTCGCCAACGAACCTTCGATAATTCAGGGACAGGAAATATCCGTCGGCCAATTAAAACCGTTCCGAAGATACGGATGAGTCATAGAAGTTGCTCGATCAGTGTCAACGAGCGATGTCCATGGGAAATTCGAATGCGTTTCGTTTCTTTGCTAAACGATCAAATGGAGCGGTTGATTAATTTTGCATTAGATTAGCGAACGAACAGCCGCGCCTGTACTTCTCGTTTTTCGAAACCGGTCCGAATACACACCATTCTGCACCATTCGCGGTGTACCGATTAAATCGATCTCCCGGAAGGAATTTTTTTCCCCCAGGATCGTCGATTCCAATTCCACTCAACGAATCATGGAGCAATCACGAGGCACGATGATTACGTTTACGTTTTTTTTGTAGCTAGTATGGTTTCGATATGAAAGAGATTACAAAAAAAAGAAAAAAGAAAAAAAGGAAGGAAGAAAGAAAGAAGGAGAAAAAAGAAAAATAGGAGAAATATCGTAGAATTGGCGAGTACGAAACAGCGAAATCGAAACGAATTTCGTGGAAATTGAATTTTATTCGAGCGGAATCAACCCGATTGAAAAAGAAAAAAAATATCGTGAAAAGTGTATCTTCGAGGCGAGTTATCGAAAGTTAAGTCGAGGTTGCTAGAACTCATCGAATAAATAAAGGGCACGCTGGTACACTGCAATTGGAGGTTACGTTGGGAGAGGAAGTGGTGCATTAATTTCGAGTTACCCCTCGAATTTCCTTCAACCCCGTACGTGTGACCACTACAAAACCGGGGACGGGACTTGCGAGTAGCAGTTACCCCGAGGTGTTCGGGACGGCTGGTAATTTGTAGGTAGATATACGATAGACAATAACACCGGTGAGGGGCGGCAGGGCCGACTAATTTGTTTATCATAACTTTATCTTGATTTATTGCGCGACCACGGTGCGCGCCCGTTTCGTAACGCCAATCGCGCACGTTCGTGCGCACCCTTTGACGTACCCTTGCACGTGCACCAATTAAAAGGAGAGAAAGAAAAATCGACGGAAAAATGCTGGAACGATCTCTCGTTCTTTCACAAATCCCTTCGATCACATACCAGCCAGATATCTTTTATCGAAAGGAAAAAGAAATTTTCGTTCCCTTCTTTTTCCGTTGCACACGAAGTTTTTTTTTCTTTTTTCTACCTCGATTAACTCGATCCTTAAACTTTTTTTTCAATTTCTCCCTTACCAATTATCCGCATTCCACAAGAGAGAGATTATTTCACAAGATGAACGCGATTCGACTTGACAGCAATTACACAAATTCCCAAATGATCGTTTCGTCGTGCGTAAATTACCATGTTGGAAAAAAAGAAAAATACGATCGCACAGTAACCATCAGCCAACCAGTTAGTGATGCCAACTACGCGAGAAAGCAACGCGACAAGATAAAAAACCGCGAGTCGCGCGGTGTCGGGCAGCGCTCGCATCGAGCAGCTAATTTTTTAAAGAGCACAGCGAAAAGGGGGTGCGAACAGGCGGGGCGAACCCCCCCGGCCCTATCCCTTCCTTCTAACCCTCTCCCTATCTTTATCCGTGTGCGCGGCTCGATCGGTGTGCACACGCAAGCCTCTGGAAGAGGTTCGTGGCCGGCTCGTATTTCTCGCCCTCCAACAAGATACCGACCACCTTTAGCCCCATCCTCGACCTCGTGCCTCGCCGCACACGTACCGCCGCCCACAGAGACACCCCTGCGATGTATCTACACGCGCATACTTGGAGAGGGTAGATAACGCCTTGCACGTACCGTACGTACGTACGTACGTAGGCGTAGGTAAAGGTAAAGGTGCGCCGTTGTGTAAAGGTGCAGTGACTAACGTGTGCCACACTTACATTTACACACGTATCTCGAAAAGGCAGATATGGTGTGTTCACGCGCACGGTGTATACGATACACGGAGGAGAAGAGATACGAAGACGCGAAAGTGTGCAATATAACCGACATCCACCCGCGTGCAAACCCTGTAACGCGAGCGAGCTGCCTATCTGGCTAACTATCGCTGATTCTTGGCGCGAGACGGGCCCCACGGGGGAGAGGTGAGGGGAAAATAGGCGGAAGGGGTGGTCTCTCCGTGTCGTCGTGGATCGTTTAAAACGGAACCTGCCACGGGAAGAAGCCCGTTTGGCGCATCCGTGAAATATTTTTCCGCCTAGAAGGAGATTGGATTAATTTTTCTTTTCTTTTTTATGACAAATTTCATTCTTCGAATTCGAACCGATTTTCGAAGAATATATATTTTTAGAAAGTTTTGACGAAAGGAAAGTGTGATAACGGTGCGATAATTGGCTTCGAAATCGCTTCGAAAACGATCCAACCCCTTCGTTCGAATAGTTGAAATACTTGGATATACCTGCTCGCGTGTTCTTCTTCATCGAGCTTTTGCAACGTTTCCCCATTGCCTTTAGAATTTCGCGATAGAAGATTTATTCTATAACGAGCAGTGTGGCGAGGAGAATTTTAAAGTTCTTCTAAAAGAGCGACGATGATCCGTTTGTTTTAAAATATTCGAGGCGAAATCGAGAGATCGCGTATTGATACACGAGAAAGACGATGTTGGACAAATTCGTAACGCGGAGTAAAAGGCGGAGAAGAAGGTCGAGAAGCACAAGAGAAGCTAGAGCTTAACGTCCGGTAAGACCCAGGACGTGCACGGGGCCTCCTCAAATATTAGCGGAGGACCGCGGGGTCCCCTTTGAACTCGAATCCCTTAAAAATTTCTATGGCGAATAATCGGAGACAGCTGGCACGATGCGAAATCAAGTAGCGTAATAATGCTTCAGCATCCAGAGCGGGGGAAAAATAAAATGAAGAAGAAAGAGGAGGAGGAAAATGCATGGGTTCCCTTGGATTCGAGTATCTTCACCCCGTCTTACATCCATCTCCTCTTATTTCAAATATTTACGAAGCGAAAATATTATCGGCTGTAATTCGTTTCCTCGTTCTCTTCCCTCCTCCCCGCCCCTAATATGAATTTTCATTCTTAAAAAAAGCTGGCCGAGGAAGAAAGGTTGAAAAAAATAAGTCAATTAGAAGAGCGATATCCCCGCCATTGATTTACGAGCGATTTATTTTATAATTCAAATGAAACTCGTACGATTTCCTCTTTCCGATCTTTCATTGGCCGTTAATTAACGAGCTGATCTCTGCGGTGTCACGAGAAATTTTCGCCTCGTTTATCTCTGTCAATAAAACAAGGACGTTTAACGATTAAAAGGGATCGCGGGATGGAAGCGGGATCGGCTAATAAAATGATATCTCTGTATTCGGGAGAGATACGTGGCCACATCTCAGCGGTCTGATCGACAATTAACGGCCGATGTATAGCCACGTTTCAGCCACGGCCATTCGCGAATAAATGACACACACCACGCGAGTGATAGGTATGCTAATCGCGCGGCCCGCTGTAAAATTTGCTCGTCAGCTGCGCCGCTGTTACCATCGCCAGCTAAATTTCACGCGAACGAGACGAAATTCCCTCGCTCCTTTCTGTCAAATTTCACCATCGATCGATCGATTCCGATCCCGATTCCGATTAGAAAGCAAAGCTGTAACGGAAACGCGATTTTCATCCCTCCCTCTCTCTCCATCTTTTCGTCCCTTGGCGCGATAAAAAGAAAAGAAAAAAGAATATTCGCGCATGCCACGCGCGTGAAAAAAGACACGTCCTGTATCGTCCCTCGGTTGAAAGAAAAGTTAAAGAGAAGGAGGAAGGAGGAGAAAGAAGAAGAAGAAGAAGAAGAAGAAGTGACGGACTGGTATCGGGCAGTTTATCCCGCGGGAGGAGCTACGATACAATGAATAAAGAACGAAGCAGCTTGGTCGAGTGAGCCATGTGAACGAGGCCTTATTGGGATATTAATCGTCGTACCAGGCGAACGCCCTGTCCCCGAGTGTTTGCACGAGGTTTGAAGAGGCTGCAACACCAAAGCTGCCTTGCAGCGAAACCCTCTCCGTAAAACCCCCTCCTTTTTAAGCGCAACGAAACACTACAAGACCCCTTCTCCGAGCCCCTCCAACGTGTTCCTCTTTTCGAGCCGTGATACTCGAAAAGCCTAAGTACTACCACGCTCGAATACTGCTCGGATACTTCGGACACACTCGAACCCCGGAGCCACTTAGGTAAAAGGTTGCGTACACGTTATAGGTAGGTAGGTAGGTAGGTAGGTGGGTATATAAGTTGGTAGGCTTGATAGGCGCGTTGCACGAATGCTTCGAAATAATGGGCCGTCGATCGGTACCGCTTGTTTAGAAAACATAAACCGGGCGAGCTAATTGTTCGCTAATTTCCAGTGCCACTTGTACGGCCGCTCGCCGATTAATGCGTCACGATACGCGAATAGGGTGTTTTCTTTCTACGAGAGTTGTTGGCCGGCCTCGTCGTCCCGTCGTTTTCGAAAGGGATATTTACATATGTCGTTTTTCTCCACCGTATAATGTAATTGTGTTACATGTTGCGAGACGCGTGGAAAACGGAATAAAACGTTCGAGAAAGAACGGCCTTTGATCTCCGACCGCGCTCCACTAAGCGTCCCGACGCTTATTTTCTCGAACGGGAATCGTTCGAAATGGACGCGTTAAAGTGGATTTTCGTCCATTTTTGTATACTTCGATTGATTTTCATCGGGTGGATATACTCTGGTTATACTCCAGTGGATGTTTACATCGTTTATATCGTTGCACGATTTTTCTTTTTTCTTCTTTTTTTTTTTTAGTAATCCGTTGCAATAGATTTCGAACGTGACGTTTCCAAGAGAAACATTTTCTGTAATGGGATACGTGGTTATCGTATTTATTTGAGAACACGCTCAAACGCGTTTAATCCATTTATTTATCAAACAGGATGGAACAGATCTTTGATCCAATTACAAAATCTGGCTAATTGCGCCGAGTCATTCGATTCGTAATCCGTCCCCCATTTATCATTAATCTTGTATTCGTATATACCCAGACAAAATCCGAATGCGCTTCTAATTCTGCTAATTTCAAAGATGACGATGAAATATCGGATACTAGTGGTGATACTCGTTTGGAGCAATTTTGCTAAAATACAAAATAAAATGATGTACTTACGGAATACGTGAAAATTGAGCGGCGGCCCCGTGATCTGAACACCGCGATCCGCTCCTTCGATAATCCTGAACACTTTCACCAAGCTCCGGACTCCAAAAAGCGCAGAGTTGAAACTTCGTGACGAAGTTGCGGCATCAATTTCGATTCTACTTGATCTTGCAGTTCGTTGGTCTAACGCGGGATTCCAGGAACAATTTCATTTGGGTCACCAATTCAAAGAGGCATGGATGCTCACGATGATACGCGACGGCCATCGACAGGTCGGTATCTACCAGCAGAAAGTCTCTCAGATTGGTCGTCGACATTATCGAGACGATCGCACGATCGATCGATCCTTCCGTTTCTATTCTCGATCGCGTTCCATCGTCGAGGGAGGACGATTGTCACGATTGTCATTGACTTGTCAACGAATTGATACTTCCCGTTCCCCCGTTGAATTCATCGCGTCGACTTCGAACGTCCAATTTCTCCAAAAAATTGTATACTCTCGGTGATTACAACAACGGTGATTTAGATTCCGGGGAATAAATAACAACTTGAATTCTTTTTCATTTCGAAGGACGACAGATTCGAAGTATCTCAAAGTAATCAAATCCCCGAAACGTCGGCCATCTCGATTGATATCTCGGTCGAATCTATTCTATTCGATTCCCGAACCGTTCTTCCTCGAAATCAACCACTGTCTTCCATATTCGCGTGCATCTTGGCGAAGCTTTCCCGACGAAACGACACTGTCAATGACGGATTACACGGATTACAAAGGCTCGCGTGTTCGGCGACCGGATGTCGGTCTCACCATCCGTCCGTATAATCTCATAGCGGCGAATAAAATCACACGACGAGAAATCACACGACGAGTCAGTCGCTTCCTTGGAGAAAATTTTGTCTCGCGATGGAAACGTTGATCGGGATGATCCCTGGCAGATGATCGACGGAGATCGCGAACGATCCGTTGGCCGTTGGAGCCGCCGAGTTTGCCGCTGCTGACGTGTGTGCGGTGGCTGCTGGCGAAACCCAACCAAGGTTTCAGCTGCGGACGGAAGGGTGAAGGGAGGTCACGGAGTTGAAGGTAACAGCAACCACCAATGGGGCGGTACCAGGGGCGGAGCAAAGAGCAACCTAAAAACACGCCCATCTCGTTGCACGATCGTAGGCTGCAACACCCCAAGGAATGCTCCATCCCTGTCACGCTCTGTCCCCCAGCTATCGTTCGTCTTTTCCTCTCCGGCTACCTTTTTCTCTCCCCTCCCAATCTTTTTTTTCTTTTCCATTTTCTTTCTCTTTTTTCCTCCCTTTTTTTCTTCTTCTTCTTCTTCCTCCTCCTCCTCCTCCTCCTCCTCTTCTTCTTCTCATTCAATTGGGACGGAGGCGACACGAAGCGCGACGACGTTAAAAGTGCAGGCGGAACGACCACGAGCCTCGACGTTCGACACTCTCTTCATCGATCTCTCTCTCTCTCTCTCTCTCTCTCTCTCTCTCTCTCTCTCTCTCTCTCTCTCTCTCTTTCCTGGTCAAACCTTGTCAGGGGATTACGATCCATCGTTTCCCCATTGGAGGGACGAGGACGAGGAATCGCGCTCGTGGAACGGGAAGTGTTAATGGCTCGATTACGCGTCTATGATCTCGCCTCGTCTACGATAAGGGATGATGATGATGGGAAGAAGGGAGTGGACGAGTTTTGCAATTTTATTTCGCTCTTGTTCGTCGATCATTCGAATTTCGGGGAGTTCTGTGGGGTGTCGAATGGAATTTTTGAATTTTTTCCGCGTCCGAGGAGACCATCCCTCAAGACCCGAGTATCGGGACTACGCGTTAACTATATTCGGGCGAATGGTGCGCGTGCTTATTAAAAAAATATTTGCTTAGAAATATCCGGGGAAAGGTGAAAGCTGGCGGTGAAATGCATTGAAAAGATTCCTGTGACGGTGTACGGAAGGGTGAGTTGCATCGAGCCTCCACGCCGACGAGGTTCGGAAGAGAAAGGAGATGGAACGAAGAGAGAGAGAGAGAGAGAGAGAGAGGGTTTGGATCGAGGGGTCGACGAATGAGGCAGCGAATGAATACCGAGTATGGATTCGTGAGGAGCCAATAGGGGTGCGCGATGTCCTCCCTCGTTCGAGGGAAGCCACGCCAATCGTGGGCGTCCGTCACCCTCCGGGCTTTTCCAGCGAGGGGTGGCGATGGTAGAGACGCACAGCTCGCTTCGAGGGCTTTACCTGGGCCGGCTGATAAAGACAGACAAACCTCTGTCTTCTGTGGCGGATCATGCCAGCTTTGCCAGGCAGACGACCTCGTAGCAACCACACCTCCACCTTTGCATCCACTTTCATTCACTTACAACCACTTTCTACTGACGCCAATGCTCCGACGCCTTTTCTTAGATTACGCGCCTGTTTCCTACCCTCTCTTCCACATCCACCGTGATTAACGGATTATGAAACTCGCCGCTGGAATAGAGAGGAGGGTGGAGAAAGAAAGAAAAAAAAAAAAGGAAAAAAAAAGGAACGGCAAAAATGGAAAAGTATTTTCCTCGCATATTTTTCCAGGCAATGTTTTTTTCCTTTTCTTTTCTTTTCTTTTCTTTTTTTTTCCTTTCTTTTTTTTTTTTTTTGCTACACATTAAGTACGCGGATTTTAAATACGCGGTCGTGGTGGAGGATAAAGGGAGGAATTTAATTAATTGGTTAATTTGATGGAGCGTAGTAGCATATCCTAAAGAGGGAGGGGAGAGAGTATTAACTCCTGGAAGGAATCTCGTCATCGTATGGAGGGATACACGCGTTATTTACGAATCTTATATCGAATGAGATTTTATAGGAACGAAACTGAACACGCGCGAGGTATATACGTATATAAAAGCTTGATTCGTTGTTTGGTTGGCGACGAGTTTGGCGGTGGCACACGTGGCGTGTCATGCGACGAGCGTGGCCGAATGCAGTGCATGCAGTGTCATACGCAACCACTCGAAAAAAAAACAAAGGAAAATTTATATTCCCGCGATATCGACGCCAGTGGTAGTTTTCCATTCTCGTCGAGAGATCGTGGAGAGAGATCGGTCGACGATACTCGTACACGCGCGTGTACACGAGTGCGATACAAGTGAATATTATTACACGTCGAAAGGAAGTGAAAAATTTTCCAGAACGGAAGTAGAGATCGTTCTT
Organism: Apis laboriosa; assembly: GCF_014066325.1. Classification (NCBI taxonomy): domain Eukaryota; kingdom Metazoa; phylum Arthropoda; class Insecta; order Hymenoptera; family Apidae; genus Apis; species Apis laboriosa. Next base: position 1,630,948 of record NW_025223257.1, read on the forward strand.
CCGCGATCTTCCCTGATGAATAACGATCAATTTCGATCTCTCGCCCGCTTATATTTATATATATATATATATATACACACACACTTTTATTGTTTGCCAGCGTTACCGTTCAGGTGCAGGTATATTTCCGTCAGATATATTTGCGTCACGGTCGAGCGAAGCGGGCGAGGAGAGTCGGCGAGTAATCTCGTTTCCGCACGGTCCACGAAGTTGAAACTCGGCTCGATTGGCGGCCAGCCGCGTCCAGAGCGTCCACGTTTCACCGTTTCGTTTCCTTCCCTCCCTCCCCTTTCCAGGAGGGAATCGTCCGCGGCAAACTTCGAGGGAGAGAGTTACCCCCTCGGACAATATATCAGTTTACAATGATAAAAAGCAAACACGGGAAATAACGCGAGGAATTACTGAACCAAACAATATGTCCCTCGTCTCTGGAGAGACGGAGTATATTTCGACCGAGTAGCTCGGCAGCATCCGACGGAGGGTGTGCCAACACATTTTCCTTACAATGCGCCACGATCTCGTTTTATTTCATGGCGGGGCGATATAGCCGTGGGGACTGTAGGAGATGGATCCACGGATTCATTATCGCCCCGAAAGGAAAGGGGTTGAGAAGGTCCGCTGTAAAGTTGTATCGCTCTTCGTTTCTTCTTTGGTGAAAAAAAAAAAAAAAAAAAAAAGAAAAAGAAATTCTTCCCCCAATCTATCGATTGGGTTAAAACGATCCTTATAAACGAATGGAACGATTCGATTCACGATTCGCGTGTGAATCTTACTCCTCGGCAAAGAAGAAAGGGAGGAGCGGGAGAGGAAGAGAGAGAGGGGTGTGACGAAAGGGATATAGAGGGACATAGAGGATGACTAAAAATTGGTACCCTCTTGCTCCCGGGTGCCTCTTGGTGGGTAGTACTCGTGCAAGCAGCGACTAGTGAGGTAAACTCGAGTATCGGGGGGGGGGGGGAGAGGAGGGGGAGAGAGGGATACGAAGGGTTGAGGAACGAGGAGTGGTCGTCCGCCAGTATGGGTGTAAGGAACGAAGGGATAGCAGTGAATCGGGCTACGTTGCCTACGGGGGTTGAAGGAGGGATGGTTTTTCCTCAGTCTGAGCATTCCGTAGACGATACGCTTCGCTATACACGCTCGCAGCTTGCCTCGCTTCGTCTTGCCTCGCGTTCGACTCGCCACTCTCCCCGACTCGCTCTCTTTTACTCCGATTCAAGAACCGCCCCCTCTCCCATTCTTTTCTACCTTCCGCCTTCTTTATCCTTGCTGCTTCCTCGTCTATCCGCCGGTGGATTCGCGTATAGACGCGGGCCACCGGCAAGAAGTAGACAATTCACAATTAGCAAACACAAACAGAAGTACGAGTGGCTTCAAGTTGGTTGGGACGCGGTGGCAACGGGCTTAGCCGGAAGCGAATGGTGGGGTAGGGACTTCTGGGATGCGAAGCGACTAGCTTGGCAGTCCCTGAGCGTCAGCCTCCGCTCCGGAATACTCTTCTCGACTCCCGGCCCAACAGAGACCGGCGAAGGCGCGTGTATGTTCTGGAGATAACGGGTGTTGTCCTCCTACGCGTACCATATTTCGATTGCTCGAATTCCGGGGTACGAAATCTGTTTCGATTCGATCAATTTCGATTTTTCTTTCGATTCACGTATCCAGATGCGTGTAAATAAGAATTTCGCCCTCCTTTCGTGCTCTTCTCTAGCAAGAGCAGGACGTATCGTATCGATTCCTCGACTCTTTAAATTTTTCTTTTTCATTTCCATATGTGATCGATCGATCACGCGCGCGTTTAAAGATCAGGTGGGTGCAAAGATTCGAGATTTCGTTGGCAACGATTCGATACGATTCTCGTAAAATGTGATAATTGATCGTGGGTGAAATCATGTCACCATGTATCTCGATGACATCTCTTCCGACCGATCAATCGTACGATTTTCTCTGATCCCGTCTGGCCTGGTACACCCGGTATATACGCGCATCGGGCTCTCACCGTTGCGTTGGAACACTTGAAGCCCCAACCAGTTACGGCAACAATAGGCTTTGTCTTCGCGCCGTCGGCGCTCGCAAATTGGTAGAAATCTTGATTAAAGGTGCAATTCCGCTGCTGCCTACGGACAAATATGAATTGCACCCCCAATGCTCCCACTCCCTCGCCTCCCTCCTCCTCCTCCTCCTCCTCCTCCTCCTCCTCCTGCTCTTCCCTCCCCCCTCCCTCCGCTCCTTTTTTTACCGTTCCGACAAATGAAAATGGAAAAAACGTGTTGTGCGCTATCTGTACGCTTCTTATGGCGCGACAAGTCTGCGGCTTTCCAAGGATCAAGATGATGGACCTATCCCCTTTGAAATCAGACACTGTCTCGTCGTTAAAGATATCGTCGATACGGTTAAGAGGGAATGTTGATCGTTTTCTCTCTGTACTCTCTTCCTCTCTCTCTCTCTCTCTCTTTATCCGTATCGTCCCCTTCCCTCCGCTTCCTTGTTACCTCGTTTCGCCCGTATTAAGAAAGATGTGTTTCATCGGGCCAACGATGTATTTATCCGCCGATGCATCCGGTGATTCGATTTCGTTCATAGTTCGAGGAGATAATCCGATTGCGAGATTACACGGCGAGATTCGGATCGATAGAGCATGATCCCGGCAATGGGAAAGGGAGAAACAGCAAGACACGTATAGAAATGGAATATAATAACGCGTTGTATATGACAGATGCGACAGGACCACTTGCGATAATCCGCCTTGGATTTATCCTTTTCGAGAAAATCCCGAAAATAGGTAGGTGTATCATATGCGCATTACCCACCCGAAATTGCTCGTTAACATTTCGATTTGTACTGTTTTTTATGATTAATTAAGATTAATTAATAATTTTATGAATCTTTTTTTCCACGTTCCCTTTGTACGTACACGACACATCACTCTTTTTATTTCTCTATCTAAAAAATTTGAAAATCGAGAAATCTTGATATTATCCGATTGGAATCTCCTGCACACGCATCGATAGTCCCTGAAGGCTTGGACGCGTTCATGCTCATCCTATGCAGAACACACATCACAAAACTGAGTCAATTTACATAACGATAATTGAAACGTACATGAAAGCCCGTTCCCAAGTCATGGCAATACCATCAGTAAACGGGCTTTGAATTTCGAAAAGCGTATCGATATTCTCTGAAATCGTGTATCGATCGAGAGAGGGACTTACGAAATAAATTTGCCTGAAAAATTGCACGAAACGTTATTAATTTTATGTGCATCGCAGATATAGTAAGAATATATTCTCAAAATTTCTATAAAATAAAAATTTTTTAAAATTTGCAAAAAATTTTGATGAGTAGAATGTTACAGAACAATTGCAGTTTCGTTAAAAAATAACGGTAAATATATATATTTATATCCAGCTATAATTAATGTATAAATACTTTCTACGATATCTTTAAAGATATATATATATAAAAGAAATATGTAATATAACATCGATATAAAAAAATATATATATTTAAATGTTAAGATTTTTAATCGAAAGGTTAAGCAAAAAAATACATTTACAACAAAAATACAAAATACAACATTAAAGTTAATAAGATATCGAATCAACCTATTAAGAAGTTTTAGAAAGTATATACAAAAGGAGCAAATAAGTGGGAGAAGGATAGAGATAAAATAAAAATTATGAAATCAGCGCCATCTCCAGAGTGCCGCAAATGAAACACATATAGATAAAGAGAGCAAATAGAAAAAGAAAGATAGATATAGAATCAGAATTAACTCTTAACGCCATCTCTTGAGTGCTATAGATATTTATTTAGGCAGGGTAAAGTAGAATAAGGCAGAATTAAGCATCAGCGCCATCTCTTGAGTGCTATAGACATTTGTCTAGGCAGGGTAAAATAGAATAAAGCAGAATTGAGCGTCAGCGCCATCTGTTGAGTGTTTGTGAAAAAAATGTCTTTTGTATTCAAGAGATGGCGCTGACAGTACGATTTTTCACCTTATTCATTTATTAAAAAGTATTTTTAGAACTCAAAAGATGGCGCTAGCGTTCATTTATTTTATTTTATCTCTGTCCTTCTCTCATTATTTGCTTTCCTTATCTATACTTGCTCTTCTTTCTTATAACCTTATTTCACTTGCTGAATCGATGAACGATTTGCAAGTCTATTTTATACGTATTCCGTACCCAAAATATATCGGTATATGTAACTATCTATTCTAAAAAACATTCAAGATACAACATACAGTGTATTAGAAGTAAATAATTAGAAATAAAGTAAGTAGTAATTAGAGATAAAAGTTATTATTTGAAATATATGTTTATTATTTTTCTTTTCAAATTATTTATTTAGATTATATATTATAGTATATATAAAATGTTTAAATTACAAACTTTTCTAATTCATTAATATACATTCTATTTTTTCAGAATCCTTACGAATTTTATGTAATTTACGGAATTTACTATCCAAAAATAGAAAGTCAATTTTATATATATCTCATGGATAGCTATTTGCCTTGTATTCTTACTGGTTTTATATTTTATGCCTTTGGCTTAAAATGGTGTTATGAATATGCTAAATATTGGGTATCTTTAAGACCTAGGGATGATCCTCACGCGACAAAGGGATTAAGATTTATAGAAAAATGTGAAAGACTTATAAATAGACATCCTATAGAAGGAAGTTTGAAGTTAATAGCAACCGCCGTAGGATTAGCTGGTACATTAACCGGTGGTCTGCAACAAGTTGGAACTGTTTCACCAAAAGTTGTACTTGCGACAATCTATTTATTTTTTGCATTTTCTGGTCTAGTTGATGTTTTAAACTTTTATTTTCCTCATAATGTAAGCGAAGGATTAGTTAAATTGGCACTTGCTCAAAGTTTTTTCATAGAAGGATTTTTATTCTTATTGGGAAGTGTTGGAAACAATGCATTAGTTGATAAAATTTTAGCCCTTATAGTATGGACAACATCTTTGGCTATTACGTTAGAACTTGTGTGGCCTGAATTGAAACTTTTAAGAGCCTGTACAACATTACTTCACGGTGGTTGGATAGCGCATGTAGTAAGGGTATATCATACAATGCCAATGTTACCAGAAGGTATTGCATTGATATTTTCTTGGCATGTAGCTGCTGCTTCAGCTGTAACATTGTGTGTAGTAGCTGCAACAAGAAGTTGTGCTCCCAAACTCATGATGGAAGAACCGCCAGAGATACCTATTTATGATTATTGTCAAGAACCAGACCAGAGAATGTAAATTATGAATGGATGCAATATATAAAAACTTTGTGCCAATATGAAATTTTTATAATATGCATAAAAATAATATTTTTAAAGTAGTAGATCATTAGCATTGTAGAATCAAAAAATCAAAACATAAATCAATTATAATTTTTACACACAATGTTAATATTTTTTTACTTCATATTTAATAACTTCATTTTATAATACAACGAATAATTCTATTTTTAACTATATTTTAACTATATTTATACAATAAATGCATATAACATAAACAATTTTATAATATCCTCAAGTTGTAGGTAAAATACTCATTAGGAATTAAGAGGTGCCTTATTATTATTGCTCACTTATTTATTAATAGAAAAACGCCGCGTAATTTCATCTTTTGTAATATGTTTTTTATTTTTCACAAACCTATTATATGTACCAAAAATATCGTATAATTGTACATTGTAAATATATTTTTTTTTTATTAAACTTTATAATCCACGAATAATTGTAATTTATTATAATGTAAATAGCAAATTTTCCTTTCATATAAATTCATTTTATCTAAAGAATAATTAAAAAAATTGAAAATTAATTATTATTAATGTTTTTTACTCGTATATAGTTATATTAAATAATATTAATTACGATCAAAATAAAATTATTAGACATATAATAAAATTATTAGACATTGATTTGAAATTCATTGCAATACCAACATCGATACGATATATGTCTCTATTAATAACCTAGATTTATTTTTACTAGTAACTAGTTATATCCGAATTATAACTATACTGTTATCTTTTTATCAATAATAACAATAAATTCAAATCTTGGTTAGGTTTTCAATAATAACATGTAATATAATAACAATAATGTACTATTTAAAAGATTTCTTTCATTATTTAATTAATTTTTATCTATGTGTGATATATATGAGTCTACAATGTAGTGCAGTTTATAGTCAATAATTATGGCCTGATGCTATTTTACTTTTTGAAAAATAAAGAGAAAGAAATGGAGACAGCAACAATTGTAGAACCTATGGAGGAAAGTCCTGAAAAGATTCAAACAAGTCCTCCAATACAAATAGTGAGAGTTCCAGTAAAACATGCTAATCTTGGAATAAGAAGCCATGCCATGTAAGAGTTTAATACAAGAAAGTTGCTTATTATATGATTACTGATTATTATTTATTTTTCAGGGATATGAGCACAATGGTGGAGCTTACATCTTTCAGTACACTTGGAAAAATACAACCATTTTTAGTTACTATAACAACTACTGCAGCATTATTGGTAGATTTACATTGTCATTTAACAGATAAAGAAGTTTGTGGCTATTTAGGTGGTCATTGGGATATTAATTCACATAGTAACTATATCTATAATGTTCAATAGAATTGATTACAAAATTTTAATTATTAAAAATTATTTTTTTTAAAATAATAGATTTATCTATAACAACTGCTTTTCCATGTCGTTATTCTGGCAAAGATAAATCAGCTGCAGCTGCAGTTGAAACTGAAATTGCAAGAGCAATGGAATGGAAACATGTGACTTTAGTTGGATGGTATCATTCTCATCCTAGATCTCATGCTTCTCCTTCTCTTAGGGATGTTGATTCACAATTAGATTATCAAATTAAAATGAAAGGACCTAGTGATAATGGTTATACACCATGTGTGGGTTTAATATGCTGTATGTTTTTTTTTACATATATATATATATAACAGGATTTATTATGTAGAATTTTATAATTAAATTCCATCAATTCAAAGAAAATATATTAATTTCAGCACCTTATAATACGGATGGCAGTTGTTATGAATCAAATTTTAATGTTTTTTGGTCCTTACCGCCTCCCGAAAATCGGCCTCATGAATACCCAAGACCAATGCTTTTGAGTTATACATTATCTCAAGAGCATTTTCTTTCTCAAGATACATTAGAAGAAATTGTAAATCCATTATTCTATATAATTAATAATTTAATAAAAGCAAAATCTCTTTAATATTTTTTTTTTTTATATATATATATATATATATTTTTCATATTTTTGCTTTTAGAGAAGATGCATAGAGTATTATAAAAGTGAAGGAGGTATTGATTTTACTGCCAATTTTAACAATAATACGACTTATCTTGAACGTTTAAGGGTAAGTTTATAAAAAATGAGATAAAAGTAATATTAATACTAAGATATTTCAATATTTTTAGTGTTCTTTAGCATCCAAGTTACCAGGTCGTAATAGATCGAACGGTTCGTACTGGGATATAATTAGAGAAATGATTTGTCCTGGTTCTGAAGATGGAACTTCACCGGAATTTTTGACTATGAAATTTCCTCTGGTACCAGTTTCAGAATCACTTGTTCCTTCAGTTCCACCAGGAGTTAGTCTTGCACCTAATAATGCAGCTGTCTTCCTAACACCTGTGAATTTTAAACCTGATGGTGCTATAATTACACCTACATCAAAATCTTTTGTGATGCAACCATCTACTTCTAGAGATAATATTAAAAAGGATATTATAAGTACGGATTCCGCATCTATTACGCAATTAAAAGATGGAAATGTTTCGTCTAAACAACATATATCACCATCAGAAGTAATGCCCAGTTTTCAATCTGGAGAACTCACAGTTTCTGTAAAAAATGCTAAATGTGATTATGATTTTGCACCTACTGATTTTTCGAAAATATCCAATGCTCTTGGAACTGATACAAGTATCAATAAAACGCGATCGTCCACATCTGATTTCCCTTTAGCTGATATAACGCAACAAATTTCTAAGTTTTCAGATTTATCAAAATTAGCTAATTTCTCTACAGCAGATTTAGCAAAACTTTCTGGATTTCCTATTCCAGATTTTGCGAGAACATCATCGCCATCGCCGTCTGCATATATGCGTAATATTGCGAATTTATTTGGTCCAATCGGAAAAATTTCTCCTGCAAGAGATATTGAATCGAACGAACGTAAATCAAATGATTTCAGTATAGTTGATTCTATTCAATCGCCATTTAAAGTAAGTTCTGGATCTTCAGAATCTTGTAGAAATTTTTCTGCAACTCCTGAAGATTACTCGACTGATCGTAAAAAAATGGACGTACAAAATGATAACGTAAAGCTCAATCGATCGAATGAGTATCAAGGAACAGAAGATCTCTCAATTTCTAAATCTGAGTTTAGTGGAATGTTGGACATGACTACAATTCATAAAAAGCAACAACAGTCACAAAGTGGTGATATTGGCGATTCGTTAAATTTATCAAAAGATCGTCAATAGATTTGCTACATTAATCAGTATTTCAGGATTATTATTATTTCTGTCTCTTCATATTATATTGTCTGTCTGCATAAATATATTTAAATGTGACTTTTATTCTTACATTTATTACTTGCGCAATACTTACACATGTGCATATTAAATTATTTTTTTTTAATTATAGAAATATTCAAATCAGTGCGATTATTTTTTACATTTATTGTACTTAATAAATTAATGTTTTTTTAATATTTGTTCTCTCATTTGTTTATCCTTTCCTATGGATATAATAATTTTATTTTAAATAATAGTAATAACGAAGGTATATATTATATCTACATATACAAAAAATATATTGCATCATTTTATGTAGTATTCGCTGGGAATAAATGTGTATTTCCCAACATAATATTCGTAAGTAATAAATTATGAAGTTTATCAAAAGACATTAATTAAGTAAACATTTGTAAGTGACAAATATAATTTTTATATAATATCTATATTCATATAGGTAATATTTGAAACAAAATTGTACTTTGTAACAATTACGTTATCTAAGGTTAGAACATGTTATATCGTGACAAATGAAATAAACTTGTGTTGTTATAAGAATAATTATGTTTCGTCCATCAAGAAATTTATTATATTCTTTACATCGTGTCAAGAAATGTTGTGTAGTTTATTTTAATCAGGATTTATCAGAAGTAGACAATGAATGTAAGAATACTATTTTATAAAATTATGTATATATTTATTATGTTTATTATGTTTATCATGTGTTAGTATATTAATTATATTTTTTATTAATTCTAATACATTGATATATGTTTTTATTTCAGCTATTTTCTCAGATGAATATAAAAGGAGATCTGCAGAAGGCAAGCCACTTTATTTGGATGCTCAAGCAACTACACCTATAGTAAATAGATTTGATGATTTATATTATAAATATTGACATTGAAATTGAAATCTTTTTAATTTTTATGTAGGATCCAAGAGTATTAGATAAAATGATGCCATATTTTACATCATATTTTGGAAATCCACATTCTAGAACTCATGTGTATGGATGGGAATCAGAAGCAGCTATTGAACTTGCACGTAAAGTTAATATCATATATAATTTAAATTTAATTAAATTACTTTCATTGAAAAAAATAATTATTTAATAAAATGATAATCAAATATTTCATTTTTAAAAGCAAATAGCAAATATAATAGAAGCAGACACCAAAGAAATTATATTTACATCTGGAGCCACAGAATCTAATAATATAGCTATTAAAGGTGTTGCAAGGTTCTACAAAGAAAAAAAAAATCATATTGTGACGACTCAGATAGTATGTTAATAACATTGGATTATTAACAATATATTGTTAATAATAATAATACGAATCTATTTTTATATATAATTTTATTAATATAGGAACACAAATGTGTATTAGATTCCTGTAGAGCTTTGCAAGCAGAAGGATTTGATGTAACTTATATTCCAGTAAATCCAAATGGTCTTATTAATCTTGACGAATTAGAAGATGCAATTAAACCAACTACCTCTTTAGTTTCTGTGATGATGGTGAACAATGAGATTGGTGTACAACAACCAATTACAGAGATTGGTGCTATTTGTAGGTAAGGAAAAATATATATTATGAATTCAGATTCAATACAATCATAAATTTTATTAATTTTATAATTTATCTATTAATTTATAGAAGGAAAAAAGTGTTTTTCCACACAGATGCAGCTCAAGCAATAGGAAAAATTCCAATTGATGTTAATAAAATGAATATTGATTTGTTGTCTATCAGTGGCCATAAATTATATGGTCCAAAAGGTATATTTAAGATATATTTTTGTTATATTTTTTTAAATTATTGGAATATTTTTATATTATAGAATATAATGGAATTTTTAGGAGTTGGAGCTTTATATGTAAGAAGAAGACCAAGAGTACGTGTAGAAGCAATTCAAAGTGGTGGTGGTCAAGAAAGAGGTATGAGAAGTGGCACTGTTCCAACACCTTTAGCGGTAGGTCTAGGAGCAGCTTGTCATATAGCACAAACAGAAATGGAGGTAATATTAATTATAAACACATATATTTTGTCATATACTAAATATTTTAATATATTAATTTTATTTTTTTCCCTTAGTATGATCACAAATATATCACAATGCTTTCGAACCGATTAATCGAAAAAATAATGTCAAATTTATCGCATGTTATACGTAATGGAGATAAACAAGCTTGGTATCCTGGATGTGTGAATTTATCTTTTGCATATATAGAAGGAGAATCTCTATTAATGGGCTTGAAAAATATTGCTTTAAGTAGTGGTTCCGCATGTACTAGTGCAAGTTTAGAACCTAGTTATGTTTTAAGAGCAATTGGAACATCAGAAGATTTGGCACATTCCAGTATTAGGTAAATTACATGATATGATATATATATATATTGAAACAAAATAATTATTTTTTAATTATTTTTTATTTATATAGATTCGGTATTGGTCGTTTTACAACAATCGAAGAGATTGATTATACCGCAGAAAATACGATTCGACATGTTAAAAAACTTAGAGAAATGAGGTAGGTAAATAAGCTCTTATTTAATTATAATATATTTATTTGGTATGAAAATCACATATGTATTATTCTAATTTTATGAATATGAAAAGCGCGATATCATGAGAAACTGATAAATTTATTATTATATGGACGTTTTTTATAATTAAGATTATATAGTCTTAAATATTAATTATAATACATAAGTAGTAATATATATTTAAATTGCTTATTTTTCACAGTCCATTATGGGAAATGGTCGAAGAGGGAATTGATTTGAAATCTATTAAATGGACTCAACATTAGTGACTCTTTTATTACATATTTTCAACTATCTAATATGTAGATAGTATGAATTAAATATATATAAATAAGTTAAACAAAACTAATTAAGTAAAACTTATGAATGTGTAATAAATGTTTATTTAAAATTTTTTATTTTGTGATTTTTAAAATAACTTCAATTGTATATAAATTTTATTGATATTCCCCCTTTTTTCCCATTTTTTATTTAATGGTGCTTTTCTATATAGAAAAGCTTACTATTATCATTACTTGATACAAAAAGTTATTTTACACTCTGCAATAAAATATTGCAATGTGTTAAGTTATTATAAAAATGTTGCATCAGAAGCATATATTTGCCAATATTCATTATTTAGCATAAACATGATGGATCAGCAGCTTCATCAATGTATGAAATTTTAAACCTATCTTTGTCCATTTCATGCAATTCCATGCGTGATCTATTAGCTTCTACTAAATGTTGTGCTATATCTTCAAACATTTCATGTATTCCTTCTCCAGTCTTACAGGATGTTTTATATATACCAGAAATTAAATTATGGCATTGTTCACTGTAATGAATATATTAATGATAATATATATTATTTATATTATATACATTATTTTCTTTTATTACATATGTATATATTACATTGTACAGATTATATATACTATATTAATACAATTTTTATTGTGATTCTCACCAAATAATTTCACAATCATCAATATTATGAAACTCACCAAAATTGTTCCATTTCTGCATCTGTTACTTGTGGAGATGAACTTTCTAAATCACTCTTATTTCCACAGAGAAATATCTTTGCATTTTCAGCATATGTAACAATATCAAGCAAATGTTGAGATAAAAGATGAAATGATGTTGAATTATCTAATGCAAAAACTAATATAGCAGCTTCTGCAAATTTATAATAGCTTGATGTTACTGATGCAACTCTTTCCATACCACCTGTATCCCATAATTGCAACTGAAACATATGATAAAATGAAATATTTAATTAAATTTGAATGTGAATACATTATATATTTAAAATAAATATAAGTTTTAATGTACATCAATCTTCTAGGTACCATATAAAATATATATTTATAAAAATATATTTATGAAAAAATGAGATTAATTTCGTATTTAATTCGGTTTCAAGAATTGTGAATATATATATAAATATGTATATGTATATACGTATATATGAACATATTACTCGTATTCGTCTGTCTTCAACTACATATTCTTTATCGATATTATCGAGACCCAATGTCGATTTTCGATCGTTGTTTGCTATAAAAGTATTGTTCGCAAAACGTCTAAATATAGAAGTCTTTCCAACACCGTATTCTCCGCACAGAATAACTTTCTGCTCGGTTACTTTAACGGTAGCCATGTTAGGCTTATATCACTTTGCCGGTTGTACTAAAATATAAAAGCAATTGCATCAATAATAACGAATCATTATTGCTTGCATTTTTTTCAATAATGTGAAAATTTTATTCAATGGATATTTTCATGTATACATTCACTAACATGAGTGCGATGACAGTCGTGACAACAGAAATATTATATCAGTAACGGACCATAAATCACTACTATTATAGAGTATCTATTCACATTGTTACGGTGCAGTAGAAATTTTAATGAATTCATAAATAAAATATCGAATAAGTATCTATATTAAATTTAAAAGTGAATTTTAAATAAGAATTTTGTATAATATAAAAGTTTTCTATCGGATGTTTTTTTGTTATAATGCTGCAATAAATATAGTATTTATATTTACTATTATAATATTTTAATGAATTTATAAATAAAATATCGAATAAATATCTATATTAAATTTAAAAGTGAATTTTAAATAAAAATTTTGTATAATATAAAAGTTTTCCATCAAATGTTTTTTTATTAATGCTACAATAAATATAGTATTTATATTTACTATTATATTTACTACTATGCTGTTCAAATGAGACATGATTATTATTATCATAATTAATTAATAATTAATTATACGATACGATATATAATTAATAATACGAGATTTTAATTTACAAATATATCAATAAATTACAAATATATATATATATAATAAATATATCAAATCAACGTATTTATTGAAAAATTTTATATCACGTGATTTTTAATTTTTGAATAAGATTTAAAAATAATATTTTATTTTATAAATTTATATATATTTCATAATAGAATTATTTTGTTTAGTAATTCCAAAATAAAAGTGATCTATATAATTATTTATTTTATTTCATAATATATTCAATATATATACATATATATATATATATATATGTTTAGAATAAAATTAATTTTAAATAAATGGTTAATACAATTTTAAAAGTATTGCTTGTAAAGTGGTGCCATCTACATCGCAGTTATACAAGAATTGCAAATGTAATGTGTGTTAGTCTTCAGCTGTTTAGATCTCTTGTTTGACGTTAATTATTTCAATGCCGCCGCGTATTTTTAATACAATTGTTTCAATATCGTTTTTTTCATTGTGGAAATAACGAATTTTCAACATGGTGTTAAGTGAAGTGAATAAATTTCTTCATGAATTAGAAAAAGCTGAATTAGAGGTAAGTCATCATATGAACGATTTCAATATAGGTTATGCCGACTATTATACATTTATATATTATTTTGTTGAATATTTCTCTCAAATATTTATATATTATATTTTTTATATATTATTTTTATATTATTTATTGAATATTTTTTTTTTATAGGCGCCTGGTGGAGTTGCATCATCACAAACTTATGCTCAATTATTAGCTGTATATCTTTATCAAAACGATCTGTGAGTATATAATTTCTATTTTTTCCATTATATTTTTCATTATTTTAATTAAATCAAAAATAAAATAATATTTTTGATTGAAAGATATGTTATTGGATAAATATAAAACATTTTAAATTTACGTATTAATATGATTGTTTATATATTATACTGACGCCATTTATAAATCTATAATACAATATATCCATACTTGCGAAATATGTATAACCTTTTCTTCTTAATAATATCAAGTAATAATTGAAACAAAAATTTAATCATGTTTTATTTGTGTAAATATGACTATATAATATTATTTATATGTATTTATATGTATATTTTTATTTGTATTTAATGATGGTCTTTTTAAAAATAATAATTCAATTTTTAATAAAATAAAATTCGATCTATGATAAAATTTCTTTATATTGTATATTATTTTTTATGTATTAATATTTTATTAAAAATTATTTTATAAATATTTAATTAGTTTTATGAATAATATGTACATTGCTCAAGCTTCAATGCTTTTTAATGTACATAAAAAATTATGTAAAAGCGATTATATATAATTTATTAATTTATTGAATTTTTTTTTTTTTTCAATTACTTAATTAATTTATTGAAGTTAATTAATATTTAATTTTATCTTTGAATTGATTTATCTTTTTTATGTACGTATTAATTTACATTTTATGTTCCAATGTTTGTGTTCAAATATTTTTCTGAAGAAACTTAGTCTTTATTTTTACTTTAACAGAGCTTGTAACAATTTGCTTTTTACTTGGCTTTTTACTATTAACAATACCTCAACAACATAAATTCATTCCTTATAAGACCTGAACGAGAGAGGTTTCGATCTGTCTTTGTTTGATCGAAAAATCGCCGTCGCAGATGCAATGCCAAATACTTGTGGAAGCGGATACCAACGGATCTGAAAAGCGGAAATGCAGAACTTGGTCAAATATGGATGGTAGGACAGCGTATGTGGCAAAGAGACTGGCCTGCAGTTCATGTCGCCCTCAATGCAGAATGGAGTGAAGATGTTTCTGATATTATGGCTGCTTTGAAAGGTATATATTGCCAGAGTATCTATTCTAATTAATCATAATATTTTTTTGTATATTTATTTGAAAGTTATTTATTTTTTTCAGAAAGAATTTTTAAAAATTCTTTTTCAATTTTTTTAAAAAGCAAAAACTATACCTATGAAATCTTATATATAAAAAAAAGGAATAATTTTGATGCTTGCATCAATTATTGCTTGTTTTTTCAGATAATGTTCGAGAAAGGGCAATCACCTTAATATCAAAGGCTTATTCTTCACTAAGTTTAACCGTATTTGCATCAATGACAGGCTTAACATTAGAGGAAGCGCGTCGTGTAGCAATTGAAAGGGGTTGGAACGTAGATGGAACAATGGTGCAACCTTGCAAGATTCAGAAAGAAGAGAGTAACCTCGTGAACGAGGTGTGTCTTACTGAGGATCAGCTGTACAAACTCACTCAATTCGTGTCTTTCTTGGAAAACTGAACAAGCAATGAAAGTCATCAATGATGAAATTCACGCAACACAAAGACACGATCGACAGTACTTTAAACTTAGTTTTACCTCGTAATCATATTATATAAAGGAGGAAGTGTGCTTCAAAAGAGACACCTGTGTCCCTTCCCTAAGTATACACCCCGGACTACCTACGCGTCCTGCTCATTCAATCGGAAGACTCACCGATGAAGCTCGCTGTAAGCATGGAGTCAACAACTCGATTAATCAATAACCGCCTGCTATATGCGAGAAAACTGGCATTTTCTAGAAGAAGCACTTTCCACAGAAGAGAAGAAAAAAATACATGGACCGAATCGCGGATTTTAACTTAATATTCAATATATATATACGTTTTGATTAATCAGTTTAACAATTAAAATAGCTGGAACAAATTATTCTGTTGTATAAAATAATAATCACATACATGATCATGTATATTTCCTGATATAGCATCCCATGTGTAAAACATTGCTCACCTTTATCATTTTGTACTTTTTATTAATTTTTTTTTTTTTTTCAGATTCAATTTTTCTCCTTCCCCCCCTTCCTCAGACGAGCTTCATTTATTTCTTCGAGTAATGATATTTTTATTTTACTAACAAATTAATTTCTTCATTACCTCCATTAGAAGGTACATGCTCGTAACATCTAATTTTTTAAATATAGGATTAAATTGTGTAACATCAATACAGGATTCTAAAGCGATAAAGTAATGCTAGCTAGGGGAAAGGGTGATCTCGAAACGAGTGGCTTCAATCGCGCGTGAAAGCAAGCGGGTGTATCGTGTTCGGTAAGGCTGTTGGAAAAATCCGCGCAAGGAGATTCTGCCGCGGGCATTGCGTCATGCAAATCGAATCCTCGCGGGTCAGAAAAATCGCGGACAGATAGGTATGCTCAGTTGGCTCGTATCTTGTGGCCCCCGACATGCCTCCGAGTAATTCTCTATGAAATCGATTCTGACCGTCCCGTATTGTAAACGTTGAATATGCACAATCGCACGACCATTGCGTAACGTTAGATATTCTCAAAGAAATCGTTTCCACTAGTCAACAGGTAGCCAGTGTGTGCACCCACCGTCATTGGTGCCCGGTTATTCTTTTTTGGCTCCGCTACTATTCTAGAAAGTTGTTGCACCGGTATCACCAATCCTACACGATACGCGAGTTTCATATTTTACATGGTGTACCATGCAACGTGTAAATTTCCATAGATATCTATACTTAAAAAAAAAGTGCCCCTGTTATCATTTCTTTCTTTTCGTAATGATTGATCTTTATTTTCTGTTAGATATGTTGTAATTGAAGTAATACGGGAAATTTATCGCAAAATATGAGTTTCGTTGAAATAATTTTGATATGCTATTGAAAGCTAAATATTTAGAAAATTCAACGTGTTGAAACGTGGGAAGAAATGAAAAGAAAATCCTCCGACGTATCTGGAAGGCGTTCCCACGCGTTCGTACCACGTCAAAGAACCTATCCTAGTCGTTGTTTATATCGTGAACGTGCGATCGGCACAATAATCGGTATCGAAAAAGGCGTTCGGTCAGCGGGGGGTTGCAAAATGATTAGAATGTATCTTAGGATGAGGATGACGATGTCGACCTCATGCTACATATAAGAGACTCGTTGCCATGGCGTATTCTATTCACTATTTCTTCGAATAATGCAGATTCATCATCGTTCCAACGAGCGATGATTGCATCGCGATATCGTGCAATATCTTTTTCATTTTTTTATTCTCCTCTTTTCACGAACTCGTTGCTTCGATAGGCAACGATTATCCACAAAGGGTGAAGCAGTTGCTTGAGAATAGGTGAATGAGTTATGTTTCTTTTTTTTTTTTTTTTCTTTTACTCGCAATATTCGAATAATTAATATTATAATTTAAAGTATAAACGGTATATTGAATATCCTACTCACATATTAACATTTTCAGGGATATTCTACGAGATCAAAGTTTGATTAGAAGAAAAAATTAACCGGATCCAGATGATCAAACGCTACTCCCTCGAGTATCTGCACGATTTCTAGAAGCTTGTACGCTCGGTACCACCAAGTATTACTAAAGACGAGTACTAGTTTGCAACATAAAACGCGAAGGTGAGAGGCAAGAGGGAAGACCCGGGTTACCAGTTACCTTACCTGACCTCCCCTCGTAAGAATACGCGCCGGTGACTCGCGTCTTCTTTCCCGAGAACGTAGCTGCGCCGCGGCCTGTTGCAGTGACCTTTGCACGTCGCGGAAAACGCCGATGCTCCGTGAGCAGCGAGCGAGTGGCACGAATCGAACGCGACTAGTCGATTTCGAAAGTCTCATCGCGGCGGAAGAGCCGTCGGGGTGAGAGGACAGGGACGAGGAGGATGATGATAATGATGAAGAACAACTAGAAGGCCGACGAAGAACGTTCCCCTTCGTTTAACTATCGACGTTCCTTGTTAAGTCACTGATAGATCCGTTCAAATGGAGAAGCAGAAGGGGGTGTTTCGACACCTGTCGTCCCCTTGTTCGTCGAGCACCACAAGGTCGTTTGGAAACGTATTTGTACAAAGAAAGATAATAGAAATGATGTTTAAATCATAAAAAAGTTTTTCTTTGTGCAAAATTGGTAAGTGAAATATCTGTGGAAACTTTGCCATTTGCGAATACTTCATTCAGAGATCAGTGAATAATAGAGGGTGTATAGTGATTATTAAATTAGTCATCGAAACAGGAAGATGATGGATATCTCTTTCTGTCTTCTCTTTTCTTCCTTTCTCTCTCTCTCTCTCTCTTTTTTTTATTTAATTATCTAATCTGAAAAGAAGTAACCTTATATATTTACACTTTCATACTCTTTGATTATTACATTTCCTAAATAAAGTGAAATGATATTAAATAAATATTATTATAACAATGTTTCCAGATTATCCAGTTTAATTAATGCCGAATCGTGCAACACAGAAAACCATTTGATTAGTTAGAGATTGCATCTGAATCATGATTCGAAGAATCCCCAATCTCAATCCGATTCCAGCTTATCAAGTCAATTTTCTTCCTCTTCCTCGATGCTCGATTCGACCAATTCCCGAGAATTCGCATTAACACTTTTATCACGAAAAAACAAGTCCTACCTGTTATCGAACTGAAAACCATTTGGAATCGAGTGGAACAATAAGTTCGTCGAACCACTCTCTGCGGGGGTTGTACCGTTACGAGTACCAGAACGTGTCTATCGTCCAAAGCAGAAAGAGAGAATAGGTAAGGAAAAGAGAGGGAAAAGGCACAATTGAATGTTGGCGGATCCGTGGGCGGGACGCAGTTCGATTGTTTCTTTATCGCGATCATCCTCGCTCCTTCTTCTACGGCCCGGGCAATGGCAATCTCACCACCAATCCGCGCAATCATTCGTGTACTCGATAGATTTCTATATCGTGGCCTGTATCATTGTCCTTGTTGCGTCGCGCGACGCGTTGGTTCGCGCCGCGTTCTCGGTGGGTGCGCTCAGAATGCACCTTCTCCGCGGCATTCCACGCGGAAAGAAAAGCGATCGTTACCTTTGCACAATTGCATCTTGCGGAACGTAACGGTGATCGGCGATCTGCTGGGGGATCATCGATTCGTCTCGATCGAGACACCCCCGCAGAATCTCGGAATCCTCAATCGTGACATTTCAGACGCGAAACGAAGTCCGTGCTCGGTTTCGTGAGAAACGAATTTTGGGGAGCGTCCGACCAACTTGAATCTTAATGGATTTTAGAAGAACAATAACATGGAATGATAGTTTGGCGCGCGAACACGCGCGCTCAAGACTGTATCGCTCAAACTTTCAATTCTAGATCCTTTGTCTGGGAATGTCCGATCGAAGTATTCCCAACCTGAAATCCAATACGCAACAATGCTTTCTCGTGGCCCGCATTCGTTGGCCCCGGCTACCCCTTGCATCGTGGCTCGCTAGATTACGGGTCGATCAACGATAATCGAATTACCCGTGCCTGCGAAATATATCTAAATAAGGACTCTCACGCGGTTCCAGAGACGGATAACAGGCCAGTGTTACGTAACGGGGATGAAGGAGGGAAAGAGAAACTTGCAACACGACTGAATTTAACCTGCATTAGGAATTCATGACTACCGAAGAGAAATTGGCCGTGACGCTGTATCGTGACAAATATGCGGATAAAGTTCCACCGATCGACACGATAATCCTCTTCGTATTTGCAACAATGTGTAACTCTTACACTTTTTAAACTAAAAGAAAAAAAAAAAAAAAGGAATCCTCGCTATCCTGTTCCATGTCGAATCGTACGTTCTTTTGCATCTTTTTTTTTTCATCGATCATCGAGTCTCATCTTCGTTATTCCGGTTATTCCGTTATTCCACGTGCCTAGCGACACAAGATTTCGTATACAAGAAGAGAAGAAGAAAAAAAAAAAAGTAATAATTTTGCCAATTCCAAATGGACTTTCGACTTGCGAAATAGGAGGTAGGGCTAGACACTTGCAAGTCGAGTCAAGTAGAACTCGTTCCTGCGACTGGTCCGGCTATTAGCTCATATTCGAATTCATTTTTGATGTTCAGACTGCTCGTGGCAACCTCTATTTAATGACGAGCAATTAAACGTATCGTTACATCGCCGAGAGAAAGGTAACTGCGATCGGAAATCTGTAAGAAGGCTTGAGAAAAGTAACTTGTTCGCTCGCTGTTCCGCGAAAAGTAAGAGGAATCGTCCGAAAGCGGTTTTGAAAGCGACGTTGTACGAAGCTTTTTCGAGGGTTACGATGTTGGAAGCCGATAGGCCCCCTTCCTCGGTTGCATCGGTGGCACGCCACGAGGCGGCTGCATAGCGCAGCGTGCGCGCACGGCGGGCTCAGACTTCTGGGATTTCGCAACCGCGGCACTCTCGCCACTCCGGAGATAAAGAGAAATACCTGAGAAGGTGCAGGTGAGGCAGGAGGCGTAATGAGGCGGCGAGGGGGAGAGGAGGAGGAGGATAGCTTCTCGCTGGCGACCTAACACAAGAGTCGTAGAAAGAGAAGCGAGAAGGGAGAGGAATTGGCGGGAACAAAGACAGAGGGGACCGTCGAACGGGAGAGAAGGCAGCGAACGGAATATGGGATCACCTAAGGTTAGGGTTCGCGATGCTGCGCCCACGTACCTATTGTCTCTAACTTTCGTGCGCTGCGGGAAAAAGGACGCGAGTTGCCTACGGTGTATAGCGAGCTGCGCCACGTGCATCGTCGACCCCTTCTCGCTCTGGGATGCTCCGATATTTTGCTTCCTCGAGTGACGAAGAAAGGGAGAGAAAGAGAGAGAAGAAGAAAGATGCATCTTTGGTGCATGCGAGAGACGAATATTCGATTTCGTTTTGGAATTTTTTTTTTTTTTTTTTTTTTACCAGATTGGATTATACTTGTACTTTATACGAAACTTGAAAAAAAAATTTAACGCTTTTGTAAGGATGACAGACAAGTTTCGTTGTTTTGTGCATTCGTTTGCTTGCTATAAAGATAAGCATTCACGATCGATAATTATACATCGATGGTGAGATAATCGAACGTGTTTAATCGTCGAATAATTATCATCGATTATAATATTTTAGAAATATTGATAGTATAAATCGCTAGCCGTATTCCCGAACTCTTCTTCCTTCAGGGAATAAGCCGCACATGTGTCCTCAGGCTTGTTAACGATAGGGCAAATAGTAATTTCCCATTTATCAGATCGAGTCAATGACGTTCGACAAAAGTCAACAGGTGTATCGTGTAGATAAGTTGTACAGATGGATTAAGATAACGCTATTGCATTAGTTGCTGGACAGAGTGTCTGCAATTATCGTATATTTCGGATTGTCGATTTCATGTTATTCTAATCGGTGACCTATCAGCATTAAATCAGGTTAAATCAGGTGCATTCTTCTTTTTTCTCCGTAACGGATGAGCCAAATAGGTATCCTCCGCATTAGCGAGAAGATTTTTATAGCGTAATTGTGGCTCGTTGCTGAAGAATGATATATCGAACCGTCTTTAATTAGGTTAGCTCGTGACGTCATAACGTGTCATCATTCGAGCTAAATTCGTCACTCTTGCGGAGGAGTACCGTTCGAATAGTGCTTTGTCTTTAAGCAAAGCTTTTCGCTTAATTATCGTCATCGGGAATATTTCTATTGTTTCTTGAATCGCGTGCCGTCTTCGAGAATATGACGCGAACAAAAGTCAGCCAATTGTAAGTAACGAGACGGATCTCGTTCGATCGCATCCGCTTTCGATTCTGCGTATGCGTATCACCTTTAAATAATGTAATTATTTTAAATCTCTCGCTTCTTCGTAATTTCAGTAGTCACAGCCCATGTTAAGAATTAGGTTAAGAATCGCGAGTCGAAAAAAAAAGACAAGCATATCGCGTGCCCAAGTTTTACGAAACTTTGAAATCTATTTCTGCGATCGGTATCCACGTTTGAATTTTCGCCGTTGAAAAATGAAGAAAAAATTATACATCTCGGAGGATGACGAACAAGCAACAATGACCAGATATTTTTTTTCAGCGCGAATAACAATAGAAATTATAAATGAATAGCGCGCTAGAAAATGTGGTGACTCCTGGGTCTGTTGCGCCGGGTGGCGGCCACCAACGTTGCGCACGATTCTGCTCGATGGTTCCCACCTACCGTGGCCGCGCGATCGTCGGCTCTAAACGTATCACAGTTCTTTAACAATCGTCCCGAACCAACGTGCTTGTAATTAGACACGATATTCGTGTCAAACGCGAGCTCGAAAGACTTTCACGAAAGGCAGAACGTCGACCGTGCGGTTTTGTAACTCGTGGCGATCATCCACTCCGATCAGAAGTCTACGGATTTTTCTCCCCGATCAACAAGTGGCGAGCGTTTCGTTCCTCGGACGATGGTAGTCTCTTTTTCGCGAAACTTGTACGGAAATGTTGGGATGGGACGAGCAGTTTAGCTCGGATAGCTTGTACGACGTTCAGTGTCATTACCGTGTCACGTGTGTAGGTGTACGGTGTTGAGGTTTCTTTCTTTTCCACCGATCATCCACGATCGATTTCACGGCTGACCACGGATACGCCTATCATCGGTACACTTACGTAAATTTAAAGGGTTTGAGAGACTTGGAAACTCCCATCGATGACGCTATTCTGAGAACCGTTAAATGGTGAATGCTAACACATTGTTCGCCGGTGCTTCGATCCGCCCTCCGTTGTTGCGCTCGATTCTTTAAACGATCTTATTGTTCGGTTTCGCTCGCGTGTTACTTTTCACCGAAGAAAATAAATAGGCACGTAGCGTTGCTGTTGCATCACGGATAGATATTCCAACTAAAGTTTTTAGGCAACGCAACGTGGGTTACATTGCGGTTTTGCAATCGAGTCTTGGCGTATCGGTTATTATCGAAAGCAGAAAATAACTCGAATCCAGATGTGGTGCCGGTATGGTGCAGGTATTAACCAGGCACGATTTAAAACTATGACATAACCTCTGAGGCAGTTATTGGCCAATGATGATAACATGTCTTATATTATAATAATGTAATTAATCGTGCCTGAAATATCGAGCAGCCTTAAGCTGGATAGTTGGTCGCTAAATTCGATTCTTTTTTTCCACCGTCCTCGTTTGAACCGGTGTTTCCGGGTGTTCTCGTGCATCGCGTCTGAAATCGCGGATTCGCATCGTGACCGAGCTCCGCGGTTTGACTTGGCGTTTATCTGGAATCTAATCGGTTAATTAAGCTTTTAACGGGATGGGCATCGCGCGGCTGAAACCAAGGACGTCGTTAAGTCGCGAAAGCAGCGAATTTTTTTTAATCTAGATAAAACTATTTCTCTTCATCTCACGAACTCTCATAATCCTTTCCTATCCCAGGACAAATTAATTTTTAACTTTGCACTGAAATTAACTTAAAAATACCAATTTTTCTCTCTTCTTCTTCTTTTCCTTCTTCTTCTTCTTCTTCTTCTTCTTCTTTACGTATACCTTATCGTATACCCTTGCGGGACGTTTGATTCTCTTTTCTTCCAACCGTACGTAAAATTTTCCCTTATTAGAGGCTAATTCTACGCCCCTTTTACCCCCGATATCCCTCTCTCTAATCGTTCACGCAGCAATCGTTTGTGTCCCACTTAAGTTGGATAGCGTGGGATAGGCCCTTGGGAGATGATAATTACACGTCGCGTTGCGGGTCGACCTACGGGCATGCCGGCACGACCGTATCGTACCGTACGTTACGGCTGTGCACTCTCACCGGTACTCTCTGTCCTCGCCTCTCTCTTTCCTTTCCACGATCTCTATCCCCTTCTGGTCCTGGGAGCCACGGCTGATCGGCTCAGCCGTTCGACACCGTGCGGTACTCTCTGTACTATCATCGCGCGGCCGTTCGTGTCCTCGTCATGAGTAGTACCGGTAAGTACCGGGGTCGAACGCGCGCGCTGCACCGGTACGACCTCCGTATCGCACTATCGCCGAGCCCTCGCGCGAGTAACGTCGCGATTAGCGCGCATAATCGACCGGTTGAAGCGTGTCGATCTTCCCTACTCTCCGACGAAAGTCATTCGGCTGTTCTCTTCTTCTTCTTCTTCTTCTTCTTTTCTTCGCCCCGTTTATTATTATTCGCCTCCGTGGAAAATTTCAAAACGAGCGTTCATTTCCCACGACGTGTATATCTTTTTTTTCCAAGAATTTATCCATCGGTTTCTTTATGTGGCAATCGATGCTCTTTTTAATCTCCCTCGGGTCTTTAACTCTCGGTTGGCTGTTTACATAATTGATCGCGTGATCAACAGCCGGCCGAGAGGAGTTTGGGCGCGATTTTGAGCCTTGGTCAGGATTGACAACGACGCCGGCGTCGTTGTCGTCGTCGTCGTCGTCGCCGCCGCCGCCGCCGCACGGCATCGGTGAATTGGCTATAATATGATAATAGCACGAGGCACTCCCCACGGCGGGTCCTGTCTATATACGTTCGCCTTCGTCTTCGAAGTGAAAGGCGGGCGAGTCGCAGCGAGCACGCTAGTTTATGCCGCGCTAAGCCTATGTCTATGCCTATGCCCGAGCTATGCCTCAGCTATGCCGGCACGGCACGGTTGCCGCAAGGTCCCCGTCGCCCCTCATCGGGTCAGAGGTCGGCTCACCCACTCCCCTCCTGGCCCTTCACCTCCTGTCCTCCATCCTCTCGCCTCTCGCCTCTCAGCTCTTACTACTCTCCTCTCCTCGCCGATCTCTCGTTGTCTTTTCACTCCTCCGTCTCGCTCCGTCTCCGCTTCTCTCCGTTCCCTCTGTCTCTGCTATTTTTTTTCACCTCCGTCTCTCCGTGCCTCTCTGTCTCTGTTACACCTGCGATCGAGATGCAGTCGTCGATTCGTTCGTTCCTGTAAAAGAACGGGCCAAACAGGATCTAGCCTCGCGGACAGATGCGCGATTGGGTCATCGAACACGAACTCGGTTTCATTATCCTCCTCGCCTCTAGGAGGATATTCGACATATTTACGCATCGTACGGATCGTTTTTATCCATAACGATTCGTTCATCTCGTAATCGTTAACGGATTCCTCTTTGTCCTCCCCCGTTTCGGAAAATCGTCCGTTCGCGTTCGCGTGGAAAAAAGCGGGACGATGATACGCGGATACGAGGTGACCCCTCGTTAAATGGGCACATGATTTCTCTATCGAGTTGCGTACGTATTGATATAGATGACGTATCGTGGTTATATGGTTCACCCGTGGATGCACCCTCGTACACGTGTTGAATACCTCGTATGGATGATAACGCGTCCTTTCGCCTCCGAGAGACGTTGCGAGAGCCTCTTAGGAACGCACCAGCCATCGGAAAAGTTAATAAACTTCTAACGTGTTTTCTCTCTTTACGGTTTAACGCGTACTTGAGACGAGATTGCACGTTCCTTCAACGAAATGAACGTATTTCTCTATTATGCAATGTACACGCCGATGCTCAACAACAGGTTCGTCTTTCCCAACGTTTAAAATATTCTAATTTATTTTAATTCGATAGCCTTAGCCGCGGGTTTTAGCCGTATATCACGACCGCTCCGTCCCACGCGTTAATCTCCGGACGGACAGTTCCGCAACTTAATAAGCCTAAAAATATATACATATATATATATATATTCTTCTGGGATCCAATACGTGATTCTCGCGGACGGATCCTAGGATCTATAGATCAAGGAGAAGAGACGGCGGCCGCCGGATAAGATAGATGGCGTCGGTTCGAGTAAAAGCGCGTTATAACTGCGGGGAATAAATATTGGAGTAGGTACACGGGCGGTATTACCATACAATACGCATACCGCGTAGAGTGATTTCGCGGGCCACGCAAGGGTGCGACGCTCGATGTTGTTGCTCCTAGAGCCCGTTTCTTCTGTACAAGCTCGGTCTCGTGCCGTATACCGTGCCTCTCTCGCTCTTTCTCCGTTTAATCGCCATTAATCACCGCGATCTTCCACCCAGTCCCACGCAACCAGCCTCAGCGAACACGATATCGAAATACCGGTGAATAGGTCTTACCCCAGCTTGCCCGAACTTGCCGAGAAGCGCGCCAGCGCCCGTGTTCGCTTTAACTTTTAAAAGCAAAAATTCCTTTACCTTACGATGAGAGAATTATCGATGCATTTTCAATTGGATATTATTGGGAATATAATGGGAACGCATAGGGTTTTTAGAGGAAAACTCTAAAATTCTTTTCGATCGTCTCTTTTTTTCTTTTTCTTTTTTTCTTCTTTTTTTTTAAAGGTGGTAAACTTTCTCTTCTTTTCTTCTTCTTCTTTTTCTTCTTCTTCTTTCGAAGGAATATTCGACTAGACGGATCCCCGATCTCGGTCTCGATCTTAGTGTTTGCGCGTCCTTTCCTTCGTCGCCCGAAGCGATCGTCCTCTCTCTTTCGTTTCTTTTCAGGCGACAGGTGAAACGACCTATACGCGCAGGACAGCGAGGTCGTGTACCATTCGCCGAGGATACCTAATTCCGGAGAAAAGGAGAGAACCGATCGTGGACTCGCGATGGGAGCGTTTCAGAAGCGTAGGAGAAACTTACGTGCGCCTTCTGGGTCTAAACGAGAGGGAGAGGATACTTAGGACAATGATTTCAACGGTGGATGGACGGGTGGTAAAACGACGATTGGAAAGAAAGAATCTCGCGTTAAACGGCATGCTTAACGATCGGGAAAATATGATTTGCGATCCGTGCGAGAGACACGGACTTTACGTCCGTCCGTAGTTGTTCGTCGATATAGAAAAGCGTTAAAATTGTGATATAGTGCTGTGTCGCGACCGCTATCGACTCTATCTTACATCTCGTACGCTACGAAGAGAATGTCCTATCGTGGAGTGGAGCCACGGTGAAATGTGATTTTTCTTGATACGAGCGACGACGTTATGTCGATACTTTTTCTCCCTTTTTTCCATCGAGTTCGATATACAAGATCACGTGGCTAGATAGCGCACGATTACTGTCAGTCCAGTTCATATTTCAACGCACATTTTTCACATTCGGGCGATATTAATATAATAAAATCGATTATCAATCGCAAGCCCACCAAGTTTTCGCCGCTACCGTATCGATAGATAGTGCGGATCGTATGTCGAAAGTCACCGTATATCGATCCTTTTTTCCCATTCCATTTGCCGATCATGAGCGAAGGACACGGTCTTTTGCCCGCCTATCCACGATACAGCGTGAACAACAGTGATACGTTTGCACGGCCGTATGCACGAGAAGACGAACAATCGATGGATCTAAACGTCTTACGAATTTCCTGCTCGTCCCATTAAAATCCTAGCCGGGCAAAGATTATCTTCCGCCGTAATTAGAGAGGCGAAAGTTGTAGTCTACGCGCGTCCTCGTAAATGCATAATTACCGCTTGTCTCCGCGTCGGCAGGATCAGAAGTCGGCGCGCAAGGAGGAGAATCTCTTACGATTACTTAATGTAAGTAATTGGCAAGAGCAGTGAGCAATATTACTTAAGTGCATAAGTAAATCTAAACCGCGGCACGAACTTACTTTGAACTATTTGCGACGTGGAACATTTGAAACGCTGTTATATACGTTAAATCGATAAATGTTGACACGATCATTGCGAAATTCCGTGAGTATTCCGTACAGGGTCTCTCCGGTATCCAACCGCGAATCGAGCATTGCGTATGGTAACTGTTTAAGCATCGCGATATTTAATTCTTCGTTGGACTTGCTTGAAAGAAGAATATCGATAATCCGATCTCGGCTTCGAGCCAATAGACGAACCAAATATTTGAACTTTAAGCGTACTAAAAAGTATTGAAAATTAGATCGCGGAGCAATACCCTTTTACAAGGATTGAAAGGATACCCATTAAAATTTACGGATAAATGAAAAAAAAAGGGGGAGAAAAGAAAGATTATTTATCGAGATTATTATTCTCCAAGAGAACTTGCAACAAGTGAATTTTGTCATATATATATATATATATACACGTGAAAAGGAACCAAAATGACAACGAACGAAATGAAAAATCGCAGACAATTATAGATTTGCAGTGGTAGCTAGATAAACATTCAGAGACAATGACAAACCACGTGCGCAGGAGTCACAATGTGGATAGCAGGAAACAGATACGGAATCTAAAAAAATGTTCAATCCGTTAACTATTCCTGACCAAGGCCAAGCAGAGTTGTTAACGACATTGTACGCTCGGTTGAGCGTTGCTTGCAGCGGCAGTTCAACATTAGTCATCCGTCAAACACGATGAAACCCGTATTACGTGCATCCTCGAGATCTCATCTTTCAGTCTTTTCTTCGTTTTCCGTGCCATCACATCTCCTCTTCTACGACAAACCTATATATCCGCGATTTCACGCAACCTCTTTAATTCTGCTGTTTTCCTCGGGCAAGCGACCGGTCACAGATCCTTTTGTTCTCTCCGCCAGATGATCGAACGCAGGGGCGATAGTCTCGAGAGAGGATCGTAAATCAGCGAAATTACACAGTGGCGTAACGGAAACTTAAAACCATCGCTCGTTTGGTCAAAACTTACACGCAGACCTTCTTCTAGAAACCCCTCCTACGATTTACCTCGCACGATTCCCTCGGATCGGATGATTTAAGATTTCTCGCCTCGAGAAATTTCTCCCTGAACTAGCGAAATTATTCCCGAGCTATCGATTTTCAATCGATAAATCGCAAGTTGAAAGTTAAAAATGAATTGAATGGACAAATTCATCGTCGACAGAACAGGAATCTTTGCTCTCTCGCGTGATAAAAATTCTCGAGTCTCGTAAAAATAATAAGCGAATTTCCGTCCAGTTTCGTCGATCCATTTCTCCGGAAGATGATGCTCTCTCTCGCTCAGAGAGAAGCTGCAGTTTCGAAACAGTACTCTGAGAAGAGTGCACGGAGTGCAACATGGAGAGACAACCGGTCGCTTCCTTCCTCATTCTACTTCCAGCCTCGCGAAATCGGATCGGTAATAACGGTATCCACGAGGCAACGATAAATTCCCCGTCCCCGTCCCGAGCTCTCGGGATTTTTCCCAACAACCGGTAGTTTCTCCAGGAGCTCTCGGACCATTGACCCACCTAAACACGGAGCACGGTCGTCTCGAATCGTATCGCGTCCTGGCGACGTGCCGCGTTGTCCAACGAGGCATAAACAATCCCGGTACAAGCGCAGAAAGCTTCCTGACGAGTCGGCGGAGAAGTCGAAGAGGTGTTGTAGCCGGTCGGCGCAGGGAAGCATGCAAAAGACGACACCGAAAAACTATGGGAGAAAGTACCTGTGTGTCTTGGCGAAGGCTGAAGGGGGACGACCTTCCCGCGGTTCTCCACCATCCTGTCCAACCGCGGTCTTTCTCTTTCCTTCTCCCCCCTCCTCCCTTCCACCATCACGATTCCTTCCTTTCTCTCCCTCCTTCCCTCCCCTTTTCGTTGCTCTCCTCACCGCGTCGCATCGGCCTAAGCGATCCACGTATACACTCGCCAACGTTCGAAGAGAAACGGAAGATGCAACGGCGTGGATGCGAAATCGCGGGAAAAGGTAACGAGGATACTCGTTAACGAGTTATATAGCGCGGATCAGAGACGAAATGAAATGAAATGAGACGAGACGAGAGTTGTTGCTTGCGGCTCTCGAGAGATCGACTCTCCCACAGGGCGATATACCGTTTCCATCTTCCTTCCAATGGGATCGAAAAGGGTGGCGAGCAAGGTTCCAAGCCAGAAAGCGTACAACCCATCGGCGACCCCGCGTGCGACCCCACGACTCGCTGTCGATTCTCTCTATATGGCGTTATAATCGTGACCGCGGTGCCGCCAAACCGGGAAGCTACTGTCTTAGGATAGAAAATCGTCGATACGTCGGACGTTAACCGATCGTGAATGTCGAGGAAGCACGTTCGAGACCGTGAATCGGGATGCGTTATGGTTAAAAGCTCGGATCGGCCGATGCCTGTACTGACGTATCCGCCAGTTTTGTATCCGTAATGAACAATCGATTTCAATCGGATATTTGTCTTGTCCGACGATTGGAGAACGATGGCGTAGGCGATATTCGTTTCAAGGATGGTTTCTCTTTTCGGTTTCACCGGGCCTAATAGATATCGGGTACGTTTTTAGATATCGGGAGGATTTGAGAATCGTTTGGAGAGATTATAAAGTGGATTCGAGGTATTTTTTGGGAATATTCGAAAGAAGATGATTATTGATTGAAGGTTGATCGAATAAAAATGAATTGTTGTAAAGAATATAAGGATTCGTAGGTATCTAGGAAATGGAAGAAAAGAATTCGGACAATATTTAGCATATTTTTCTAGCTACATTATTCTATCTAAAATTTGTTCTTACATCGTTTCAATAATTGGACAAATTTAATCGCTATATATATATATATATATTTACATATGTTCGCTTAATCTGATCAATATGATATTAGAAAAACGTCACGTTACGAGTATCAATATTTTGACACGATTTCGTTCCGTGTCAATGTATATAAATATTTGATTCTCGTTTCGAATTCGAGATCGTAGTAACTTTCGGTCGAAGCTCGTCCAAGGATGGTCTTAGTCTTCGACGCTCTCTCATTAGCATAGCAACGCGGAAACGCAGCGGTGGATGTACGCACGAAACTCGGGATCGCGTGGTTCTCGCTTCTACGAAGAGGATTCCATGCGCGTGTACTCGCGTCCTTTTATGCGCGGGCTCGCGGTTTCGAATTGATTATCAGTGACGATAATAAAACGTAGAAATGTGCCGCAACAATGTTAATAACAGCTATCCCCTTGCTTCTCGAACGTGTTGAGCGCGTTTCAAATTCTTGCCAAGAAAGTACCATCTTCTCTACGCGTCTGAGATCTCCATGGTATTCAAAATAATCCTCGAGAAGGAAAATACCTCGATAAGTTATACCAAAGAGGAAAACATCGTCTCGAACGACGCAACAAATTTCAATATTTACCGATTTTTGGACCGTGGAAGGTGCGCAAAGATAGTCGAACCGAAACGAATTGAAAATTCGTACAAGAAATTTGCCTCGATTCGAATACGCTTCACGAACCGTTTGTTTTCGATTTGCATTGTTTTTTGCGATTCTAAACGGCAATTCTTCCATTTTTTTCTTCCAAATACAGGAATTAATCGTTAAAACTACCCCTTCTCCTCCTTCTTCCCCCGAAGTTCTATTATTTCTCCAACGCTTTATACACGTATAAATATATATATATATACCAAAATACAATGCAAATCTTATTTAGCCTGAACGCGTGAGAAGAGAATAGACCATCGATCGATCATCTTTCTCCAATATAAATTCGTGACCCACATCGAGGAAACTTTTCGAAACGAAGAAGAAGAGAAAGAAGAAAGGGGCATCGCGGTTACTTGGCAATTAAATCATCCTCTAAAAAGTCGTTCCAACGTTCGAGAGAGAGAGAGAGAGAGAGAGAGAGAGAGAGAGAGAGAGAGAGAGAGAGAGAGAGAGAGAGAGAGAAGATAGAAAGATGGAGGGGGAGGAGGAGGAGGAGGAGGAGGAGGGTGTTGATAGGAAAAAAGAAAGAGAGACACGGACAGATGGTCGCGTGGTGAAAGAGAGAAGGTGAGAAAGGAGTGGGCGCAGGAGAGACGACGAATACATTACGTACGGAGGAGAGAGTCGTTTCGAATCGTGTGCCGGGTCGATCGTCCTCCTCCGTGAAGCCGGCCGCTCGCTTTCCCTTTCACACGCGGCGCTAATCGCCCATCGTTCTCTGATCTATCGGGTGGGAGGAGGAGAAAAAGAGAGAGAGAGAAAGAGGAGGGGAAACAGAGAGGAAGGGAAACCTGAAGAGGCCAGGCGAGAGAGGAAGAGGGATAGACAGGAAGAGCAAGAGACATAGAGGAAGGGAAGAGAACAGGTAGACAAGAGAGGAGGAACGATCGCAGAGGATCGGTCCTGGTCCAGGGAGGCGAGAAGCGACGAGCCTCTTTGGGGACGAAAAAGAATCGTCTACCGTGGATGCGTGCAACTTTCTTCGAGCACGCTGTCCGATGAATTACGTAGGCGATGCGCAGAGAAATCATAATAAATGTGAAACGAGGAAGGGGGGGAGATGCATGAATTTCGGGCTTAGCGAAAAGAAATATCTTTATTGGTGAAATTTTAAATTCCTTTTTCAATTAACGTTAACATCTGTTAACGATTTCATGGATTTCATACGTTACACGATAAGTTTGATATTCGATCGTCGTACGAAATTGAAAATCATAAGGGAAAGTGTTACGTGTACAAGTATGTGTAAGTACGTACGCGAATCGATAAGATTAAACAGAGTATAGAGATAAGCGCAAAGAATGACGTGTAAATTAATTGAAAAATTGTTGGTATGAATGAAGCAATCAAAGTGAATCAACGCGTCCTAATAGCGGATAACGTTCGATAATCCTACTTTTACATCAGCCTTTGATATAAAATTAGACGGAACCTCAGAATCGGTTGCTCGCAACGCCAGGAGGGGAATACACAACTGGGAATCGCAGTTGCAATTCAACGTTTTCCGACCGTATGAAAATACATGTATGCGCATAACACGAATCGATTCGACTGGTTTAGCTCCTGTTTCCATTTCTCGCGTTTCCTTGACAGCTCGGGCGCGCGCTCGTTGCGTATGCGTTATACAATGTTCCACGTGCGGTTCCGTTAAAGACTCGACGCCCACGCGATGTGTGTCGTGTAAGGGCTGGGAAACGACGCTGGCGCGGGGAAGTATCGGTGTTGCGGTGAAAATGAAAGTGTGCGGCGTGCACCGTTCTACCATTATTGACCACCGATCGGCTGGGTCGACGCTGGTTGCTTTATTAGCATTTTCATTCATGGGCAAAGAAAGATAGAATTAGCCGTCGATTTATGGCGCGAGGAGGGTCGCGCGTGGAAAAATTACAAGGAGAACGAGTTGTGTGTCCCGTGGTTAACGGACGCGTGTATCGCCGACTACCGACTATCGAAATTAAAAATGGTCACGTGTCGATTGGATCGCGGTGTACGGGCTCTGTGTTTAAGCTCGTGAACGGCAAAGAAACGAGTCGACGTTTCACCATAGAAACAGCCGGCGCGGCGTTCGTTCGAAGATTCATCGAGTATGCGATTAAAAGAGCTCTGTAATTAGCGTTACAGTGGTACGATATACCGGCGTGTTACCGCAATCGTAAACAAAATATTAGCATTCTAAACGGTGATAAGTTACGCAAAGAGGGGATGTAATTATATTTACACGCGTTCGATTTACATGTTACTATTAACGTAATCAGACGGAGGAATCTATAGCGATATGAATATGCACACGCTTTAATCCAATCGTATCCACGATTCTTCGCAAGATAATCGTAAAGATCGTTTGTTACACGAAAGCTAGAGATTTCTATCCCCTCATTTCTTGCATTTTTTACTATCCCCTCTAGGGAAAATCATACTATTACGTAATTGTCCTCGATGGACGCGATAGAAAAGTAAACAGAAACACACGGTATCGCGACACAATTTATCCGACTATTCGAGTATTCGTATTTCCCCTCGGTTCGAGAAACGATTTCGTACCCGCACACTCGTTGATCAGACACATCGCATAAATAATAATTATATCGCTGCTGTGCATCGTGGCGTTGAAAAATGTCCCTTAGAAACGAAACGAAAGTACGATCGTTTTTCATCCCGCTCGATCTTCCTTCTTCGTCGGTGTTTGGTGAACATAAAAGGTGAACGTTCGTATTCTATAAATAGTGTTATAAACGTGCGTGAACTCTCGTTGCACGAATATCACAGCGCGACACTCGACTTTCGTCTTGTAACCCGACGTTACACGCGGCCAGTATTACGTAATACAGCATGTAAACCTCTCACCCTCGCCCAGGGTCTTCCTGACTACGGGAGAACCCATAACGACAACCGGTTCCTCCTTCTCCTCCTTTTCTCTCTCTCTCTCTCTCTTCTTTTTCTCCTTTTTCCACGCCTCTGCGATCCGCTCGCATCCT
The DNA here is from genome assembly GCF_014066325.1 of Apis laboriosa. NCBI lineage: Eukaryota > Metazoa > Arthropoda > Insecta > Hymenoptera > Apidae > Apis > Apis laboriosa. The sequence continues at coordinate 1,665,119 of NW_025223257.1, forward strand.
TTATTCCCGCGATGGATCGAAACGAGCGAAACGAGCGCTCTCGAATTCGGGCTTAAAAACGCACCGGTTCACCTCCTTGCACGTTCCTTGCACGATCCCCAGAAATGTTGACAGAGGAGGCGTTAATGGCGAAATTTATCTCTCACCTGGTAATCCGGCAGGTTAAAGTGAGTCACGTTGTTCTTGCAGAACGTGCATGATTGATTATAATAGGTGTCTTCCTAGAGCTCGGCGCAATTTATCTTTGGTTCGTTGCCGGGTGAAGTGCAGAAAAGTTCAGGGGTACGTTCTATAGAGGGATCTATATCGTGATTCGCGGGGAATGTAGAGGAATAAAATATTGATATTACCGGAGGATTTATACGTCTTGATACGAAACATCCTAGGCGAGATAGTGTCCCCGCAAAGATATATTCCATCTACTTTGTTAATTGAGGTCAAACCGCCTCTACCGGTTACGTAACCATAACCGTTTCACCCCACCGAGTCAAGGGTTAATACGTAACATCGAGCGTCTTAATTCATGCGTAATGCGATGCAATTATAGAAAAACACCGTCATTAAATCAATGTCTAACGTATTAAATTTAAAATCACCATCTCGTCCGTTCCTTGATTCGACGAGGGGGGTGATAAACGATCGTCTCGAGACAAATTATCCGATCCCGGAACATTTGTATGGATATGCGCGTGTTTCTTCTGATTTTTCGAGCAAAATCGGAAGAGGTTTACCATACGACGACTTTCTAAAAAAGAAAAAAAAAGAAAGAAAGAAAAAAAAAAGGAGCCTACTCGTTCTATCCTGCTCGTTCATCGTCGAGATCGTCTCGTTCTCATTTATACATCGTATCGAGGACGTGCATCGTTTCGAATCGTTGGACGAATAATAAAGGTCTATAACATGAGGTTTTATGCAACCTGACCGCCATTCGAATCAGGGGAAGAAATTTTTAATCGATCTGCGATGAGCTTAGACCGCATCGTAACGGGAAGTCTACATTGAGAGTGAAAAGCGATATAAGGGAGGGACGGGACGAGAGAGAGGTTCACTGGCATCCACGGTGCTTTTCCACTGACAGCGCATTATACGGGAGAAAGGTCATCCCACAACCTAATAAAAAATTATGCGCCGTACTGCTCCCAAGCAACGTTATACGGTACAATAATCTTCAGCAGGCGGCACAAAGCGGTGGCGAGCTAATTAAAGAAAACGAGTAAATAATTTGAGTTGACCGAGTGATCGTGAAAACAAGCTGTCGGCAGAAGAAATCGTATTTCTGTTCAATTAAGAAAGAAAATATACACGGATAAAATTAGTTAGATTGTTTCAAATAATCGGACGATTTTTCCATAGGTTTCGTTTAAAATCTAGGAAAGGAATCAGAGGATCAGACGATCAAAAGTGGCCAGCACGATAAATATTTATGAGTCGAATCGAACAAGAAGCAGTTCCATTCCGATTTCCTTGAAGATTCAACAATTTTGAATCTATCACCCAATTCGACACTGTGCCACTGGAGCGTGCCGAGGCAAACAACTTTTTTTTATATCTCCTTGTATCTTTTCTCTTTCATTTTTAATGCAAAGCTAAACTTGTCACAACGTTCAACATACTGTCTCGTGCAACCAACTCGTCTTGATAGTCACGCCGGCCTTCGGCCGAGACGTCTCACCGGAAGATTCCGGTTTGCGAATCGATCGAACGACCTTACCTTCCCCCGGACTATCCTAGATCAGTGCTCGATTTACGAGTAACGAGTGGAAGAAGCTTTAAGCTCTCGAACGGACGTCTTCATCTTCCAACTATGCCGTATAAATATAAAATACTATGCCGTGGATATAAACGTGCGTTTATCGTTCGATTGATCTCGATGACGAGGGATTAACTCGTTTCATCGAGGTAACAGCCGTAGAATCTTTTTAAGAAACAATGGCGATAAGATTTCGTTTCGAGGACGTTAATCGTGCTTAACCTTGCATGACCCGGCCGCTTATATTAATCGATCGATTATAATATCCATCTTTGGCCGTTTTATCCGCTTATTAATTAAACGCAACCTCCCAAAGAGAGCGTGAATATTCTCCGTGAAGCGACGACTCCACGCTGAAATTGCTTGAATTTACTCGGTCAGCTCGGTAGAGGATCGTCGTCGTGGTCGGCTCTCGTCGCGGCTGAATTCTCGCCAAAGGGTCCCCCGTCCGGCGAACCGATCGAACGACCTTATCCTTCTCTCGCGCCCTCTTCCAGATCAGTGCTCGTTTCACAGGTGGCCGACACGATACCGGGTGTTTCGTCACGTGTCGAAGTGAGCTCGTCTTACGGGTGATTAACTGGGGCGACGTCGGCTCGTGCTTACGCCTCCGCTCTGCCACGCGTGCACCAGTCACCGCGGTTGGGGGTAGAGAGACGGCAGAGGACTGGAGGGAGCTGCGGGGGGTAGCTCGAGTGATGCATGAATGAAGGTTGCAGAGGTGGTGGTGGAGTCTCGGTAGTTGAAGAGAGTGGAAACGAGAGCGGGCATCCCTCGACGAACGAGGCGGTGAATCGTAGTCTTTCTTCCTTCCATCCCTCCCTCCTCATCCCCTTCTGTATTTCGCTTACCTCGGTTATCCTCTTCCTCCTCCTTCTCCTTTTCCTCCTCCTTCTTCTTCTCTGATCCAAGTCGTTTTCACACCGACACCCCTACGTCTACTACGATCCACTACGCGGATGCGCGGAGGGGAGGGAGGAATTGTGACGTAGTTTTGCCACCAGAATTCCATCAGATGCATTAATTGGCATTATTTCCGGCCGCGTGGTCGTAAAGGAAGTCGTCGAGGATTCCCGCGTTTCGTTTGATCACGCTTTTGCGCGTCAATCTCGTGACCCGGTCCATTGACGGATAAACCTCCGCGTCGGATTGACGGGCGGAGGTGAATAATTGCGAATCGTATCGGCTTAATTAAAGGCCGTTTCACGCTCTCCCGGTGATTTATAACGGTATTTATCCGCGGTGAATCGCGACGAATAAAGGAGGAGAGAGGAGATCGATCGAGGCTTTAACGACGACACTTTCGATTGCCGGTTAACCGAGTAAGATCAAAAGGGTGAAATTGGACGGAACGATAAATAGGGAGGAACGATCTTTGTGGATAAGCTCTCTCGGGCTTCCTTCGTTTTTTTTAATCGACCTGTGGTGGAAGTACGCTATGCATTTTGTTCACCATCCTACTATGTTTATATAAAGTATAAATTATCGTTCGCTATGTATGTCGCGTGTATAACGCGTTGATACAAAACGAGCAACTCGAACTGCAACTCGTGTATCGATTTCCTTGTTTACGCAGAATTGCTTCATTCTGTAAAAAGCGAATAAAATTTTGTAACGCACGCGCCGCTCGACCGAGCATTAAACGGAGAAAAAATTCTTCGATATCCTGATTACATCACGAGTTTAACGAGAGCTCTCCTCTTGTTTTTTTTTTTTTTTCGAACCCAATATATCAAATTTTTATTACACACAAACAATCATCGAATCGAAACGATTAAATGTAAACGATGTTAAACGATTACGATCGACGTTCTTCGCTTCGAGTGTATTTTATTATACGTATGCTCGCATAATTTCTCGAGGGTTAATAAACGACATTGCCAATGTTCCATTTCCATCCGTCAGTATCCAAGGTCCGTTTTAACCCGCGTCTCATCGATAATTCAAACGAGATCGTCGGTGCCAAGACACGCGTCGCGCGCGACCACTAACTGAACTCGACATATGAACGGAAACGGGCCAGGAGAGCGCCAAACGCGGAAAAGAGACGGCCACGGAAGATGGAAATAAACTCGACGGCTGTGAAGTAGAAGGTGTCGAAACGTAACGAGCTATCGAGGGCGAAGGGTGCAACGGAAACGAGGTGTTTCCTTCGGAGGAGGAAGGAGGGAAGGACGACGAAAGGATGAAAAAGAAAGAAAAGGAGAGAGAGAGAGCGAGCGAGAGAGAGAGAGAGGGAGGGAGTGGGAGAAAGAGAGAGAGAGAGAGAGAGAGANGAGAGAGAGAGAGAGAGAGAGAGAGAGAGAGAGCAAAAGAAAAGAGGAAGAGAAAAGATGATCCGGTATATAACAGTGTGTTGGATCGGGTCGGGTTAGATTGGGTTGGCTTGCGTGGGGTTAGATATCCGGGTGGAGGGAGATGGTGATCGGTAGGTGGTGTGCTGACGTCATTACAGCGGCATCATCAGCCGCGTGGGCCAATAGGGACGCTCACTCGAGCCAGGTCCATCGATCCGCCGGCTGCTGTCGTGTGTGTGTTTATGACGTCCAAAGGTGACGTCATCGTTAGCGCCGTTCGCCGCCGCCGTCGCTATACACGCTACGGTTTTAATATAGCGGAGGAACGCGCGCGATCCAGACTCAGTTACGCGGCGGCCGGCCACCCGTGCGAGAGCGTATCGTTTTCTTGCGAAACGTGCCCGCGCTGTTTTTCACTTTCTTTCTCTCTCTCTTTATCTCTGTCTCCTCGCTATTTCTCTCAGTTCTACTTCCTTTCTCTTTCGTTCTTAACCGCGATCAACGCCGGTACAACACTCGTCGCGGTGTTATTTCTTTCGATCCGTGTCTAAGAAAAAAAAAAGAAAAAAAGAAAAAGAAAAAAAAAGAAAGAGAAAAAGGATTGTGCATCGAGTTTTCGTGTGCAAACGGAACGGTGGATAATCGTGAGACAGAGCGTGTCAAGTGCGAGGAAACCAGGGTTTACGTACCCTGAGAAGAAAGGAAGGAAGAAAGGAAGGAAGGAAGGAAGAAAGGAAGGAAGGAAGGAAGGAAGGAAGAAAAGGTGGTGTAGTCAAGGACGTTTGTGTTTGAGTTTCGCGTGACCAACGAAAGAGAGGGAGATTATTGGCGCGTTTCGAACACGCGTGGTTCCGCGTGTTACGGGACTCGGTGTGTCCTCGCGATACGTTCTCCGGCAGCAACTCCGTTGAATCCGTGATTTCGCCAGTAAGAAGATCTATTTTGAGGAAGAGAGGAAGAGTGCACGGCGTGCCGATGCCGAAAGGATTCGTCGACAGGATCGACTGGAACAATTTTACGAGAATTTCGGAGAACATCACGACGTTGACAGTGACAACGATGTCACCGTTTGGGACGGAGGAGCGATAAATTTTGGAAGGAACGCGGGAAAAATATAACAGGATTCTGCATGCGAGAAGTGTTCGAGCTCCTCGGTGGAGTGCTGACCTCCGAAGACGTATTCCGGAAGGATTCGTCTAGCCCTACGACAACGCAGACAGGTCGGTGATGCACGTGTGTCATCCACTTGTTTTCATTGTGTTGTGGGTGAGTTATGTGTGTGCGGCTTTCGATTCACGGATCACGTTATAGACCAGTAGTACCTGTTCTCTCGCTCTCTCTTTCTCTCTCTCTCTCTCTCTCTCTTGTCCTCTCGATTTCATCCACGCAGATAATGATACAGTCGAGGAATTCCACGTTGGCTGATAAATTCACCGCGCTTACGAGCCGTGCTTACGAGAATTATCGACTGTGAATTATCCCCTTTCACTCTCATACCCCGTCGCTCATCATCGTTTTACATACATCGTTCACTTTACACACGCTTCTCGCGTACGCTTTTGCTTCACGACTGTTGCTCCGACTGTTGCGTCGAGAGAGGCGTAAATCGTAATTCAGAAGAAATCTATCCTTCTTACGAGATTATCGCGCCCAATGGAATAAGAATAACACGCTTCGATCATCCATCGTCATCGATGTGATATCATCGGGATCATCATCTGCTCGATTCTCCGCCCTATCCCCGCCCGAGTATTTTCGAGGAGGCGCGGGATCAGCTGTTGTCGCGTCGAAACCACGTGTAACTTTTCCAACTCGCTTTTCCACGTTCCGATCGTGCACGTGCGCGCTTGCGCAAGCCGTGTATACAGAAACGAGAGGATCCGAAGTGACGAGGAAGGAAGAAAGAAAGGAAGGAAGGAAGGAAGGAAGGAAGGAAAGAAGGAAGGAGGAGGCAAAGAAAAGTAAAAAAAAAAGAAAATAAAGAAAAGTGCGAGAGATAGAATGATCGCGGTCGTCGAGATGGTCGATCGTCGTCCGCGCGGCGGGAATATTTGAAAAGGGAGAAAGAAAAGAAGAGGGAGAGGGACACGGGATCGAGGGACGGGATTCCCGGTATATCCGACTGGATTTGGTGAATGAAACGGGTAAAAACGAGGCGCCATAGTGCTGCTGATCGTACGTGCGATGCGTACCGTGGAGGATACAGCCACGGAAGCAGCCGCAGTTGGTGCTGCGACCACTCACCAGCGTGCTACCACCGGCAGGCATCTGGTCGTCGATCAAAATCACGATCGCGATCACGATCAACGAGATCGATCGACGACGATCCATCTACCCACTACACCGTACCACCCGGTCACCATTGCGGCGGACACCAACAACAATCATGACCATCATCGCAACTTCGAGCATCACGCGGCGCAACGCCACGATCACTGGAACAAGTGTAAGTCATCTAGTAAAAAAAAAAAAAAAAAAAAAAAAAAAAAAAAGAGGAGGGAGAAACGTGAAACAAAGACCTTGAGACAGTCCTGTTTATAGTTTAACCATTGTGTAAAAAAAAAATTGTACAATGCTCGCTGATGGCTGGCAGGTTGTGGTTAAAAGGTGGTGGTGGTGGTGATGGTGGTGGTGACGGTTGGATGATTGACAATGATTATCGATCGAGGAGATGGATCGACGTTTTATTTTCACGCAAGCAATCGACGTTCGCGTTGCTTTGTTCCAAGTTTGCGTTTTCTCGATTCGATCGAACTCGTCTTTTCGATTCGATTTTTCGTCTTTCCATCGGGGGAAGGATAGATTCGACGAGGAGAGACCTTTAGACCTGATCGATGAATCGATCGGAGATCTAAATACAATGGCGTACGTGCAACGAATTCGCGCGTGTGTATACTGCTCTATACTGCTGCTGTTCGGAAAACGAAAAAGGTTAATGGGGATGGCATTAAAGACGAAGGAACGAAAGCGAAACGGAGATGAGGTGCGAACGATAGAGCGAAGGGACGAATTACCCCCTCTAACCGTTTCTTCTCAGCCAATCGATTCGAGCTGCGAAAAGGATCTAGAGGTTACAGCGCGCCTATTGGTCGTTAACTTTCCTTCAACGGAATCACTTCAGATCGATTCTTTTCTAAGAAGAAAAAGTTTCAACAACTTTCATTCACTTTATATATATATATATATATATATATATATATATATATATATACATACTTTTGTACATCGTTTCCATCGGTTTCCATTTCGAAAATAATCACCACCATCATCGTCGTTTTTTTTTCTTTTTTTTTTTTTTCTTTTTCTTTTTCTTTTTTTTTTTTTGCCGTGCAAATATAATATTTGGATCCAACGAGGAGATTTTTGAAATTTCGAGTGCGGACACGACGCTCGATCGAGGAGCGAGGTTTGTGCGTTCGATGGGACACTTTACAGGTGTAATCAGCACGTTAAGGTAAATATAGTCTGGCAGTCGGCCGAGTGCAAGGCAGGCGTTTCTTTTCCGCGTACATACTTGGCCCGCACGAGACCTGTCCGCGCAGGAAAGAAGAGAATACGCGAACGAACAAATATAACCGGCGCGTAGAACGCGAGTGCAGGTGCGGTCGCTGGTTCGGTTGCATTGTGCCGAGTTGTGCCCGGTGGCTGCGCAGTCGAATTGCGAAAACCGATTGTCAGGTTCGCCGAGAGTAACGACCGTGACAATGGTAAATCAACGCTTATGACTTCCGCGCGTTAAATGCTGCTCTCCTGTGCCGCGGCACCGACTTCAAACTCCGCCGTTGAGATATCGATGGACGATCGATTGTCAGCCTGACCGTTATACGTGGGCATGTAATTGCGATGTATATGCAAGGTTCGCGGGGGCGGATGGAAAGAAAAAAAAAAAAGAAAAAAGAAAATGAAGGTGGCTGTAAATCGAGGGGAGTAAAAGTAAAACGCATCGAGATCGAGAAATCTAATCGATCGAAGTGACGAATCCTTTTTGTTCCGCCTTCTCTCTCTCTCTCTCTCTCTTTCTCTTTCTCTTTCTCTTTCTCACAAGACACAAAGAGAATACCCACCTCGAGAATACTTTGTCCGTGGAAAATGATTGGTTTACGGATAGCCAGTGACACGTGGCACGAGAATGTATTACGTTAATAGACCTTCGGAATAACGCGATGGTCGCCGTTTCACAGCACAAGTAGTTAGCCGCAATCAGACTCAGACATTAGCGAGACGTGCATCGTCGGCCGTCTGAGCTGGCACGTCCGTAACTACTTAATTCTTTTTAAACGCGCTCGGCGAACGCGCGGCGGCGTGTCAGTCTTTCCACGATATCCCATCCTATATATAATCGACGATGAAATCTTCGCTCGATTACAAAAACCTGCAAAAACGTATACGCAATTTATTTTATTACGAATAATTATCATATCGATGATTCGTTTTCGATCGAAGAGGTAATATTCGACGATTTAATACGACGGTAATACCATCCCATTAAAGCCCACTGAAAATGCACGTACGTATACGTTCGAATTCGAAAACGTGGATTAACGAAAATATCTTGGTATCGTGCGTGGATTTCTCGGAAACTCGATAGAATTCTTACATTCTGACCGATCTACGTAGAATAATCCGCGTGTCCGATTTAACGACAGGGGCGAGTATACGGAAAGCGAAGCTTAACGATTCGAGTCGATCGTCAAAATGGTTAAATGACGAAGTGAAAATAATCGGGATTGTTCGTAGAATCGTAAAATTGGATAGTATTTTGACGGCGAGTGCCCGTGGAACGGACAGCGCTTCCTAGAGGCCAATTGCATTGTTTTACTGGGCAAACTAAATATACGTGCGAGGCAGGCGATCCGCGGCTGCTTGGCCGGGACACAAAGGCGACCAAAGAGACGACGAGGACTCCGTGCGTCACGTGCCGTTACACTTTTCACGTTTTCCCCGTGTTGGAACGATGAACGGAGAACGGACGATTCACCGCCGCGCAACGCGTCTAACACGACCTCTCCGCGTCTCCGCCAATGTAAATTTTAAGGCTACACGCGTTTTCAACACCATCTTCGAAATCGTGAATCATCCTGTCGTTTAAAATGTGCGCGGCGTTGCACGACGATCGTACAACGCGTGAACTACAAACATGGACGGATTTACACGAGGTTCGCGTTTGTTTCATTCAGAACACCTCGCTGTTTTCTTTTATTCTTTCCTTTCTTCTTCTTCTTCTTCTTCTTCTTCTTCTTCTTCTTCTCGCCTTTCTCTTCACGAGTTTTCTCTTAACGAGCGTACGATTTCAGGTCTCGCGAAAACAAAACGAGGAGGGGGGGGGGAAGGGAGGGGACGGCGAGACGCACGCGTGGAATCGCGAGGAGGAATCGCGACGACAGGTTGGCCGAGATTGAAACGAGGCCCATGATTGCGGGTTTGCGTTTTTCATGAGACTGCGGTTACGCGTGGGCGGGGAATAGGCTGTTGTTTCCGGGGCGAGACACGCGATCGGGAAGCGAGCTTAGCTTGGTTCAGGGGGCAGCGAAGGAGCGAGGGTTGAAAAGGCGCTGGGCTGGTGGACGGAGGCGACGATTCATATTGCATAAATGTTACGCCGCCTCTTCAATTATGTAACGGTTCCTGACTCGGCGCGACTCCTCGCCGCGAAAACTTTCATCGAGCGTGCAAGGAACGCTGGTTTTCATTGGGGAAGAAAGGGGAAGAAGCTGTACGGTGATAATTATAATTAATCGAAACCGATACCGAAGTCGATAAACGTTGATCGAGCAGCTCGTGGCAATTTAACGTTGCGTAACGTCCAATTATACGCTCATCACGAGCATACGATGGATGGAAACGCGAGACTCGGAAAACTCGAGGAGAGGGGGAATCAAGCGTATAAAATCGAACGATCCGCAGAAAATATCTATCGACACGCGTGCGTTATATCTACTTTGCATTTGCGTTTCTCCTCGCGTTCTACTTGGGGGCCAGTAGAGCTCGATCCCGAGCCGATGCAAAACGTGTTCTTTCTCCCCGGGAGAAAGAGAGAGATTACTCGGGCCGGGCCGAGTAATGGGATTGTGTGACTGTGCGTAACGATAAGTCTCAGAATCGATAAGTGACGTTGACGCGTATGAACCCGCGTGCCAACAGTGAAAGGGTCAGTAGTCGGACAGTGGGCGCTATAAATATCGGGAGGACTCGATTCGTCGTGTTTTAGCACGGTTGATTAACGACGGATCGATAGAGATCGGGGCGTCGCTTCCAAGTCCTAAACAGGGGCACAAAAAAAAAAAAAAAGAAAGAGGCTCGGAGGTTGACAGGCTTGGCGGAGAAAATGAAAAGAAAGGAAGAAACGGGTAATCGAGGAGTCGTATGCGACGTACGCAACGAGTCGGTCGGTTTGACGAGGCTGCTGCTGTCGGCCGCATGCCCGACAAGTTTATGGTAATTCGGGCGAACCGAGTAAAAATGTGTAACGCGATCGGCTGACGCGCGGCCTTGTTTCACCTGAAATAGATTTCACCGCGCGGAAACGTATTCCGCGCGAGTTTTGACGCCGTTTCGAGCGCCAGCCTATAATTTCTCTCCTCGCTCGAGCGCGTCGGTCGATCGGTTCAAAGGAGAAAAAAAAAAAAAAAAAAAAAAAAAATAACAGGAAAAGAAAAATATCCGCGAGACTCGTCGTCGCGTTTTCGCTTTCCTCCGAATTTATTATTCCACCTTCGTCATTCTACGACGATTAAAATCTCGCGTAAATCTTGATTGATCTATCCTCCTTCGATCGTTTCCTCGTTCCCGACGAGGATAGAAGAGCGCGTTACGCGATTCGCAATAATACCCATTCCCACCGATCTCGCGCGTTTCCCGGTAAAGAACACGCGTCAGTGTGTGCGCGAGTTGACCGCGCGCTACGTTTCTACATCCACGTAAAACGCGAGAATCCCACCTATATACCGAGTTTAGATCAATTACGTCACGCGGACGCAATCGGTCCTCCTCGGAGATTTGCATAGACGAGTGTCTTTTTAATCGATCAGAGAACAGTGGCACTCGTTCCCTCCCGTGAAAGAGATACATAACGACGCGGATAGAGAGAGGTGCGCGAGTATTCCCTCGCGGTGGCCAGCTAGTTTCATTCAAACTTGACGCACGACTCCTTCTTGCCGCGCAAACTCCGTGGCGTCGCGACGCTGCTGCTGCTCTCTCTCTCTCTCTCGCTCCCCTCGCTCCGCTATTCCAACTCTGACGTCACCACGCCGCCCCCGTCCGTCATCGACCGACCGACCGACCAGCATTACGACGTCACACGTACCGCCAAGGACGACTCTATTTCGGGCGTTATGCATTGCCGTCCTCGTCGCCGTCTTCGCCACCACGTTCGACGTTGTCGTCGTCGTCGTTGGCGACCGTCGGTGGTGCCGTCGATATTACGCGTTGCCGCGTTTTCGCCTCCGGTCACGAGATTCGCCCGAGTTTTCAGCGTCACGACTTCAGCTCGAACGCCACGACCACGCGACTCGGATCCGCCGCGAGATCCGTCGTCACAAAACTCTCGATCCTAGCCTGCCAACGATGACGCGGTGAGCGGCAAAACTCGCCCCGACTCTCCACCAAGTTCTCGAGTGTTTACGAAAGTTTCGAACCGTGGCTGTGCGCCTTCGCCGAATGAACCTCGTTCCTCGAGCCTTCTACTACTCGTGCATCACGGAACCAGCCTCGCGTCGATCCTTTCCTCGTCACTTCGTCGTCACAACCGATGTTCTCTTTCTTGGAAATGAGGTAATTTTCAATCGATTCCGTTTCTCCGTTGTTTCGTTATCCTTTTCTTTTCTTTCTCGCTCCGATCGATTCCGGGAAACGGTCTCTTCCCCACGCGCGTTCAACGACGCGCGATCATCGCCAAGATATCGTTGTAGCTTCGAACATGATCATCGATAATACGTAACGATAATACGAATGAGACATTCTTCGAGTCATCGTCCGATAAACGGATACGTTAAATAACGAGACATTTATTTATACACGAATTCGCGTATCTCGATCGAGGGTCTATCTCGTTACTCTTACGCGGTTCCATCGAACGATGAGGTATATCCCTCGAATATTCTCGTGTTTCCCGAAATTCCTTGGAACTCGAGGGATCACTGACCATACACGTGATACGCGCGCGTATTCGAGCCCGCGACCTTGAAATTGGCGCGTCACGTGGTAATTTTTGCGGAGGTGTCACGGTCGCGCGTCGTCGCGCAATCGTTTCCGGGAAAAGCGGCGAAAAGCGGGAGGGAAGGAGAGGGGCCGGTCATGTGTGATGGTGGCTGTTTGCTCGCGTAATAGTTTAGCGGCGTGGCTAAATTTAATGCGCGCGAACGCGCCGGGGATTAGAGCGCGTCTCTCGAACAGCTTTGGTTCCGCGTGACGTCGTTGTCCCGCGGAGAAACGGCGAGGGACGGGGTGGAGGCGAACGGTTGCGGCTCTCCTCCGTGCCAAAAAACGGAGAGCCGTGACGACGCATCGCGAGCGTGCTTTGACGCGAGCTTTTTGCATCCTCGCTTCGTAACGTAAATATCGCGGTACGACGATGCCAATCTTTGGTGAATGACCGATCGGCCGGAGAGAAAAAAAAAAAAAAAAAAAAAAAAAAAAAGAAAAAGACTTTGCTCGATTCCTTTGATAGGGAGTTTTGTCGAGTCGTTGGGCGGAAGTGAGGGTGGAGGAGGGGATAATCGCGTTGATTCGAGGGATTTAGTCCACTCGTGTGGTATTTCGAGGAGTGCTAGTTTTAGTATTAAGCTAGTTTTAGAATTAAATTCGAGGGCGAATGGTAAATTTGGAAATATGTAGGATTAAGCGTGTTTGGGAGTATTGAGTGGGCGTGCAAAAGCTTCGTTAATTGGGAGGGAAGAATGATCAAGTGGCGAAGAAGGGGGGCGATTAATTTGTCGATGAAAAAAAAAAATTCGTTTGATGGCCATCGATGCCATTTCTTCCTTCACTTTCTCGTAAATATAACGGCACTTTTATCTGCCTCGAAGTTTCTGTATGATGTCATCAAATAGAAATGTAAAAGTTGCCAAGGAGAAAAGAGGATAGAGGAGCGCTATTCTCGGTCGAAACGTTGGGTTGCCACGTGTTTCATCGACGTGTGTGTTAAAATTTGTATCGTTGCAGCGGGGGTCGTTCGTAAAGTCAAAGAAAAAAAAAAAAAAAAAAAAAAAAAAAGAAAGAAAAGATCTTTAATCTCAATCTTTTTCGAACGGATCAGAAAATCGAACTATCGGGACGCGTGTTAGCTAGTTGGTGCCACTGACGAGGCGGTCTTGTATTGATTCAACGCAGTAATCTGTTCGGCTTAACGAACGTGCAAATCGAATATTTTCCGTGGGCGAACCGGAGACGGATATATTTTAGAAGCAAAGTTTGACGAGGTTTCAGTAGTGAATGAAACGCACACTTGGTCCGACCATTGCGAGAATATTCTCCTCGAGGACGGTGACGATATTTATTATTTTTTTATTCACGTCAATTTCCTCGGTCGACGAAAGCGATCCGCTTGCATTTGCCGGCTATCGTATCGGGATAATTTTTTTCTTCTCTTTTCGATTTAAACATATTTTTAAATCTTCAACTTTTTATTAATCCATAAGGAGCGATAAGTTAATCCATCCACTTTCCACCGTGCATAGACGACTTGTCATTTAATTTTTATGCAAGAAAGCTGTCGTCCTCTTGCCGTGACCTCGCCGGGGAATGCTTTGGACAGTTATATGAAACGTTGTCGATTATCCGCTGTCGATACCGCTAATAAATTCTTACGCTATTCTGCTCTGTCTCCCGCCGCTGATTTATAGTCCCCCGCGTCCAGGGAGCCAATTGCGTCACCAATGCCTCGAAACTTAACTCATTAACTCGCTAACAAACGGTGACGCATGAATAATCGTCTTTCGAACTTTATCCAAGCACGTGAGGGATATCGAGCATCGAATATGTATAATCACGAGAGAAGTGGAGAGCCGAGCCGTGCGTGCATTCCGCGGAAGAAGTCAAGGACAACGGTGGAGGCAACGTTGTAACGAGCCACTGATCTTTAAACGGGTTTTATCGAACGATCTGAAAACGGTCCCTGGTCTCCCCGCGTCAACTCGGAACGAATTCCTCGTCTCGAACGAAGTAAACTGTCGTTAACCGTTCCATCCGTCGCGAAAACGACGAGCTTCCTTCCGAATTTCGCGGCTCGAAGCGAATTCTATTTTCGAATCGAATCCCTTACGCGCTTACGAAATAAAGCTGGATCGGTGACCAGAGGAACGTTGGAATCGTTGGAATCGTTGGAAAGGGTGATGAAACCTTCGTCGGATTACGGGATATCGAGAACACCTAGAGACCCGTTTCAAGCGGTTGGAAAACAGCGGGCGAAGGGTGGCAATCGGGGCACCCGGTTTTCCGCCCCTGAACGAGAACGAGGGGAGGACGTCGATCGATGAACGGAACTGCGGTACAACAATGACGTCATCAACGACGTCGCAGTATGACGTCACTGGTTGAGAGGGAGGCCAGGGGGGTTTGCGATCGAGGCGATGATGGGGAGGATGGGTCGGACAGGGTGGAAAGCAGCTGTGTTAGGGGGAGGCGCGCTGTGGTGGGGGATGAAGTTTCTCGTATGGTTGTGTGTTGACGACCTACACCCGGCTTGCGAGCGTGGTCGTCCGTGTACGTGTGCAACCGAGTCCGTTTAACGGGGGCGAGCAAGGCCGTCGATTAAAGAGGATATACCGGTGCGATATTGAGCGTCGAATTTTAACAGGTGGAAGGTGGATGGGACGGTTTCGTTCCGTAGTAGTAAACTCTCTTCCCTTTTCGCATACTCGATTATATTTTTCTTCACTCGTCGACTCGATTATATTTTTTTATCAAATAATAGAAGTAAGAGATAATAATAGAAATCGCGTAAAAAACGAGCAGGATTCGGAAGAAACGGAGAGTTATCGAAGTATCGAGTAAACGAGAGATTGGAGATCTCGTGGGACGCGAAAATTTGAATAGAAATTGGAAGTAAATTCGTTTTTTCGGGTGAAAAGGCTTAGCGATTTTCGATTCTTTCACAATGGATCGCGGTTGAACTCGGCCCCCGTGTCGATGCGGCTTATCAGATATGTTGTCGTTCCGTTTTCCAGCTCGTGATCCGACGTCGAGCGTGTGTGTCTGCCCGCGCTTGATTCGCCCGACCGACTTTGATCAGATAAATTTCGTGGAATCGCGCTACGTGTCCCAATTTACGGGGCGCGCGCCGTTTTCTGCTTTCCTCCGCGGTTTCGCCCGCGCGCCCGCCAACCGTATCTTTCTCGTGAATCTGTGCTCCTCGGCTTTCCGTAAGCCGAGCGCTTGTCCAACAACGATAAATTAGCATGGACGATAAAGAAGAGAGGAGGGGAAAAAACGCGTCGAAAAAAAAAAAGATAGGGCAATGAGTTCAACCGGAGATTAATGACGCACTGCTACTCGCCAAGGTGACTCGCAACTAGTTTTTAAGTAATCGTAAATCGTGCGTCTATTATACTCTCGCTCGTTTGTGTAATCTCTCGGATAAAGTAACACTTGGAGTAATTTTACATAGTGCCTTCTCTCTCGACTCGACTATTAATTTCTATCCGTCGCACGAACATCGATTCGTAGATCCTTCGTAAATTTTTCGATAAAGAGAGAGAGAGAGAGAGGGAAGGAAAATTACAATCGATGGGAACGATCGACTCTCTCTTAATCCGTAATTTCAACCATGTTCGGACGTAACGCACAATTTGCAAACATTAACATTAAAGACGAGTACTGTTCAAGGTAGCAAAGCCGCTGGTACCGGCTGGTAACCACCGCAAGTGGTTGCAGCAGGTTGCAGCCGATGCACCTTCTTCGGTGTTCGCCGTATGCCGTATGAAAATCCGATTGGCCGAGCGAGGGAGAGGCACGAATTGGCTTTACGAGCTCGCCGGCCTTGAGGCCTCGAGGCCCAACGGGGTCTCGATCCGTCCTGAGTCGGTCACAGTCGTTCGGTATGCGGACCTCGATCTAAGCGACTAAATCACTCGTTTGCTCGTTGCACGCTACGCCACTCGTGTACGAACGATTCCTCTTACCGGTGCGTCTTCCTCGCGGCATCCACGCTCGTTAGCTTCCAGCCTTCGGGATTCCTGGATCGTTCGCGTATGATCCTCGAAGCCAGCGTCTTTTCTCTGCGCGACCACATGTAAATTGGCTTGCTCGGTTGCATGTCGATACGAAAGGTAGCGAAAGGTGAATGAATACGCGGGGAAATGTAGATAGGGAAAAAATTGCACGAACGTGGAACGTTCGATACGAGATCGTACGGTAATTTTGCCAACCGTGTATTTTCCGTGAAAACCACGGAATCGCTTTCGATCGTTTTTTTTTTTTTCTCTCTCTTCGTTCGATTAAGTCGATGTTAACTGTTGGCGTTAACTCTCGCTTGACGTGGCAATGATACGTGCGTTATTATTACAATATTCGTTGCCGATTCGAATTGGTCAAGTACGGTGGAGCGAGAACAAGTGTAAAATTGTTCCACGATACAATCTGTCGGCACGTAGCAAGATGAATGAAAAGGAAGCCGGGAAGGGGTCGTGGATAGGCAGACAGACTAACATTTGAATGAAAGTTAATTTCAATTTGACAGTTCTTCGCTCATTTATGAATCGTGTAACGTTCTATTTAAGAAAAAAAAAAAACGAGGCTGACCTTTGCCTCCCCTCCACTTATCGAATAGAATTATTTCCATAGCGGTATCTCGTTCGTATATATATCTAACCGTTTGATCCAACGCGTATCGATTTATTAAATTATTATGATAAATTTATTACGATAAATTATCATTAATGCCATCCGTATTATCAAGCGATAAACACAACTTTCACTGTCGTACAACTGACTATCGATTCCTTCGAATTTATAATTTCCTAGTGAAGTACGATCATCCGTCAAGTATCCACTTTACGTGCATACAATCGGTTTACGCTTTACAGTTGGATGTTTGTACAGGTTTGTGTTGTACAGGAAGGCGATTCTTTGCCAATAATAATCCACCGACACGACCAGTTTCCATCGCCATCGCGAAGATTATCGCGGCGCGGTTTTCATCGATGATTTATGCACGCCATTCCGATCGGATCGGACGTTCGTGTTTACATCCAATTACACTCTAGTGGATGCTCCCGCCCCGAAGCCAAGCATTATCCATCGGCATTGCGCATCTGTCGAGCGTAGGGTGAAATGATTAACACTTGCCACCAACTCGGGGATATCAGTTTCGATCGTTAACCCATTGATCCAAGCGTAATTAGATCCACATCGACGATCCACTGCTCCACTCGTTCTTCTTACTTCAACTCGTCGCTCCGCTCTTTCCGATTATTAACCAACCGACACGAAAGAAGGTATCGGGGCGTTGCGCTCGCCCGGTGTGGGTGGCACGCAATGTCAACCGGTTATACAGTTTCCAGAAACAGCAACTTAATTAATATACGCTGCCTCATAATCGATCCCCGTAATTACGTGTAAGCGTAATTAATTAATTTACGTCGATAGGAAAAATGTCGTATCGCGTCACTTCCTGTTATCGAAGACCCGTTATTATCCGTACCCTACTATAGGTGTAGCTATGTGGGCGTCGTTCCTTCGAAGCGGCGAGATATTCTCCTCCCCTCGAATTCTTCCTCCTCCCCTTCCTCTTATTTGCAAAACGGACAAAGAAGCGTAAAGGAAGCGTACGTGTTAACGCAACAACGCTCCACCCACTCCCGATATCTCTCCACTTTATCGCGCGCACGGTAGATCTCCGCTCCAATTTCCATCGAGTGGAAAGCAAACTCTTCCGTCTTTACCTTACTCGATTTCTCGTAAATCGTCCCGATACCGGCTCGAGTCCGGCCTATCCGATAATAAAGCGGTTAATATCCGTTAATTACGGCGGCCCGTGTCCGTTTATCGGTCCAATTAGGTTCGCGGCTCGCGTTGGCAAGAGGCGATCGCAGCTTTTCTCCCTAGGCGGTGGCCTATCAACGGGAGATCGTATCCCCGGTTTCGGGGTCACGGAACCTGCAGCTCGTTTCCGACTACGGTATGGGTGTCGCGTATTGCCCGCTCTGGCGCATACCAACCAGAGAGATCCTATCTAGCGCGTTGTCGCGCCGGCACGCACGCACACGTGCACGCTACCGCGCGCCGCCACACGCTTGTCCCCGTCCTGCGCCCGCTGCGCCGCCTGTCTTTCCTTCCCTCCACTTCTCCCTCTTTTTTCTTTTCCTTTTCTTTTTTTTTTTTTTTTTTTTTTTTCCCTCCTTCCTCTCCTTTCTCTTACCGCCACCGCGTTGCCATTCCGCCGTGGGGACACGGATCGCTGGCAGGGGATCACCGACAGTGGAGAAATTTCAAGGAGAAATCGAAATCGACAGGGAATCGACCCCGAATCCCGCTCTACCGATAACGGATTTCCTTAGGAGGATTGGATTAGTTGGGTGGATACGCGGGCGGATAGAGAACGAGTTGCTTATTTTTTTTTTTTTTTTTTTACGAGCGAAAAGCGAAACTTACGAACGCTCACGAGGTTGGCAATCTATAATTCGTCGTGAATGAACGATTGGGATAAAAAGTGGCAGGATGGATCAGTGAGATCGATTGTTTTATCGCGCTTTGTTAGATAATTCTTCTAGTTTCTTAGGAATAAATTTTTATTTGGATGCAAATATTTTTCCTCGAGTCTTTCTTCGATCAATTCGAACATTATACTCGCGTGTAATTGTAATTATTATTCAGGAGTAAGTTGTCAGATTATTACAAATAGATTCGTTCGAGAATCTCTATAATTAATCGAGTAGTAGGTTCCCTCGTATCGCGTATGGATTTTCACGTTTGAGGCTTAACTCGGGATAGAGTGGGAGGCGGAAGACGAGGAGTACCACGCAATTTTTCTCCACGCTTAAGAGGTTACGATTCTATCTGTATGTAGCGAGCCTTTGAAAATCGTGCCAACGATTTAACAATTTTCCACTTGGATTGTCGAGATCGGTTGGAAGGAAATGAATGCAAAATTGGATCGTCCTGTGAGAATCGAGCGAACTGGCACGTGGGGAACTCGTTCGACACCGATGTTGAGAAATTGCTTTGAGATGAGGAAGAAAGAAAAGAAAAAAAAAAGAAAAAAAAAAAAGAAATGATCCACCGAGTCGATCCATGGATATTAACACGTCGAAGAAACGGGGCAACAGGTTCCTCTCCCTCCCCCCTCCTCCCTTCTCTGGTTACTGGTTGGTTTTCTTCATTAACGTTAATGCCAGGTTGCAGCTGATTAATGAGGCTAATAACTCGTGTCGACTTACGTGAGTGACGCATTATATTTCGCGAAATTGTTTGACAGGTGGCACGTTTCTTAATTCACATTGATTCCCTTGATTAATGACCGGTATAATTCACTGGAACTCGGTGTAGCGTTAGCCGAAGCTCGCGCCGAATATTAAGAAATCTGACGCTCCTCCTCGCCCTGCTCTGAATCTCTCCAACGAATCTCGAGTTAAATATTACATATCGTTGAATGAATCGTGACGGCGTCCATTGATAACTGCCTCGTTTCAATTGCCCCCATCGATCGATTATATCCTCGTGGATAATGGGAACGGAATCCGTTCTTGTCCCTCAACTGTTCAGCCTATTTAAACGTGACTATTTAAAGGTGTCCTTTTCGAACGTTTCGTCGATTCGACGTTTCTTCCCCGTTTTTTTTCGCGCGAGAATAGACGATCCATTTATCATTTCATCCCCTTGCCCGTATTTTAGGATGTAGGCTGGCAAAAATATACTCGGCGCCATCTTCGTTTCTTTTTCTCTTCTTTTTTTTTCTTTTTTCTTTTTTCCTTTTTTTCCGCGCTCCCAACAAACCAGTTCACCGCACGTTGATCGATTTTTCTCGACAACAACGCGCAAGGACGATCCGTGAAGACGATTACCGAATAGTTGTATCACCTGGTTGCAAACGCTCGTCCTTCACCTTCAACCATTTCACTATACTCGCGTATCTCGCAACGGCCCACCACCAGTTTCACCATCGATTTTCGTCGTCAGTTCTCGCACAACCTTCTCCAAGGGCGTTCCAACCTCCACCCCCACATTCACAATTTTCCACTCTGTCTTTCCAACGATTTCTTCTCTACTTGATCTACCACGTTTCGTTTCGACCATCTCGTTCGCGCGCTTCTCTTCTCTTTGGCGATTCTTTGCCGGTATTATCTTTGAAATCGCGACTTTTCAAATTGGCTGATGGAATAAATCATAGAGATAGAGAGATAAAGAAAGAATCGAGAGGGAACAGAGGATACGACTCCCCCTCGTCCGCCTCGTTGTATATCGTCGAATCGAGCGCGTTCGCGTTTTTAAAAGTGGACAGAGTCTGGCGGAGTTCGGCTCGTTCGCTCTTCGTCTAAATTTACTCGTGGCAATTACACGGATTGTAACCGCTTTGTTTGACATCGCTCGCACACCAAGCCTCGTTGCGTTCCCTTTCAGACTCTTTTTGCCCAATTTCACCCCCAAGTTTTTCCAAAGTAACGCGTACTGGACGTGCCAATCACGTTCCCTTGTTGCCACTACTCTTCTACTCTATCTTTTATTTTTACTCTATCTTTTATATATTATTCGAATATAAAACAGAGCGAAAGAGCATATTTTTTGGAAATTCATCAACATTTATATACGCTACGGGAATATTAACGTTTTAAGAAGCGCGTAATTAAATGCTAAAAATTAATACCGTGCGCAAGATAACGACGAGGGTCGAGAAACTTTCGAACAGGACGATGATGCGAAACGATAGCAAGCGAGTCTGATTAGATCCAAATTGGAGATACGGATGAATTACGACACGTTGATAAGTAATTAATTGATTGGCAAGAAGAAAGGGATCACGCCCGAGGAGAGCTATTCGAAAAATTCTATAATGGGAACTCGTTGGAAAAAATATATAAATACATAGATGAAAAGTTGGAGGCTCTCACGCTTTATCGTTATACGTACTTTATCGTTATACTCGCCTGCCTGCCTGCTTGCCTGCCCACGTGTGCCGGCTAGATTTCGTAATGAAATTGCGGCCGCGACTATAATTTGCCCGGCGATGCACGAGCGTTTATCTGTTCGCATTCATCGCGTTACAATCGTGTCAGATGAGTTCAAACCGCGGTCAGGCTGTCTGCATTGTGCCGGCCGATGATTATCTTTTTAGTCGAGCCGTTCCACTGCCAAAGGAATCAAAGTGTGGAGCTACACTTTGTTGCGAGCAATGCGAAACCAATAGGAAACGTCGTTCCATACGACGAAAGGTCTTCCCGTCGTCGATAAATTCTAAAAATCGATCCACACACGCGACCATGTATCCACTCATAATTCCACAAAATTCACGCCAACGCGTGTTTTCGAATTCGTATCTTTATCTCCCTTTAAGCAGATGGTTCGAGTTATGAACCACCGTTCGTATCGATCAAAATCTCTAACGTGAAGACGTGTAAGTAATAAAGGAATGATAAAGATTGGAATCGTTTATTTCGATCCTACGTAAGCAAACCCAAGAGATCCTTTTCTCGAGGCATTTTGCATCATCGAGATTGCATTTCGAATTTCTTAATAATTAGATGGATCATTGGTTCGGGATCTCGTGTTACGCGCCATTGGAAGAATTCGTACGGGCGATTGAATTCTGGCGAGCGATTGTCTTTCCCGTACGGGAGACAAGGATTGCCATCACGGTTGCTGGGATAATATACACACTATATGAAACGTATCACGTATCAATATGTATATACGTGTACGTTTCCACTTGGTGGGCGCAATACGCGATCAACGGCCGCCTGGCAATTACTCCCTCATGGCTGTTTAACGTATCATTAGCGCGTGCAAACACACTCGAGAAGTTTAGGTGTCTCGTTATCACGCTCCCTGTTGTATTGTATCATACGTTTGGATAATATTCACGCGAAATTGTTGAGATACTTGCCTCACCTACCCATCCTCTTTATAATAAATTTTGTTCCAATCGCATCTTATATATATATATACTCGAAGCAACGATTGAAATTTTAAGGAAAGAGATAAGAAAAGTTGTCGACGTTGTGAGGAGCAACGATAGAAAGTCGTTGAATCGAACGCTCGTCCGAAATAATGGCTCGAAACCATCGATAATATA
Source organism: Apis laboriosa (assembly GCF_014066325.1). Taxonomy (NCBI): domain Eukaryota; kingdom Metazoa; phylum Arthropoda; class Insecta; order Hymenoptera; family Apidae; genus Apis; species Apis laboriosa. The sequence continues at coordinate 1,687,386 of NW_025223257.1, forward strand.
TATATGGAAAGACGATGGTTGAATTCGAGAGCCTTCTTCCTCGCGTCTCCAACCGAGAAGAGAGATCGCAAGTTTTCCAATCGAAGGACGAGAAGAAAGTGCGAAACTTTCGATCGAGGCATCTCGATACGCTCGAATCGTACGAACGACGAATGCACACAATTGGCGATATGCAAACGCAACGTGTAAACGTGAAAAGCGGGGGAGGGGGTACGCGAAGAAAGAGAGACGCGATGGGAAACGTTCGGCCCTTGAAGCGTTGTTCCTTCGCCGTGCGATTCGACGCCGGTCGGCGCGGAGCGAGCGGCGAGTCTCCGCCTCGGGCGGTGTAGAAAGCTGGATGGGATTAGGGTACCTATTACGAGATTCTTCGAGATTCTTGGTCTACCTGTTCCTCGATTTCCTGTACTCGAATTTGCTCGGGCCGGCAGAAGACGATCCGACGGTGTGTTCGATTCGAAGGAAGGGAGGGCAAGGAGAAGAGGAGGGAGAGGAGGAGGAGGAGGAGGAGGAGGTGTTGGAGGGGGAAGAGGGATGTTGAAAATCGTGTAGCGTGAAAGCTATTCCGCCCGCGGATATCGTGAAAAAGATGGTGGAATTGATTTCGAGACTTGGTTACCGCTCCTTGCTTTTGATACCACACGTCCGTTCGTATCGTATGGGAAAATCGATGGATCGATTAATAGAGGGGTGCAGAAGGGCGTACGTTACGATTTCTTGGTAATCCTCTGTTTCTTTAAACGATTTCGCGAAACGGATGCGCGATCGGTGCCCTCCTCTGGATCGAACGCGTTTCTTTCCCAGAACTTTGATCAATTCGTGACGGACGGATGATTAAAGGGAGAGAGAGAGAGAGAGAGAGAGAGAGAGAGCGCGTAGAAACGCGTGTCCGACCAGTAATCGCTCATTCCACTCCGCGCTTCTATCACGTATTCGCCGTGTACCAAACGAGATAACAACCGCATCGTTGTCCCGTGTTTACAACGCGGTAAAAATTGATCGAGCCTTATTAAACTGGGCCGATTCTAGCGCGAACGGCCGCTTTCTAGCCGGCTTATTATCATATTTATCCTTAAACCGGCATGTAACCGGCGAGCGCGGTTGATGTTACGCGTTCCGCGGCACGGGCAAGAAAGCGTCAGCTATTTCAATTACGGTATCGGGCGGCTGTTTCGATTTTCTCCAGGGGGGGTTAGAGGGGGGCGGAGTTTAGAAAACAGCGAACGGAAAAACCGGCTCGCTTAATCGATGTTTGATCGCTTAATCGAGGCAACCGATGCCACCGGGTTGCGACATCCGACAGGTAGAAGGAGAGGATCAAGGATCCCGAGAAAGGCCTCTCGATCCACCTTTTTCCCAATCGGATCGCCGATCCATCTCATCCTATTCCGTAACGCCATACGTGGCCCTGTTATTTCTCCCCTGTTACCGGGTATGGCGAACGAGATTCTTCTTGCGCGTCAACCATTAGCGACCACGAATTTTTAATCGGTGTATACGGCTATCCGAGACAGACACCGAGAAGACGGAATACCTCGTGGTCTCGAGTCTCGAACGTGGATTTACGACGTCGAATCGGACGAAGATCGCGCGGATCGATATTTGCCAGCCGTTTCCCACGAGCGTTTCTCGTGGACGGGAGATTGCCAGTTCTATCGCAGCCAATACCCGAGTACCCGTACCCGCGAGAAGAAAACCTGTCCGGCGTTAGTTTCTTTTCGATCGAGCGCACACGCTTCGGCCTAAGCGACCCTATTAGTCGCCGGTTATCTTCCTCGTGACGTGACGCGTCGTAGACACGGTGACCCCGGTAAATCCTTTCTCTTGGACGTGTCGACCGGTTGCAGCCTCCTCGCGCAGCTGACTCCTCCGAGGTGGCGGCCGCTCCGTGTATAGGCACCGCGTGTACCCGCGTGTATCTGTGTGTACGCGTTTCGCGTTGAAAACGTGTCTCTCCCGTGTCTGATTTAACGCCTGCCGACGATGCTGTTCTCGATGCCTCGCCGTTGTTAAACGGCGACGAGATAGGAGAGATTCTTCTCCGTTTAGGAAACGAGTTACGTTACGCAAACGAGGAATCGTGGAGTCGGTAAATAATTTCGTCCTACTCCTTGAAGGGAGAGCGTGTTCCTTATAATTGGTCCCTCGTTAACGTTGATGTCTTAAAAGTCTGGCGGATCGATCCTCGATCGATTCTCGCGAAAAAGGAAATTCCATTCGTTTGATCGTTCAATTACTCGCTTCGGTTTTCTGCGGTTGCCACACACGCGCGCGCGCGCGCGCATAGATCGCAGACGGCTCTTTTATCGTATCCTCCTCGGTGGAGAAGAGAGGACAAAAAGGCAGGGGGCTAGGAGCCCCCCCCCCCTCCCCTCCACGATCATCGGGCGCGAGACGCGTCTCGATGAGGCGCGATTACAGCCTCGTACGGCGTTGATTGAACCGATAGCGATCTCGCCGCCGCTTTTTCAAACCGAGTCAGAGAGATTTCTCGATTCCCGAGAGGATCCGTGTTGTCTCTCGGTGAACGCTGTAGCTTGGCTCGAGAAGACGACGGGCTGTCGTCGAGAACGGCTCGAGCGACGCGAACCTACAGGAATCGGGTAATTGATGGAAGCGTTCGGTTCGAAGCCGGGAACGATCTGCGATAAACTCGCGCAAACACGTGCCACCTTCGGTGCACAAATTAATCCTGTTTTTCACGTGTCGCTTATATGCATCGATCTTGTGCAATCGCCAACGAATTTTTTAACTGGTAAAAACTTGATTACGCAAGAAACTGGTATATTTGCGCGTCTAACGGTTTATCCGACCAGTCGTTGAATCGCGATAATATCACGGGAGGATAAATTTTCTTCGAAAGCAAATAAACCGGATATCTCGTTCGATCGGTTGAAATTTCTCTCTCTCTCTTTCTTTCTCTCTCACTCTCTCTCTCTCTCTCTCTTCTTCCGGATATATCTTCCATATGCACGGTTAGAGAAATCCATCCCGTCGTTCGATCTATCCTTCCCCTCCCGTTGGATTTCACTTTCCGTGGCCATTCGTTTGAAATTCGTTTCTGCATTCTGAATTAAACGAAGATACGTCACACTCGTAATGCGTTTGGTGCGCGTGTGTCGGTGTGTATCTGGTCGGTGGAGAGTGAGAGGACGAGCAACCGGTACCGTAACTGCGGCGGGGAGAGGAGACGATTCGTTGGACGATACAGGACGATGGTGCGCACCACTACACGTACACGTACAGGCGCACACCGAGACGAGAAATTGGTCGAGATGACCGGGAATCGCGTGTTGGTGGATGCGAATTCGCGAGCGTGCACGTGGACGCCGTGTTTAATCGTGGACGAGGGACGTCGAATCGTGGCCGCCGTCCTTGAGCGCCGCGACGTAGCCTCGCCTCGTCCTCGAGGACGTCCCATCCCGGGGCTTCTGTCGCGCGGAACGATGCGTTTTATTTCTGGAAATCGATGGGATTACGCGTGATAATCGTAAATTGCCGATCTCGGCCTCTCGCGTGTCGAAGACGCCTCGTTTCGAGCGAATCAACGTTCGAGGATTCGTTTCGCCGCACGGGGAATAGTGAATGGACGAAGTATCGAAACGACCTGGCAAATGTCAAGTACCGTGAAGCGAAGCCTTGATTGTAATAAGGATTTGTGGATAGCGCGAGAAAGAAGAAGAACCTAAGAAAGGAACGTTAAATGTATACTAATCCCGATACGCTTTAGCCTTGAGATGCTCGAACCATGGCATAAACACACCGTATTTGCACCTGAATGTCTAATTTATGTAGCAGATAAGCCTTTTAGACTATGGTGCAATTTATGGGTGAATAAAGCCGTTCGAATGATCGAACGCGCCAATAAAACGGGATAGCTATCCAACCTAGGCCTTTCACCGTGGAATTTCAACAGATTTCAACAAGTGAATACACGTAAAATCGTATTTCGATCTTTTTATTCGATCCCGCTTACATTATTCTCCGCGATTAAGATATACGCGATTTCCCGAACGGGGAGAAAATTTCGCCAAATTTTCAAACGCTCCCGAGAGGCGACGATCACCTCTAGAGAAGGAGGAGACGATCTCGTCCGACCAAGTCCGTCCGAACTGATATTCGAGAAAACTTTTTCGTCCCAAATCTGGAAGCAATTATATACATCAACCGTAGAATCCAACGTTTCGCTCGTCGCAGCATTTGCACATGGTCCGCTTTCCATCCAGTCTCGCTAAAAGTCTCTCCTTCTTACGAATGCAAATGGACTAGGTTTTTTTTCTTTTTTCTTTTTTTTTTTTTTTTTTTCATTCGACACAGTGATATCGAAGCGTGGTATCCGACACGTGGCCGATAGAAAATAGTTAATTAATATTCAAACTGGCCGGTAGTCGACTCGGAGAGCGTGTCTCGGGGACCGTTCCTATCCTAAACCCGACTAGTTTTCGATCGGACGGAGTCGGCTGGACGACTCGATTGCGATTAAGACCGGTCGAACCTGCCGGAACGGACGCGCCAAACAGCCTCTTGCATAACTGTCCACCATGGTTTTGTAGGATGCGCGGATCTCGAGGCGATAGTCGCGCTAAACACGTTGAATCGTCTCGTAACACGCGTGCCCCTCTTTTCTTCTTTCTCTCTACACGGACACGAAGGTAAATCCGTTTCGTAATAATTTTTCACGATCCTTCATCCTCGCGTTCAATCGCGAAAAATCTATATATAACGACGAGTCGCGAGTAATCGGTATCGTAAAAATTTTAATTAATTTTTTTTCTCAGTACCGTAATGGAGGAATAATCGAAAAAACGAAGAGAGCGGAAATTGTTAATTAATTTTTTTTTTTCTCGATCTCGATGATGATATTTCATTCGTATATAACATATTTCATATATGGAGGAAATAGTAGTAATTTATTTATTTAATTCGAAGGATCAAGTTTTACGAATTTAGATATATTTGACGTATTCACGAGTGCTACAACTTATATTATAACGTAACATCGTTCACGTGGAATCATTTCTTTCGAGACGTCGAAACGGCGTGTAGAATTTTCACAGAAACATTTATTCCTTCTTGTTTCCTTTAGATAGGAAATCTGGGAAATACCCGGATTTCGTATCCCGGTGATCTCGACGCCTGACGAGGCATGTACCTCGCGATTCTCCCTCGCGTCGCCTCTTTTGTCTTCCTCTTCTTCGTTCTTCGAGCGAAAGAGGAATCGAAGGATCGATACACGAGAGCGTGGAACACGCATGCGAAGATCAGGATGTGGGTGGAGCTCGTTTCGAACGAACCATTTTCAGCGCACTCTATATATATATATATATATACATCCGTGTATATGTACATCCTTTTTTTCCTTCCTTCTTCTTCTTCTTCTCCTCCCTGGCCCTCGTCAATTTCTAAAACGTATTCCCCTCTTCGCCCCGGCTCCGAATCTTCCTTCTTCCTCTCCTCCTCGTGGTCTGACGAAATTATGTCGAATTTCACAACGCGATGCGCCACTGGAAATATAATTGCAACGCCGGCAGCATGCGGCACGGCTGGTTTTCTATTTGCTTATTCTTTCATCCGAAGTATGCAAGATGATTGCTTACGCGACGCCTAGAAAAAGTTGCCTACGCTCGAGCATCGTTCCTCTTCGTCCACGCGTCTCTCCTTCTCTCTCTCTCTTCCCCCCCTCTTTCTCTCATCGTCCATCGTCGCTCTCCGTTTTTCCTGTTGTCTTTTCCATCAACCGGTTGAAAGAAGAAAAAAACCGATGACCAGAGGAATTGACCCTCGATTAACTCGATAGTGAATTACTCGTCGGAGAATCATTACTGTCCCGTCGTGTTTGTTCTTCGTTTTCAGGCCGAGCGTTAAGACAGTCCCTCGTAAAATTCCACAGCCTGTAATTATTGTCCGACATTTTTCTCGCCTACTGATTTATGCATAGCCATTTTCGCTCGGCTCTCCTCGTTCACGGATCGTCGATGATTTACCGCTTTTTATCGATCCGTCCCCGAATATCGGCCAACGATATGGATCGCACGATCCATCGCGCCGACGATCGAGATTTTTTTCTCTTTCCAAGTTATTTAGAAGTTGTTATTTCGATATATACCTCTTCCCAGAGATCGAGACGGATGGTGTGTCTCTTCTGGAGTGATTCGAGTAATTTCGTACCGTTTTGAACGCGCATCGCGATACACATTGCGCATCCTCTTTCGAGCCGATTTTGTGTCATGGCTCGAGGCATCCGTGGAGCGAGGAAACAGCTTTACATCGTTTCTAAGTATCGACGTTGCGGATACTTTCTCCTATCGTACGATTAGCAATAGGGAATATCCAAAAGTCATTAAACTCCGTGAGAACCTGTATTTTTTTTCTCTTTTTTTTTATATATACATATATGTATATACACATATATATATATATATATTTTCTCGACAGTTGTCGGCAAGCTCACGATTACACGATTCATCTGTCGTCAAACGACGTCCACGCGTAACTTTCTCTTAAAAATCTTCGACGTTTAATTGTTTCCGAATATTTTACCGTTCGACACCGTAAACCCCTAACGATTCAGAAGAAAGAGAAAGAGAGAGAGAGAGAGAGAGAGAGAGAGAGAGAGAGAGAGACCGAGGAGGAGAAACAAAATTGAAAATGAAAGAAAGGTTGGGCAGAAAAGAAATCGCAAACGAAAGGAAGAATCTCGATTCTTGATCGCGATGCTTGCGATTACGAAATTCATTCCACACGCCGTTTGTTCGCGTGTGAAGGATAATCCTGGCGTGCCATCGAAAAGCCCGGGTATCGTCCTGTTCGGTGTGCCACTGAATGCAGCCGGGTCGCATTGCAGCTGCACCCACGAGTCACGCATCCTTCGTCGTGTCGTTCCCTTCTCCTCCTTTCTTCTCTCTTTTTCTCTCTTCCTTTTGCCTTCTCCTCCTCCTCCTCCTCCTCCTTCTCCTCTTCTTCTTCTCGTGTCACGATACCCTTCCCGCTTCTTTATTCCACGGCGCCTGTGCAACACGCGTGCGTGTACATGTGTGCATACGCGCGGTGCACGCCGAGAGAGCAAAGGAGAGTGCTCCTAAGAGCGGAGCTAAGCCGGTCTCACGGTAGTTGTTCGGGGTCAGGGGGCGATATACCTACCTACCTACCTACCTATCAGCCTAGCTGCTCGAGCCTGCGTGTCGCAAGCGTATCCTCCTTCTCTCTTTCTCTCTCTTTCTCTCTCTCTCTCCTCCTCCTCCTCCTCCTCCTCCCCCTCCTCCTCCTTCCTCGCGTACCACGGCTCCTCTTTCACCTCGTTCGACACCGTAAACCCGCACTCTAACCCGGACCACGCGAGCCCGCGACTAGCTCGCGAGCGTCTGGAGGAGCTGCCTTTGTATTCTTATTGGCCGCGGTTGCCGGCGAGCCAGCCTTTTATCGGGAGAGGTCAATCCACCGGGAACGTATCTAATCTTTCCAGGGTATCTGGACAATTTGTTTCAAGCCTCGCTTTCCTGGCCCTGCTTTCACGGATCCGTGATCCGATCCGTGTTTCTTCTCTCCTCGCCGGTTAAAAACCGATGGATTTCGCTCTTTCCTTCTCGTTTCGATAGCGAGCGTTAAAAAGAAAGAAAAAAAAAAAAAAAAGAAAGAAAAGAAGAAAAAGAATCGATCGAAGGAGGGTGTACAGGTTTTCAGGATCTTTGGATCGTTGGATCGAGATGTTTACGGTTGCTTTACGATACCTCGCGTTTCGCGTGAAATAACCAGTGAAATCTTTGAAAGGTAAATGTTCGAGAAATCAGGCTCGAACGAATGTTTGATAAACCGATTAACACGTTAGGATTCTTTCTAACGTTTGATCCCGCTTTTCGTATTCGGGTAAGAGGATTGTGCGACTTCTTGCTCGCACGAATTACGAAGCAGTTGATAATTCGATCACCCTGATGAAAGTGAAAGAGCTTCTAATTAATGCTCGTAATAAATGACGTTGTCGCTCTCGTTGTGAAGATGATTCAGATTTCGCAAAATGACGCGAATCCCTCCCCTCCCTTCCTTGTACTCGTAATACTAATTACGATGTCACCGATCTTTTGCTAAATTCTGCGAAAGAGAAAGCTGCACCGACTGCACACGTTGGACCAGTTTTAGAGTGCACGTTGCCTGGAAACTTTCAAATTAATTTACGTCCGATTCGTCGTCCGCGTGATTCATAATACCACTACGCCACTTTCCACGCTTACGCCGAGATATATGATATTTAATCGCGGATAGATTAATGGAGGTACACATCTCGCGTTTAATACCCTCGAAATTGACTCGCAGATTAATTGATTCATAGATCATCCGTTTTCTGCCTAGTATCCGAGTGATTATTTAGTTTATTTAGGATAATAAAACATTAGGAAGAAGGGAGCTCTCTCTCTCTCTCTCTCTCTCTCTCTCTCTCTGTTCTAAGGCACCACCGATCTTAGCGTGATGGTGGATGGAAAAACGAAAAGGAAAATTATTTCGATTAAACGGTGAAAGCGTCGAGTTAATTTCTCAAAATCTTCTCGAAACATTTTTTCCACGCTAACTCGTGAAAAACTCGACACGTGGGATTAATGGAATATATACGAGTTTAAAGGTGTGTTTCACAGGGGATTCTAATCCAATTTTCGAATCTTGGATTTTTTCTACGATGTTGTCGAAAATGGATAGGATTTAGAAAAATATCCTAGGGAGAAGATAATACCATTAATGGAAGAATCATTACAAACTATAAGATTTAAGATTTCCACAAAGCGAAACAATAATAAAACAAGCAAGAAATTTCATCAAAAAAAAAAAGCGACGATGAAAAATCCAACATGGATTAAGAAAAAAAGAAAAATCGAATTTTTCACAACGATAAAAATAAATCTCGTCATCCCTTATCATCCGCGAATAAGGATGACTTTTAAATTTCTCGAATATTTAAAATTCCGAGAACGACCTGTCACAAGTTTAATAGCATTATGTACATGAATATTGCACGAATCCATTGCTTTTAAAACAGTTTCAGCTTCGTTAAAAATAATCTTTCGATCTTTCGAAAAAGCAGAAAAAAAAAAAAAAAGCAGAAACTCTCGAGGATTAAAAATTCGATCAACGGATTCGCGAGGAGGAAAGAGGCGAAACACGGAGATGCCGGCACACGACCGTCCCTACTCACCAGTGAAAGGGTTAATTACGATCGCGAAACCGGTGAGACGCTCGGCTCGTGTGGGCGAACCGATGCGAGCTTTAAATCGAAGATATCTCGGTACGCGATTATGTGTCGCGCACGGCTGCAAGACACACGGTCCTACTTTCTCTCACGCACGCACGCTCACCCACCACCGATTACCAACGTCGTCGTCGTCGTCGTTCGTTAGGTGTGCCTGCATACGAGACGCGTCGATCGATCGGCAATATAACGATTCCCAAGGCTCGAACAGGTTCGAACAGACGCATCGCGACAACGAAGAAAAATCGTGATGCGTCTATAAATAGTATCTTTCTCTTATTCGACCTCCCGCTCTTTCTCGCCGCGGTTTGTCTCATAAATGGCGAACGTTAGGGGGAGAAAAAAAAAAAAAGAAAAAAAGAATTTACCGCTCGAATGAATTATTCACGAAGGATATCAATTATCTTGTCGAGGCATAAAATAAAAACACGTGACCGAACGATCGTTGTAATTAGCCCATAACATATAGGAATTTCATGCCTAATTGTGGCGAATACCGATGTTTAATGCTACCTATTAGCAATGACATCACAACTACGTTCTCTCGTTAAACCGGAAAGTGGGTCGTTTCGTTATGGAAAATCTCGCGAAACTTCTTCACGCCTGCCTATACGCGGTTACATGTGTAACGATTCTCTCGAGTCACCATTCTTTCGCAACTCTTCTAAATCCCTCCGATTCTCTCCATTCGCAAATTGCGCAACGAGGAAATATATCCGTCTCGACAGATCGATCTGTACCATACGATAGATCTTTTTCTTTTTTTCCTCGTTTTTTCCCCGAGACAACGGAGAGTCGCAATCCTCTCCGACCTCTTTAAACGTCATTATACATCCGGAATTACATTACATCAAATTAGATAGAAATATTGTTTGGACAGAAAAGCATACCGCGTAAATTTCTGGTTGACGCGAAACGATGGCTCGAAGATAAGATGATGAGGGAAGAGAAGGAACGCGAGTGGTAGTTAATTCATGAGAGCAAATCGTGGAGGAACGGAGAGCAAGTGGCTGGTGTGGCTGCACGTGGTGGCACGTGGAGAGGCGTGGTTCGTGGGAGGGCCGTGTACACCGGTGTAATCCACTTGGCACACGCTGTTCGGCTAACCCTACTCTTTCTCGTCCGTTCGCTACCCTACCCTGGCTACCTCTGCCTTTACCCTGCCTACGGTGCTGCCGGTCGCTAACGTTGTAGAAGTTAATCGAATCCTTCCGTGCACGTGCACACGGCTCAGGTGCAGCCTGTTTCCTCTAGTATGCGCTCCCGTAGGTGGGATCGGTACCACTCGCGCCTCTCCTCCTCCCCAGCCCTCGCTGATCCCCGCTGTCTGATAGGGCTCATTGTTTTGGACCGAGCTATCTTAATTGACAAGGTGCAACCACCTTGCCACCGGTCGCAACTTGGAGGGAATGGAAAAGGTTAAAGAGAAAAGGAGAGAGAGAGGAGAGAGTGGGTTAACAAAGGGTTAATGCGTTTGCAAGTTTTTCTTTGGGCAACGAAATGCACACTATATATGCTCGATCGACTTGACTACGTTTAGATTTACGACTCTGTATACAGATTTCCCTAGCTAGGCAAGATAGGATAGATACTTATCGGGTGCAGCCGCCCCCCCCTTTTAATTCTCCATAACCGGTCCCGTAATCGTATACAATCGCGTCGCGCACCCCTCCACACCCCTTCCAAGATTAATCTCAGCTATATACGGGTGAGATCCGCTATGTTTTACGAGCTGGTGAAAACCATTGGGCGGTCCTCTCGATACTCGTCGCGAAATTGAATCGAATCGGTTTAGGTGACCGTGACTATCTCGCGTTCGCATCTTCCGAAAAGAGGGTGGGGAAGAACGAACAGCGGATAGGATGCATCTGTTTGGTTCAAGTTAAAGACCTCGTTAATTTCATCTCTCTGTTGCCTATTTGTTTCTCGCGTCGCGTATAATTCAGAAAAATGTGTATAATATGTAATTTGGAAACGACAGTTAAGTATCATTGAGCATATTTGTTTGAGATTCGTCTGATGAAAAGCGATATCTCTTCGTTTTCGACGGGAATATACTCATCCCTCGGGCGTTAAGGGATAATATCGTGTAATAATAATCGAGCAGGGGGGTACGATGGTTGCCTGCATAGGCTCGGTAGTATTTTAAATGCCAATGATTTCATGTCTCCCTGGGGTGTCGAAGCTACCCTATATAGGACGAAACGTGGACGTCGAGGACCTCAGTCGACGCCGAGAATTCGACGATTAATAAGTTAAGCGGACTTATTTGCGACAACGGTAATTTAAAACCGAGTAAAAAATTCGCGTTCGAAAAATTCAGAAATTCCGTGTGAAAGTAATTTGAGAATTTGGATATAGGATCGTCGAAAAATTTGCTCGAAAAGTCGATCTGTGCGTCGAATTTAATTCGGACTCGATTTGCACCCCGATTAATCGCAGAGATGATCACCATGGACACCGGTCACTCTCAATATCGAAGATATTGTACGTAGAAGCCATCGAACAAATTTCCATCTCATCCCCTTACATCCTGGTAAAAGTAACGATCGTTCGGGATATCTCAGATCGAACAGACAAGAAATAGTACGTTGCTGTTGTACGTCGAAAAGTTAACGTTTCTCATTGTTTCATCGTGGATCGATAAAAAAATTCGGGTTCGTTTTAGAGATCGAACTTTTCGTCCGTTGATCCTCGATAGAGACACCCCTTCTGCCCTCCCTTTTATCGAAAAGTGGAGGAAAAAAAGAAAAAAAAAAATAGAAAAAGTCTATTGTAGTGTAAATCACACAGTTCGTCTCTGATAATTGAGTTCACGAGACGCGTAACAAGGGTTGGGGTTAACGTTTGCACGATTTCTTTATTTTTTATATATTTCGGGATCCCCGAAGAAAGAGGCTCGTTTTCCTATTTGTTCGCAGCTTGAGGACGCGTGTTGGATTCTGTTGCAGGGCAACTTCATTCGCCGAACGGCGACAGCGATAACAGCAACGGTAGCCAACGTGCGGTGGCTATTACGCGGAACGACGTAGAGCAACAGCAACAGCCACATCGGCAGCGGCATCAACGGCAGCAAGCGGCAGCTACCGTTCCAGTTCTCGCCTGCACGAATCAATCTTCTACAACCCCGACGACAACCGCGTTCACGGTGGCGTCAAGTATGCTTCTTCTACAGACACAGGTAACGTAACGCGTTAATAGAACTCTTCCCTCTTGTTTCTTTTAATTATTAATTATATAATCAGGTTCGAGATTCGCTCGAAAGATTGGCGCACGTGTGACATTATCTCGCGACATCAATTATTTTCTCTTTTTCTCTTCGCAATTCCAATCTCTCTATACTTGTCTCTCCCTTTCTCTCTCTTTAATTTCACTTCGTTTCACATTTATTTCTTTTTTAAATTTCTCGTTAACGTATCTTCGAATCGTTTCCCAACTTCCTCCTTATCTATTATATATTACCATTATTTTCTCATTTGTCACTTAATACCATGAAATTTACGACAGATTGGACTCCGTATTATTCGATGCAACAAAGTTGTTAATGATAATAATTGAACGTTATTGCGTGCAAAAGAAAAAAAAAAAAAAGAAAAAGAAAAAGAACGCGTTTCCTCAACGCGATCGGAATTTACGTGAACGTTATTCGACGGAGCCAACCAGTAATTATCCCAGTATTTAGTGGGGCGCACGAAACTTTCACTATTTCGCTATCTTATCTGGCCCCGTAGTCTTCGAAGTCCGCGAGTCTGGCTCGACTCAACAACAAGATCTGCCCTCCTACGTCCCGACGTTTCTTGATCGTCATCTGCATTCGCTTATCGTGCACCATCTGCATTCCTGCCCACGTACCCGGATCTCCAGTGTCGTCCTACCTGTTTCTGTCCCCACCCCTCCTCGCATTTTCCTCGTCGGAAAGTATTTTCGATCCCGGGAACCGTGTCGCGGGATCGTAATTAATCCAATCCGCGAAAATTAACGTATACCGTTATATATGGAGAACGGCACGATTCAATATCATAACGGCGCGATAATAATTGTTGGCGGGTAGTTTCGTGGGGATGATGAGGAGGGGTTGAACGACTCGCGGAGGCCGTTTAGAAGGCCTCCAGTCAGGATTATGGTAGACCGAAGCTTCGATCGCGAGGGATACTCGAGGGAGCGATGAACGAAATGTCAGCCCAGAAGCGGAACCAACCCGGCAAATTGAATATCCAACCCCATCCCATTTCCCTCTTACCGGTATCCTCCAATAAGGTAGCTCGTCAGACGTTTTTTCCACGTCTTTGCCGTGTTCGCCTCGTTTACTCGACGAATTTTGTTGCTTCTCTTGGAGGAAAAGAAAAAAACAAATAAATTTGTCGTTTTTCGATTATCATGTTTTCCTCCCCTCGATATATTTTTAATATCACGAATATTATCGAAATATACACCGATGGTTTTAAGTAAAACGATATATTCGTAATAATATTCGAGGGGATGAGATGATCGTTTATAGCAACGGAGGAGAAACGGTTAAAAAAATCCAAATCTGTCGTTGGTTCGTAGTTTAACGATAATGAAATTAGAGTCACGTGGAACAGATTGGATAATCGTAATCGTGATTTCGGATGAAAGGTTTTCGATTTAGATTCGATTCAAGGAGGTAGAAATCGAAGCGGCGAGTTATAGACAACACGCGATACGAGAATCCGCTTCGTTCCTCTCCGATATCCTCACTGCGCACCTCAACTGTACATCGATGTCTCGACAAGGCTCGCGATTGTGGTCGAACAATGTTACCGCCTTGCAGTCGAGTGCTTCGATTTGCCACTCGCACGAGCTCTCCCGCCCTTGTCTGGCGTTCGTAGAGACAACAGAAAAAGGGAACACCTACCAATCTTCCTCTGAGTAAAAAAATAGTGCTTCGTCAATTCGAACGGCTCGAGTTATCGAAGGAGGATCGAAGAATTTCGGCTCGGATTCGAGTGGACGATCGAGCATCGATCGAGAATCGTGGCGTTTTTAACTCATCGCGCGACGAAATTTTTCGAAACTCTGCCAATTCGATCAAAGATTTATCGTGATAATCAAGAATGTTCGCTATCGCAAAGGACACGGTTCGATACGAATTTTCCAGAGCCCCTTCGGATGCAGTACCCTGGCGGATTTGTTAAGCGCTTCGTACACGGATCCAACGGATGCTGGAAGCCTACCCGAGGAGTTGGACCCGTTTCCAGAACTGCAGCTGGGAAATCCGCAGGGAGTGCCGACGGGCGACGAGTCGGCCCAGGCCCAGCAACATCATCAGCAGCCACCTCAGCCGCCTCAGCCGGCAGCGCCGCCACTTCCCGAGGACGTCCAGCCTGACTCGCTCAGGTACACTTCTCGTTGTTTCCCCTACCTGCATTTCACCCTCTGACCAGATAGAATCCTATCGCACGATAAATGATAAATCGTATCGGCTGATAGGATTATATTATCGTGACATAGTTGTACTTAAATCCGGCTGCTCGCCCGCCGAACCGATTCGAGATTGCACGAACGTTCAATTCTCGATAGTTGGAGGAGAGACGACAGTTTGACGTTTATATCCATCTGTCTGTTCGACGCAGTTCAACGCCCTTGCCGAGCTTCCAAGAGACATACACGGCTCAACGATACACCAGGCAGGAGCTTCAGGTTCTCGGGATCAAAATGGACGAGGGGGAGTGTTACGACAACTCGGTGTATCCGTGCGCAACCGGCCCCTACCCAACCGAGTTCTCGCCCACGTTGCCCTACCACGAGCAACAGCCCCAGCAACAGCATCACCATCATCCCCAGCAGCAGCAGCCCGCGCCGCCCCCGCCGCAGCAGCATCACCATCATCAGGGTTACTTCGCGACCGAGACGGCCCCAACTCCGACCACGGCGGTCCCCTCGCCGGCCAATCATCGGCAAGACTCGCCGTACGCCGCGGCGGTCAGCGTCCCCATGGTGTACGGTCCACCGCCGAGCATCGCGGGTGGTGCCACCCCCGTTGCACCGACCGACATTTACCCCACCGTCGACAACGTGGTCGTAGGGACGACCCGTTCACGGAGGGCGTCTCTACCCACGCAGAGGTCAGAGTCTGCGAGGTAATAATATACAAATAGACGAAATATCGATCGAACTCGTTTCGATTCTTCTTTGTCGTTCTTCGCCTCTTCTTTGACCGGGGCTCGATCTATTATCGCGAATCAATAAATTTTCGTCCTCTTGATTCCCTTGTTTGGCGAGAGAAAACGAATTCGACGAATTCCCTTCCGATTTGATCGTTTCGAGGGATGGGAGATTTGACGAAGATGCTTGTGTCTTTGGTCGACAGTAGTGGGAGCACGGAATCCCCGAAGGCGCGCGGTGGCAGCGGTGGCACAGGGAGCTCCGTCAGCTCTCCATCGCCTGGAAGTGGAACCAGCAACGAGCGAGCACCGCCGAGCCCCAGCCAACTTTGCGCCGTGTGCGGCGACACGGCAGCGTGTCAACACTACGGCGTTCGTACCTGCGAGGGTTGCAAAGGATTTTTCAAGAGGACCGTGCAAAAGGGCTCGAAATACGTGTGTTTGGCCGAGAAAGCTTGCCCCGTTGACAAACGCCGGCGGAATCGTTGCCAATTTTGTCGCTTCCAGAAGTGCTTGATGGTCGGAATGGTGAAAGAGGTGAGTGAGAATTACTCGAAAGTTTTTCCAAGAGAAGAAATATTCTCTTTGAAAGAAGAAAAAAAAAAAAAAAAGAAAGAATCAAAGATGTTAAAAAATTGAAAGGCTTTCGATCGAAGATGTAGATTTGATTTTGTTTTCGTTTCGTCCAGGTGGTGAGGACGGATTCCTTGAAAGGTCGGCGAGGTAGATTACCATCGAAGCCAAAATCCCCTCAAGAATCACCACCGAGCTCGCCGGTCTCCCTGATCACAGCTTTGGTCCGCGCACACTTGGACACGACACCCGATCAAGCAACCTTGGATTACTCGCAATACCGGCAACCCAGTCCTGGCGATCCACCCATCACAGAGGCAGAAAAGACGCAACAATTCTACAATCTTCTTACCACGTCCATCGACGTGATTCGAACGTTTGCCGATAAAATTCCCGGCTTCACGGATTTGGTGCGAGAAGATCAGGTTTGTACATATCGCTTATTTATTAATTATTATTAATTATTCTTTTCTTAATTTCTTCATCTATCCCTCTCGGATAATTTCTCGTCTCGTATATATAAATCTATAATACGCGAGCTGCGTTATATCGTTTATTATGTATGGACGTGCAGACAATATCTGCGAGGGAAGGTTTCATTAAAGAGATCGATAGCTTGTACATTTTCTAAAAGGTCAATCCTGACGAGCCTACGACATGTCTAATCGACGATCCGATTGGTCGGTTATCTAGCTGCTGTGCTAGCCAAACTAGGAAAATAATATTTTTTTCTTCTTCTTCCACTCTGCTTTTTCTCGAAACAATTTCAAAATTTCGATTTCCACTCGCAAAATATTTATAATATTTCGCGAAATATTAATATTCGTGTATTGTTATATATCGGTACACCTGATGATCTAACACGCGTTTTCGCGACTGTTCCTCTCCCCGTAGGAGTTACTTTTCCAGTCGGCCAGTCTGGAACTGTTCGTTCTTCGATTGGCGTACCGTACGAAACCGGAGGACACCAAGCTGACGTTTTGCAATGGCGTGGTCCTGGCGTTGGAACAGTGTCAGCGTAGCTTCGGCGATTGGCTCCACAGTATTCTCGAATTCAGCAAAGCTCTTCACATTCTCGACGTAGACGCTAGTGCTTTCGCTTGCCTCTGCGCCCTTACCCTCATTACTGGTAAGTTTCGAAGAGAACGAAACCGTTCCACCGCTTTTTCCAAACGAAACATATCACACGATTTTTCACTGCCCTGGCCTGCCCTCGTTTCCTATCTCCTCCCGTTCGATGATTATCCATTAAGCGCGACCGTCTGCCGGATAAATTATTTATCGATCGACCGGTTACTTATTAATGAGACGGCGAAAAGAAACCGCGATCGTTCGTGCCCGCGTCGTTGCACGCGATACACGTCGACGCGATTTTCCTCGCGAGTTGGACGTGCGTGCTCCTTCTCGATCGGTTCAACAACGATATATCGTGGAATACACGTGGATTGCACGCAACACCGCCTCTATTATCCTCCGCGTTTAAATTGGCCAGCGAATCTGGAAACGCACGATCCGATAATTAATTGCGTACGACAAATGATACACTCGGGCACGAAATCACACTCGGCCGGATGAAAGCATCGATTGATAAAATATTGGGGTCTGTTTCTCTTGTTGAAATTACAGCAAGGTACGGCCTGAAGGAGCCTCATCGCATGGAGCAGCTACAGTCGAAAATAATATCGTCTCTTCGCGATCACGTCACCTATAACGCCGAGGCGCAGAGGAAAGCGCACTACCTGTCCCGTTTGTTAGGTAAACTACCGGAACTGAGGAGTCTGTCCGTGCAGGGGCTCCAGCGTATCTTTTACCTAAAACTGGAGGATCTGGTTCCAGCGCCACCCATGATCGAGACGATGTTCGTCGGTAGTCTACCGTTTTAATCGCCTTTCAATCGAGCCAAGCCTAAGGCTGCGTATTCGTCGCGTAGAACAATTCATCCTTGAGATCTTGTGCGGTTGCGTTACTACTCGATTAAGTTTCCTTAAGTTTTCTTACGCGTGTACGTAGGTTCTACCATCTTCTTGCGTGTAACCCTTGTATGGTTTTCGCACGAGTGTCGACGCGCGAATCGTCACCTTAAGAGGGGTACAAACGAAGAGAGAGAGAGAGAGAGAGAGAGAGAGCGGATGAGAAGTCCTGTCGAAGATTCTGTCTCTCTCGAGGCTGACGTCTCCGCGTCTGGATGTTTTAGCGAAATATATAGATGCGTGTGTGCGGATGGAGCATCGTGCCGCAAGTGGACGTTGGAGTGGATGCACGCGCGAATGGACGAGCCGGAAGACGTTGGTTTGTCGCTAAATTTAAGACAAAGTTCCCTGTGCGTGTATGGATGAGAGACGGGTGGATGAACGGGGCGCGTGTCTTCGTGATGTGTCAGCGGGCAGATGTGACTGCCCGACCTGACAACTGTTACTATTGTTACTATTATTATTACCGCTATTACTATTTTAACAGTGTACGATGTAATAACTATTCTTGCTATCGAAAGTATCGACGCCCGAGCGATTGAAGGTGGAACCCGGTTTCTCGGCGGATTCTCGGGGAGGGGGTGGCTTCTCTCGGAGGAGGAACCTGCGGCAGCTTGAAACAAACGTTGGATTTCCCTTTTCGCGAGAGAGAGAGAAAGAGAGAGAGAGAGAGAAACGAGCGTGTTTCGTTATGCGTCGTCCCAAAAGGCGTCGTACGATACGTATGGGATGATTAATCACGACGTGGTGGTTCTCGTCGACTGGTAATATTAAGTGCTACGCTATATATTCTCGCAAAATATGCACAAAAGGAACGAAAAGAAAGAAAGAAAGAAAGAAAGAAAAAATAATAACGACGATATATACCATTATACCGTTATACACGTACATTATACGTACATTATCGTACACATGAATTTTTATCACTTTTCTACCTACTTTGTATAAGTCGCTACATCAACGAACAAAAAAAAAAAAAAAACTACGTTTCTTTCATCGCTCGTGCCGCAACGATCGTCCTCGAGGATCCGCTCGATCGGGATTAATTTCTCTTCTTTCAGTGCAGAAACAAACCGTGTTACTTACTCACTTACTTACTTGTTATAGTGGAAGAGAAGGAAGAGAGGTGCATTGACGATTCGCAACATATCAGAGCAACGACGGAAGAGCGGAGACAAGATATCACGAATACATTACACACGTGCTAATTCATATTCCTCCATTCATCCTTGGTCCTATCACCCCTTCCCTTCCCCCTCCCTTCGTGTAAATCAATTTCGCTCTTCCGACAGTTGACAGTTTAGATATACGTAGGTCGTGACTGTGATCACACTCGAACGTAGCGATGATGCTAAAAGAAAAAAAAAAAAAAAAAAAAAGAGAAAAAAAGAAGGGAAAAAAAAAAAATTCTCACTTAGAATTCTCCGCATTCCCCTATCTCCCTCCCTCCCTCCCTCCCTCCCTCCCTCCCGATTCTCTGTACTCGTATTCATTCGTAACTCGTATCCTTCGGCTTACTAGCTTCATCGATCCGAGGCCAATAGGTGCTCTCTAGCTTCCCTTCCTCTTGACCCTCGATCGCATGGAATTTAGTATCATTGGAAACGTGTGAGTGTCTTCCAAGTCACGTGGTCGGGACCCGTTTCGGTCCGAACAATTACCACACTATATTCTTGCGTTAATGTGATTTTAGACAGCTAAGGGAGAAGAAGTATGAGGTAGGGCCCGAATCAGGCCGATTCGGCTGCGCGATCCGCGTCCGAAGACGAGTAATCGAGAGAGAGAGAGAGAGAGAGAGAGAGAGAGAGAGAGAGAGAGAGAGAAAGAGAGAAAGAAGCGAAGAGTAGAATTCGTCGAGTTTCGCATCCACCGACCGATCGGCAGCGGCTTCGTTACGGGCCCGGCATAAAGTTACCTATTACGTTATGACATTTATTTTTAATCAAACTAACGTAGAAAATCCTATTTATACGTATACCGCGCCGCTATTACTACTTATACTATTACTTGCTACTTAATTACTTAATATTAATTAACTACTACTTACCGCTAGCGTTACGATCTTATAGCGTTACTTGTCGCTACTACCGCTGTTACCATCCGCTACCTTTTTATTACCACCTTTGTGTTACCATTAATTATTGCTAAATGCGTAAGAAACATGATCGACGTTAAAACACTTCTTCGCCGCTGCAATATCAAGAAAGAAGATATATATATATATATATATATATACATATATCCTTTGGATATAGAGAGAGAAAAAAAAAACTATCAATTCTGGAACGGATTGCACTGACTCGCGACTCCAAGCAAGGAAATAAATAGATGGAAGGATCCATCTATGATACCATCTCGAGGAATGTATCGGATTGATAAGTGATCAAGGAATCGTTGGGTTGACGCAATCTTTCCATCACGGGCACCCTTATCAAATGGCAACCCTAACTGTTCGGCAATAATACTTTCCTCTTTTATGTGTATATCACTTGTCAACGTTAAAAGTACAGCCCAGTAAACCCGATCCAACGGATACAGCGTTTACGTCACACGATTACATTAAATCTCTTAGTGCACCTAATTTCAGAAAGGCACAAATCCACGTGGCGATCCGCCATTTCGTGAATCTTTTAACTTATCGAGAGGCAGAAAACACGATACATAATTAATGTGCACAATAGATATAAAATAATTATATGTGTATATGTTATACTCGCCGTGTGTATCCGCAAATGTTCAATGCTTCAATCAAGGAAATAGAGGATTCGATCATTCTCGATTTTCCTCGTTCGATTTCTGCGCAACCATAGTTCCTTCTAAAAAAATCGAGCTTCGTCTCTTTTTTTTTTTCTATTCCTTTTCTTTCTTTTTCTTCTTCTTCTTCTTCTTCTTCTTCTTCTTTTTCTTTTCTTTTTCCTCCTCTCTTAACATCGTTTTCGATCCATTGTTTATTCGGTACCGTTTCTTGCGTAAGAGTTATCGATCCCTTAGTAGCCATGTAAGAGCTTCCGTTTAACGATCTCTCTCGTTACGGAAGAATACACGGAGAAAAGAGTGATAAACGTGATCAAGCTCAACATTGAATCGACCTTCGAGCAGATTTAACGTAATTCAAGTTTTCAAATGAACGCTCGCGATTAAGTCGCGCGAGTAAGTAACGATTAACAAACAACACTTTTCCCCGTGTAAAAATCGTGCTTCAACTTGGCGTTGGCCACGTGTGTGAAAACGTTTGCGGATGGATACGATCGCAGATGTTCGGTGAAACGGAAGAACAATATAATGCCCGGCAAGAAAGCAAGGTACAAGTAATCCGAAAAGGGGGCACGAACAATCTCGTGTTCCCGTTTTCGAAAATTAGGATAACGCGATAGGAAGCGGACGATCTCCAATTCGTCGATTTTCTTTTAAAATTCTCGTCAATTCCCGTTGGATCAATGCGATCAATGCGTCCTTTCCGAGGAAGCGTCCGAATTGATCCGTACTTTTGATCCACATACTTTTCGGATTACACGTCAGGGAAAGAATAATCGTACGTTTCCTTCGTGTGCGTATAGCGTACATGCATCGAGTCCAGAAGAGATTTAGAGGCTGAAAAGGAATTCGTCAAATTAATACGGTGCTATTAGGCTAATTGTGATTAACGAACGCTTAATGAATTCGAGAGTACTTAAGTTTCTTGTCCCGTTGCATTCAGACAACGGGGGAAGAATATTTTTGTTCCTATTACTTAAGAAAATTAAAGGAAGCATCGCGAAAAGTTTCCAATCCCCTATTGGAGTGGAAACGATTTTATCTCGTGATTGACGTTCTCCGATTACGAATCCATCAGATCTTTCCTGGACTCAACGCTGATCGGCGTTGCATTGTTTCTTTTTTTTTTTTTTTTTTTTTTTTACGATGCCACTTACGTGTAAAAAAGCGCGCGCGCTTTCCCCGCGATTCAGGGGGAAGTGATTAGAACAAGAAGAAATTCAAGAAAATGATCAAGCAATCGTAGATTTAAAGAAAGAAAAGGAGACAAGAGAAAAGCGAAACAGGATGAAATAAAAAAAGAAAAAAAAAAACAAACAAAAAAAAAACAAGGGAATCTCGGATCGTTCGAACGTAGAAATATCTCGAATGAAGAACGAGGTCGTAGTATTGTTGTTACTTATTAATTGTCATCGCTGTAAAACGAAAAAAAAAAAAGGCCAATTCCATTAGGTGTATTTTATCCTCTTCCCTCGATGTAATAATAAATGTTCAATCAACGGATGATTTCACTTTTTTTTTTTTGAGTCGTCTTTTTTTTTTTTTCATTTTGGAAAAATAAAATTGAATGTTGCAATGTGGTACGTTCGATTTTCTGCGCGAATCGCGGATGTCTATAATCGAGGAGTTCGAAATCGGAACTCGTTCCCTTTCCGTCCAAATTATATGATAGAAAATTTCCATCTTCGCAATCGAGCGTTGTATCGTTTCTCCTTCCCTGATCGGATTTTATAAAATTATATAACGAGAAAAAAGAAAGAAAGAAAAGAAAAAGAAGAAATAAATAAATAAATAAATGGCAGACTCTCTCGTTTTCGTGGACGGACGTTTCTACAACGATCGATCTGTACTTTGCCGTACGAATATCCGCGGATACAGTTATGTACACTACTTGCACGATTACAAAGCACGTACCGGAAGTGATAGATATTGCACCAAAAATAAATGAATAAATTTATACACGCCCAATGTATCCGCGCGATCTGCGTTGGTCAAATAAATCTGTCGGTCATCAAGCACGTCGAAAGGATTCGTAAGATATAGAATAGGAGAGCAAGCAGGGAGGAAGTAGAGCAGGGCAGAAGGGAAGTAATGGAAATATGGAAAGGCAAAATGGAAGTAATGGATAAAAAAATAATGCCGATCAATAATAATGTCGATGTGTATTGACGGCCGTACAATTGAAAAGGAGGTGCGAATTATTGAAATCGATCGATAATTCGCCGTTAATTTAATCAAGTACAATCTGTGTTCTCCTTGCAATTTGTTCATCAACGACAATAAAAGGAATTGCAAGGGAAGTTTCCCGACCACCGGCCTTTTCACCCCTACGACCGTCGATATTTAGCAACACCGTTCTAACATTACGTTCTATTAACAATTTGTAAAATATTCTAAAATATTCAAGATGTTTTACAATGCGCGCACATTCACGAAACCTTTTTCCGCGGCCTGATTCAATGTAATTTTGTGCCGAATCACATACAGTTCCCTCTCGCTTGATTAATATATGTAGCCATATATATGTATATTTATATATATATGTACATATTTATATACATATATAATGCATATACATAATATATGATACGATATAATATAATATAAAATGATATAATATATAATTATTATTATTATTATATATATATATATATACTTATAAATATATAAATATAATGAAATAATATAAATAAATAAATATATTATATATACTTTCGATATGCGAACGAGAAAGCAATTCAAAGGCATGACGTGAGAAAAACAAAAAAACACATTGCGACCATTATATTTTATAAATAAAAGAAAAATTGATATGTGATATAGATGGTAAGGCACGCGGACAATGCGTTGCGATGCATTACGAAAGCAAATGTATTCTGTATATCGTTTCATTAAATCTATTAAAATAACCGATGCTCTTTCTTTTTTCGTTTCAGTATCTTGGTCTGTTCAGTGACGTTGCATTGTAACTCATTGATCAGTTTATACAAAATGAAACAGGTATTCGAAGTTGTCTATAATCTTTAGGGAATCTAACGGTTGTCGAGGGTCTTGTATTTTGTGTAACGTACACCTGGCGTTTAATACCAGTCTTGAAACCCGTAATTTTCAAAATTCTTCTTTTCAAATTTTATTTATTACAGTAATTGATCGATATTTATTATATTTTATTTATTTTTTTCAGATGAAAAAAAAAGAAGGATTAAAAAGGAGATATGAAATTGAAAGAAAACGCTTTCTTTGTCGTTTGTATTAAATTATATATTATGAAAAAAATTAAATTTATATAATTTTTTATATTTTTTTATCTTTTCAAGAACATATATTAAAACAAATTTTTTCCTCTTATTAATTCTATATTTACGAAATTATATCTATTAAAATAGAAATATAATTTATCATAATTTAATAGCAGACTGCTAATTTCAATATGTATGATTTCAAAATTAACCGGCATAACGGTTACATTCAGCACGCTTGCGTGAGAGCGCTGGCAGCGCGCGCAGATGGCGCTTGTTATCTATGTACGCATGCGCGAAACAAATTTCGCACGGCGCACAAAGAAAATAGTCCGCGCTCGCAGAGACACGACGATCACTTCGAGAAACGTGACACTCGTGACAGTAGTTTTACAACATTTGTGAAATTTACGGCGGGGTCTAAAGGAAGTAACCGATCGGTACAAATCGTACGTCGAGCATATTAATGGTCAAGAAATACGTGTATACGTAGGCGCGAGAATATCAAAAGGAGTTGATATTACTACGCCGCACGTTGTGGAAGGAAGCAGAAATCGAGTACTAGCAGGAAGTGGGTAGAAGGGGGTACGTCGTTGAGCTAGTTGATTCGGTGGTGGCTACATGTGGCTGTCCGCCGGTCGCGACAACGAGACATTTCCTATTGAGGCATAAAAAGTTACATTTTCCAACGGAAATCGATAGTTGAAAGAAGCCGTAATCATGCAAATGGATCCAACGACGGTGCAACTTATCCAGGTTCTA
The DNA here is from genome assembly GCF_014066325.1 of Apis laboriosa. Lineage (NCBI taxonomy): Eukaryota > Metazoa > Arthropoda > Insecta > Hymenoptera > Apidae > Apis > Apis laboriosa. Next base: position 1,712,041 of record NW_025223257.1, read on the forward strand.
GAGAGAACAGTCTCATCAGGTAACTCGTTTTGATTAATCAGTTTTTGAGTTATTGGCGACATCATAAAATCTCGACTATTCTTTTTCATTGACTTCGATCCCTTAACCTTGCTATCTCTCTTGTTTTGTGAAGCATTCTTTCTTTTTTTCGAATGCTTCTTATCATTTCCACGACCTGCCTGAAAAAGTAAAGTCCTATTGCGTGCGCGTCCTTTTCGTACTTCTTTTCGTGTATTCATGGAGTATCTAGTATCATTGTTAATTAACGGTTTCATTGATCCATCTGGAATTTTTTGCCCGTAATATTCAAGTATTTGATCGGAATCTGTTGTTTTTACGAAAATACGTCGTATTGTGTTCCGCTTGGCTGTTGCTAGGGGCTTTGTTCATGGCCGGAAAAGTATTGTCCCATGTGACGGTTACTCGTACTGCACGTCCCCGTTGTCGGTTGGCACAACGAGTACTTACTTGTGCATCTTGCTTTTCTAACCTCTATTATTAATTTCCATTTTTTTTTTTTTTTAACACGATATTAAACGAGATAATATATAGAGAATATAATATTGATTAAATGCATTTTTATTTGCAATTTTAGACAAAAATGAATTGGAAGCAGCTCAGAATTTTCTGGAGCAAGCGGCAAGGACTAATCTCGTAAGTTATTTTTTTTTCTAGTGACAAATGTTTCTTCAAATATAAAAATATATAAAGAGGTTATAAAGAAAATTATTTATTTTCTTTTTAGCATGAATTTTTGCAAAGACTTAGCAGCGTACTTGTTACTGCTGCTGCAAGCCCTGTTGCTCGTATGGCAGCAGGTCTTCAGCTTAAAAATCAACTTACATCCAAAGATCCAGACCTAAAATATCAATATCAACAACGTTGGCTTGCGATTCCTGTAGAAACAAGAGAATATATTAAGAAAAATGTAAGAAAAATTTTTTCGTTTATTTGTAAATTTTATTTCTAAATAAAATTTCTAATAAAATATTTCTATTTCCAATTTTAAATTTTTCCTATGTTTAAATAGCAAAAATATTTATTTTATATATATTTATGGATAGATTTTTGGGGCACTTGGAACAGAGAACAATAGGCCAGGTTCTGCACCACAGTGTGTTGCATACGTAGCTGTTGCTGAATTACCTGTTCGTGAATGGACCAATGTTATTCAGCTGTTAGTTAATAATGTTGTAAATCCAAACAGTACAGAAATGTTAAAGGAAGCAACTCTAGAAGCCATTGGTTATATTTGTCAAGATATAGAAAGCGACGTTTTGGTACCTCAGTCTAATGAAATTCTCACAGCTATTATTCATGGTATGAAAGGATCTAGTACTTCGCATTATGTTCGTCTTGCAGCTACAAGTGCACTCTACAATTCATTAGAATTTACCAAAGGAAATTTTGAGATAGAGGTTAGTATAATTATAATAATAGGATATAATAAATACTTTTTTTAATAAAAATATATTATTTATTTTTATTCCTTATGTATACAGACAGAACGAAACTTCATTATGGAAGTGGTATGCGAGGCGACGCAATCTTTAAACACACAAGTTAAAGTAGCAGCATTACAGTGTCTTGTGAAGATTATGTCGTTATATTATCAATATATGGAACCTTATATGGCTCCGGCACTTTTTCCGATTACTTTAGAAGCTATGAAATCAGATATTGATGAAGTTGCACTGCAAGGAATTGAGTTTTGGTCAAATGTATCTGATGAAGAAGTAGATTTAGCCATGGAAGAAGGTGAAGCCTCCGATGGTGGTCGACCGCCGGTCAAAGTATCGAGGCATTATGCAAAGGGTGCTTTGCAATACTTGGTACCTGTTCTGATGAAGAAACTCACTAAACAAGAAGAATTCGATGACGAAGACGATTGGAATCCTTCAAAAGCAGCTGGAGTATGTTTGATGTTATTATCATCTTGTTGCGAAGATGCCATTGTTCCATTCGTTTTGCCGTTCATCAAAGACAGTATCAAAAGTCCAGATTGGAGGTACAGAGATGCTGCTTTGATGGCTTTTGGTTCGATTCTCGGTGGCGTCGATCATGCCACCTTGAAACCTTTGGTAGAGCAAGCAATGCCAACACTTATCGAACTAATGTACGATAGCAGTGTCGCGGTAAGGGATACAGCTGCATGGACGTTTGGTCGAATTTGTGAGATCATACCAGAAGCGGCGATTAGTGAGACATACCTGAAACCATTGTTAGAAGCTTTGATAAATGGTTTGAAGGCAGAACCTCGTGTTGCAGCAAACGTTTGTTGGGCATTTACGGGTCTTGCAGAGGCTAGTTACGAGGCCGCTGAAAGTTTAGAAGGGCAAAATCCAGAAACTTATTGCATGTCTCAATACTTTGATTTTATTATTCAGAGATTATTGGAAACAACAGATCGTCCGGATGGAGCTCAAGCTAACTTAAGGTCAGCTGCATACGAAGCACTAATGGATATGGTAAAAAACTCTCCGCGCGATTGTTATATAACCGTGCAGAAGACGACGATGGTAATTTTGGAAAGATTGCAGCAGGTACTGCAAATGGAGACACATATCCAGAGCCATTCGGATCGTGCTCAATACAACGATTTACAATCGTTGTTATGTGCAACTTTACAATCCGTACTGCGTAAAGTTACACCAGAAGATGCTCCTCATATCTCTGATGTAATAATGACAGCGTTATTATCCATGTTCAATTCGAATTCTTGCAAAGCCGAGGGTGTGCAGGAAGATGCTCTCATGGCTGTATCGACTCTGGTCGAAGTGCTAGGAGAACGTTTCTTAAAGTACATGGATGCGTTCAAACCCTATCTTTGCCTTGGTTTAAAAAATTATGCAGAATATCAAGTTTGTTGCGCTGCGGTAGGTTTGACTGGTGATATCTGCCGCGCCTTGAAGAGCAAGATGTTACCTTACTGCGACGAGATTATGACCCTGTTGCTAGAAAATCTTAGCAATGATTCGGTTAATCGTTCTGTGAAACCTCAAATCTTTTCTGTTTTCGGTGATGTTGCTCTTAGTATTGGTCCAGAATTCAAGAAATACTTGGATGTAGTACTTCAAACGTTGGCTCAGGCTTCCCAGGCGAACGTGGATAGAAGCGATTATGATATGATCGATTATTTAAATGAATTACGCGAAGGTGTTCTTGAGGCTTACACTGGTATAGTGCAAGGACTACGTGGTGACGAAACAAATCCTTGTTCAGACGCTGCGATTGCTTTGGTGGAGCCGCATGTACCCTTTATCATTCAGTTTATTACATCAATAGCTCAAGATCGTGAACATTCCGAAGGCAACATTTCAGCCTCGGTGGGATTGCTTGGTGATTTGGTCACTGTTTTCGGAGTAAAACTTTTGCCAATGGTTGAGACTGAACCGCTTACAGAGCTCTTAACTAAAGCTAGACGATCACGCATTGATAAGACCAAAACTCTGGCCAACTGGGCAACTAAAGAGATTCGAAAGCTCAAGAATGTTGCTAATTCCACATCTAGTTGGTGAGTAATTTTTTTGCTGCATCAATAATCTTATTTCCCCCTTCCTGCCTTTTTTTTTTTTCTTCTTTTTTTTATAACATCGATTATTTTAGTGTGGATTATGTGTGATGCGTGTATATTTGATCACCTATTATCCATATTAATTTATTTATTATTCTCATTCTTTACTATTGCATCTTTCTCCATTTGATGCTATCACCCTAAGCTGTTTCTCTATAATATTTACATACTAAGAAAGATTAACTTCTCGACGAACGATTTTAATGATATATATATATCATTATTATATATATATTATCATATATATATATATATATAGTTAGGAAATATAAAGAAACAAGAAAGACGAGTGTATATAGTATTAAAGAAGTAAACGTGCAACATAAATGGATGGTGATGAAAATTCGTGAACAACACTATAACAGTTTGATTCTGGAAATTGGAACAAGCTATAATTCTTTCTTTTTAAAAGAAAGAAAAATTTGTTTAAATATTCCAGTCATGATTATTATATTTTATTTTCGTTTAAAAAAAAGAATTATAACTTTTCCTACACAGTTTCGTTTTGTCGTTATTATATTATAATCCCATTTGTGTCGTGATCCCGATCCATGTACAGACACGTGTATTCAACAACACAGAGAATCCCATTTATAATAGTAAAAATTTGTTTAAAAAAGAAAAGAAAAAAAAAGAAAAAATTAAAATAAAAATTATTAAAAAATACGCATAAAAAAAAATATGCAAATACATACCGAGCAGTGAGCGACGGTTATTGATATTTGGCTCGCTTTTATTGTTTACAGATCACCCCACGGTTGTACTGTCGTGCAATTTGATTTGACTAGAGAGCTATCGAACACAATACAAAGACAACAAGATTGGATGGTGCGGATGCGAGTTGATGGATGTGCGTGAGTTTCGAAGCGATGACGATGATGGGGTGATGAATCTGCACGTGTCCCTGCTCTGGCGACGGTATTCGAGTACCGACACGTTGAGCACAACCCCAAATGGTCGAGAAAATAAATACCTGTCTGCCGGATGTCTGCCGACAACGGATGATGAGGAGTGCAAGTGGATGTTGCCGATGAATGAGCCAAGGCCGAAGTCTGCCGAAATGTTCCGGTGATGCAAGTATGCCTGATAACGAGCCTGGGGCTTCTACCCGCGTGATTGAGAAGTTGAACCTGAGGAAAGGACGACTTCGATGGACGATGTTCGTGGCCAGTGAGAGAGAGAGAGAGAGAGAGAAAGAGTGTGTGAGAGAATGAGAGAGTGAGAGAGAGAGAAAGAGAGAACGTGTATGATTGTGAAAGAACAAAAGAAGTGAGAAGAAGAACACGCAGGGAAACCAAACGAGAGAGAGAGAGAGACTGCAAAGCTGTGAAAGTATGTATTCTAATAATTGAACGTAAGAATGATTTATTAATTTGTATGCGTGTTAGATCGCAGAGAGTCTGTGTGTAAGTATAAAATAAAACTTCACTATTGAATGAGCGATTATACACACATCGTCTCGTCGAGAAAGTTCAATTATGCGTAACTCGTTGTAAAGCTTCTAGCTTTTTTGTCCTCCTGTAGCTTTGTCAACGAAGCCCGCGATCTGTTTCCGATTCCTTGCTGAACGATCACACCATCACTCGTTTGAAGCAATCGAAGCATCATCGAATGACTGTTTTTTGGGGTAACTTGAAGTTAATAAGCGAAATAAATGATCGTCAGAGTGCTGGTTGCTACTGGTTGATGGAGCGAAGTGATGCATGAGTGATAGTAAAACTTAACAAGAAAGAGAGGGCGAGAGAAAGTAGTATGAAAAAAAAGAATGAATGCGTATGAAGACTGTCACGAATGATTCTCTGAAGAAAAAAAAAAAGATTCGAAAGATTCGAAATACTAGTGAGACCTCTGGTCCGATCGTGCTGCGCGAGAATCTATATGATTAGTTGTAGTATGATGATGATGATGATGTTGATGATGATGATGATGATGATAATGGTGATGATGATGATAATGATGATGATGATGAAATGATGATGATGATGATGATAATAATGATGATGATGATGATGATGATGCGTATGTTACTTTTTCCCCCGTATGTGAATGTCTGTTGCTGTTGATTCATTAAAATTAATATTTTGCTGGCATAAGTTATTGAGTTGTACCGAAGTCCTCGTCCGGCCTGAACGTTCGAGTAAAAAGAAGTGAAAAGAAAAAGAAACTATACACGATCCAGTCCCAAAATATATTATACATGTACAATTATTCGCATACAAATGTAATCCTTTGCGTGAAAATAATTTTATGCGATCATCGTTAATTCGAATCTTTCGCGGCTCTCCAACGGAATATCGGACGAGAGTCTTTTGCACTGCCATTAATATTGAAACAATGCTGCATGCGTCTTGTTCAGGCGTTCATGTAATAAGATCGTTCGTTTCTTCCTTGATATTTGATGGGCTCGATGATATCGAGAACTCGTTTCGCGTGGGTGTTTGTCGAACAGATTCGTCTTCCTGGCCTCGCATTATTGAAGTCGATGAAAAAGAAAAAAAAATATATATATATATATACATATATAACGATAGCGATTGCTCATTTCTATTCGCACGTTATTCCGTAGTATTGGAAAATGGATACACGGTGATCGCGTAAATATCACGAGTAATTGAATTTCGAAAGAAAATGATTGATACGAACCCAAATATTATCAGAGTTACTTTCGTAAGCTACTCCAAGATGATAAAATCGAACGAGTTGTACACGAATAGATAGATAAATTTGTTCAAGAACTTTGGACATTGGACTGGGAATATTTCAAATGCCTGGTCGCGCAAGGATTACACAGCTTGAAATATGTATTTCTTTTCTTATCTACAACATTATATTTTTCCTCGTTACACGAACATTTCGAATCTTGAAATGAACGAGACGTCACGTGAACATAGGAATGTCTCGGGATCCTTTCACGGCACAGATATTTTTCTTATTTTCTCGAACACTTCCTCGCGAATTTCCACAGTAGTTTCGCCTCTGTTTGCGCACGAACGCGATATTTAGTAAGATATTACGCGAAGAATTAAGCGGACGGTCGGGCGCTCTAATAATATAATACGAAGTTACGTCACGTGGTCGAAACGTGGCTGTCTAGTGCCATGCATTCCAAATACTTTTGCCAGCGGAAGCACACTGTGACCGTTCTTTCGGATATATTTTATAGCGATTTCATTCTATCTAACTAACACACATTTTCCTTGAATGCCTCGTTTACGCAAAGCTTTACGTACAGACACGATAGCGAACAGAGAAAGAGAGAGAAAGAGAGAGAAAGAGAGAGAGAGAGAGTGTGTGAGAATGGGGGAGTGAGAGAGGGAGAGAAAGAGAGAGAGAGAAAGAGGATATTATTAAAACGATGATCGCAGCGAGATTCGAATTGAAATCTAGGCTGGGGGATGATATCTTCACCGAAGGAACCGCGTGGAACGGGGTAAACGTGTTTCGACGGAACAAACACATAAACGAAACAATACAAAAAACATTCGAGTAAAAATGAAAAATAAAGAAAGAGAAGAAAGAAGAGGGGAAAAAAAAAAAAAAAAAAAAGGGAAACAAGATTGGCGTGAGAAGAAGAAACGCGCGAAAGGACAAATAGGGAATTGACGAGAAACGATTGTAATCTAAGAGACTTTTTATTAAATTGATTATCTTTTTTACGATTTTACATATCGAAGGAAACCAATGTGTCTGCTCCACGTCTGGATATAAAAATAAATATATATACGTATATAATTTTTTTACTGTTGCGAACGATATTGCCAAACTTAGCGTATAAGGAAGAGAAACGTTTATCTAGCTTTAAAAAAAAAAAAAAATAATAATAATAAAAAAGAAAGGGATGAAAAAAGTAACGAAAGAGAAGAGAGAGAAAAGAAATGGGGGTAGGGATAAAAATCGTTTCGGCGAGCCGCTCGTTACGTAGACTGGAGCCTAAACCTTGATCTCTTTGCGATACACAGCCGTACACACACAATACAAACACAGACAAATATATACTAATGCAAATTCTTCTCCCGTACATTGTTTTATCTCGCGTTGGATCCTTTCGATTTCGAAGCAGAACGAAATTCTCGCAAACGAAACACGGTGTCTTCCAATCGCGACAATTTCTCCTCCTACGAAAAAAATTAAAAAAAAAAAAAAAAAAAAAAAAAATACAGCTTTGCCTTACAGTTTTCGTGATGACGGGAATGTCTGTCATCGATCTACCAAAGCCGATATCTCGATGAGTCCAAAAAAAAAAAAGGAAAAAAAAAAAAAGAAAAAAAAAATAAGAAACGAAAGTTTTCAGAAAAAAATGAAAAAAAAAAAGGAAAAAACGAAACAATGAAAACGGTTTATTCCGAGTGTCCAAAGAAGAAACATGTAAAATGCCGAGGCGCAAAGTGTATCCTGTTTTTCTTTTACATTCCACGTAGCAGAGAGAGTAGAGAGAAAGAGAGGACGTAAGAAAAAAGAGCGAGAGAAGAGTGGAAGAACGAGAGAGAGAGAAAGGATGTGGATATGAAAGGGGGAATGCGAGGAAGAGAGAAAGAGAGAGGAACCACGACGGAGAGGACGGCGGTGCGCGCGACTTTCCGCACGTCTCGATAAAGAACTCGATCGCTCGCCTGTTATTCTGATTCGCAAACAATGATGCGTTTGATCGCGTTCACCGTTCCTTACAGGCTATCTCCGAAATGGGTGGTCAAATTTTCAGAAACCTTCTACCGGTCGTTCAGGATGAGAAAGCGTGTCTCCTTTTCAATACGTCCCTTTTTGTCCTTACGACGAGTAAAACGTGTACAAAAAAGAAAAATTTAGCTACCTATTTTAGAAGCAGACTGTACGTTAATTAAATCAACATGCGATTATTCTTTTCACGTATAATAAAAAACGTCTATTCAATGCGCTATCAAAAAAAAAAACGAGGTATTCGTATAACGAGTATTTCGTTCATTTTCGGTTATCCTCTAGGTGGTCGTTGCGAATCACATTATCAGGTCCGCCAAGAGGGGCAAAAAAAAAAAAAAAGATTTAAAAGGAATTATAAGGAAAGGGAAAAAGAGAGAGAGAGAGGGAGAGAGGGAGAGAGAGAGAGAGGGATTGCGAAACATGCGAAGATAGGGAATAGGGAATCGGTGGATTGGCCCATGAAAAAAAAAGGGCAAAAGGTAGGAAACTAGGAAACGAAACGCCGGCCGTGCCGTGATGGAAGTAACGAGTTGTGAAAATGAGGAATACGAAGAAAGCAAATTATATTATAATACGCGACTGTGATTTTTTGGAGAGACTCTCGTGTGCGAGGGGTCGATGTTCTACCCGAAAGGGAGGGTGGCTCTGGGTGATCCATGTCCTATCCTATCGATCGATCACCGATCTCGACCGTAGCGGATATCGCTCTCCATTGTTCAGCATAATTATCTTTTTAGTCCTATTATCTCTTATTAATGGAAGAATGTTTCGCTGCTCTACGTTTCGAGCTAGCCTAATGCGCACACGTATACTATATTGTATTTAATAAATAAAGAAGAAGAAGAAGAAGAAGAAGAAGAAAAAAAAAAGGTAACGAAGGGATATACGACGTTACACGAGATCGTTTCGAAAGAGAGGGGTTTTCCTTTATATATCCTTGACGCGATCGAGGGAACGAGACACGATTAGAGCCACGCTCCTGGTAAGAAACTCATACACGATAATATCTTATCGAACTATTAGTTGTTAGCCTTTTCATCGTCGAGACTCCTAGAGTGCGTGCGATGCTTCACTAGGGAACGTACGTGAGAGCGTATTTAATTATAAGAATTATTCAAAAAGAGGAAAAAAAGAAAAAAAAAAAAAAGATGAAAACCGTGTGCATTACGCTGTATCAGTGATGATGTGCGCTGTGAGGTAAATCGCATATTTACCGATGAAGTGTGCCCTGTTAGAGTGTTATCTGCGTATGGAGAAAAAACGGCGAGAAGAACGAATGAATCCGAGAGTACGAGTAAAAATGATCAAGTGAGAAAGAGAGAGAGAGAGAGAGAGAAAGTGCGAGTGAGCGAGCGAGAGAAAAAATACAAGAGAGAGAGAGAGAAAATATTTATGATATTGATGAGGTTTGAGGGATGATGAGAAGAGTTGGCTCGTGATTCGACGTGAATCGCGGCGTCACGTTCGGGAAGGGACGAATCGTCGATTTGTAAAAAAAAAAAAAAAAGAAATAAAGAAAAAAAATAAAAGAAGAAACAAAGGATGGAAATAAGAAAGAGAAAAGAAAAAAAAAATATAAATTTTGTATCGTGACGCGGTTGTGAAGATCGGAGAACCTGTCACTGAATCCGTTGCCCCTTGCGTTTCGCTGAGATTTTAGCGCAACTTAAGAGAACGAGATCACAGGCGGACAAAAAAAAAATAAAAAATATAAGCATATTACATTACGAATGACAATGAAGACGATGACAAACGGCGATGCGAAACAAGATGATTCTCCACGCAGATAACGCAGATAAATTATTTTTCGAGTGGATTTCAGCGACGCTTGGCCCAGCGCAGTGTCTCCGTTCTTGAGAATATATTTCGAACCGCGGTGCCGTTGTACGTACGAGACAATATTTTCGATAATATTTTTTAAATCGAACCGCGAAACACGAAGCCAACCCGTGTAGACCTGTTGTTGTTCCAAAGCAGAGAAATTGCACGGTGATGGCATACGCATCGAAGATCGATCGATCGTGCGTTATCTATATAGAGCTTCGTGTGTGTACCACGGTTGATCCGTATCTTCTCCATATTTTTGTTTTTGCGATTTTCGACCAATTGCGTCGGGACAAAGCGTGCCGTTACCGTGCATACCGTGTGATTTAAAAAAATAACTAGAGAATTAAAAGAGAAGCAAACGAAAAAAAATTAAATAAAAAAAATACAAAAAAAAGAGGTGAATAACGAGAGAAAGAGAGAAAGAAAGAGAGAGAAAAAGAGAGGAGAACCGAAAGAAAAGCAAAAAGTGAGCGTGTGAGATTGACTTTTTTGTGGCGATATGTGGAAAAACAGAGAGAGAGAGAGAGAGAGTGTGCTGTCGAATGCTGCCGATCGACGATCGGACCAAACATTATATAATTTACGCATGTGAACAATTCGAGCGATAAATGTGGGTTGAAGCAAAAGCAAGCAAGCAAGAAAGAAAGAAAGAAAGAAAGAAAGAAAAAAACGAATAAACGAGAACACGAGTTGGATGAAGTCCTATTTAGCCTGCCACTTTGTAATTTGCTCACCCTCTCCAATTTATTTCCTAGAGGTTGATTTTTAGATCGACCGAATCACTAATAAAAAAAAAAAAAAAAAGAAAAGATAAAAAGTAAAAAAAAAAAAAAAAAAAAATTAGCTGCAGAAATTTGAAAAATCCATCATGTTTTTTGGCCTATTCTTACTACATTTAACTGATCCATTTCTCGTATATAATAAATTTAGCGTAAAACCTACGAATTTTGATTCATACGATCGCAAGGCGTGCCTTTTGATGCTCTCGACAGTGTAATTTCTTTTCGAGATTCGTACGAGGAAAAGATCTTACTTTCCACACAGGGAAACGAAAGCTTCGTTTAAGCGAGAAAATACTACTAGTCTCTTATCGTATAATTATCAGGGAAGATAAAAGTTCAAAGTAGAGATTAACGTTCTAACGAGAAAACTTTATTTTTACTACGCATAAAAGAAGAATCTTAGCGGTGCATGCTTAGGAAGACTTGTTTTTTTATTTCCTCCGTTTCTTGGGAAAATTTCAACGATGATTTGCCACGTAAAAATATTCTAGAATAGGAGAGGGTGCGCATATCTACGTAGAGCGAGATATTTACGTATTTCTTTCGTTTTTTTTCGGTTCGTATCAATCGTGTGGTTTGCGGAGCCTGTGTTCTGTGAAGATTTTCAAATGACAACGATTATATGTGACACATCGGCTACATCGCTTATCTGAGTGCTAGAGCGATCGTGGAATGATTGGAGGACGATTCTTTTGGAAAATGTGTTCGAAGGTGTATGATCGGTCATGTTAATAGATCAACGGAGAATTTAATTGCGCAATGAAAAGAGGGAAAGAATAAAAGTATATATATATATAAAAAAAAAACGAAAGATTAATGTTAACAAGTTTCAACGGTCATATAAACAAATTCATTAGCTTTTCATATTTTTCGCGTTGATATCTTCTTGTATCCCGCGTTATCTATTGGAACGTGAATATTTCTATAAATATGTGTCAGCCTTCTCCTCCAATCGTTAATATGGCTGGTCGTACTCTGTCACTGTGCATACGAGAAATGATTATACGAATCGCCAAGCGACAGTGCCATACGATTAATTGAACGAGAGAAATCATTTCGATTATTAACATCACGATTTTCATCGTTCTGAGAGAAAAAAAAAGAAAAAAAAAAAAAAAAAAAAA